>NW_026607026.1:572500-1132363 GCF_029890125.1 Rhinichthys klamathensis goyatoka
CTGCTCAAATCTGCTGTTCTCCACAAACTAAAGATGAATAACTCCCATCAGATCTTACTACACCACATCCTACTGTACTATACTGTGAAAACATCACTTTCTTAATCCTGGACTTTACAATAAAGCATCCTAAACCGTATATGCTGTGCAATACTAGACCATGCTTTTGTATGCTATGATATAGCACACTTTATACTTATACAAGAGTTTGGCATCTTTGACTATACTGTGTCCCGCTTGAGATGGACAGATATTTCGAGATGGTCCTCTCTGCAGAACACGAGATCCAGGGGGCGACGTAGGGTCCAGATCCAACTCCTCCCACTTTATATACTTTGCTCCATCAGATGAACTGAGTAATTTTCAAATGAGTTCTAATTTTGAATGGTTTCCCTCTAATGTTAGTCTGTTATTCCGGTTAGACGATGTGGTTTTCCTTATGTTTCGTGTTCAAAAGTTTCCCTACTGTATTCAGTCTCTGTTTTACCTTGTGTGCTTATAAATGTTTTTTTCTATTTCATTGTGCTGGTAATGCATTTTGCATGCATTTACGTAAGTGAGATGCTCTTATTATGTTATGTAAATGAAGTCAGATGCCCTTGTGAAGTCATTTCTAAGTATAAAATTACAGAAGACAACCTGACAGTGCTGCTATACTTTAGTCTCATACAGTTTTATAATAATATGCATAATCAGTGGTGGGAAAAGCACACATATTTTCTACTTCAAGTAGAAAGAGAACTTGATTTAATATTACTCCAGTAAAAGTAGAAGTGCCTACTTATTAATATACTTAAGTATTTGAAGTCAAAGTGCATGTGGACTATTGAGAGGGGTAAAACAGCCAATCAAAGAATACACTTCTTTTAAAGAAATATTTATTCTTACATGCAACAAGGAACTACGGGCTTTTTTATAAAAAGTAAGAGTAAAAGTAAAAGTTTCTCCAAATGAACATATTATATAATAATACACTTGCTTATTGCCCACCACTGTACGTAATTATAAGTGCACATTCACACAATGTACAAACTACAGTGTTTGTAACTAACCATTTAAATTCATTTAAATTAAAATTATTAATTAAATAATTGTTTTTAGCAAGTTTGTTTTTCCATCAGAAGAATAACTTACTTTAGTTACGACTCAATGTGGAAATGGTAGAGCAACAACACGAGTAAGTTTGATGTGTTGCGAAACTCCAATAAAAATGCAGTGGGAGGAGATCCAGCTCCGCCCCCTGGATCTAGATCTAACTCCGCCCCCTGGGTCTCAATCCAGCTCCGCCCCCTGGGTCTGGATCCAGCTCCGCCCCCTGGATCTAGATCTAACTCCGCCTCCTGGGTCTAGATCCAACTCCGTCCCCTGGATCTAGATCTAACTCCGCCCCCTGGGTCTCGATCCAGGTCTAACTCCGCCCCCTGGGTCTGGATCCAGCTCCGCCCCCTGGATCTCGTGTACTGCAGTGAGGAGCTACTGGATATTTTTACCGATAGTTACACTTTTAAACTAATTGGTTTGTAATATCTACGGATAAACAGTGATTAATAAACAGCCTAATAATTCTCAACTGACAAATGTGTAGACAAGCAAAAACTAATATGAAAATAAATTTGCAACCATTTAAATCACAAAACAACATTGCATCAACATAATGGCATAATTAACAACAGCAGAAATATGTTTTATATTATTTATAAATAAAACACTTAATTTGTTTTTTAATATTTTTATAATATTTAACATTATTAAATATGTATGATGCTTAAAATAGTTGTATTAGTGTAGTCTAACACCATAAATAAAAATAATTGGCTATCAGACATTTAAACATTAAAATAAGTCATAAAAATCTCTTTAATACTATGCTTACTATACTGACGTTATACTGTACAAAATTCCACTCTGCTCATACTACAACCACCTATTATAATGGCATATTATAGTACATAATCATGATTTAGAGCAGAAGAGTATGGCAGTATATAGAGTATACATGGCTCGGTGAAGTCAAAAATCACTTCTGTGGTGTGTTTTGATTTATGTTTCTGACAAATTCGCTATCTTTCTATCAGATTACAGCCCTTCATCTCCAGAACCGCCATCTTCGCCACTTCCTCTGAGTGAAAAGCCCAGTGAGACCAACTCCTCTTCTTTGCTCTTCATCCCTACGGCTGAGCCCGTAGACCCGGAGCAATGGGAGAGTGATTCTGAATCTAGCGGTTTCCCCCTCCCCCCCTCCCCCGGCCCATCAAGAGCAGGTGCTGAAGACCACGCCCCCTTCACAGCCACAGCCACGCCCCCTTCCCTCGGACTGTCTCGTCAGAACCGAGAAGAGGCCACAGCCGGGCCTGACAAACGCCTAGCGTCCCAGGACCCGTTTGATGACGAGAGGGGCCGTGAAGTCACGCAAGCACCCACCGCTCCAGAAATCGGGCCCCTGCCCAGCCGGGAGCCCTTGCAGCCTGACGTTCTACACCGGGACAATTCTGAGGAAGAGGAGGATGAGGAAGAGTTGGTGGTGTTCCCCACTGAACCGGACGAGGAGGAAGAGTCTGACTGGCGGTACCTCACGACCGGGCCCTCGTCCTCCCCCGCCTCGGATCTGCCACCGTTGGTCTTCACTGAACCTGCCTGGCAGGGGGCGGAGCTAACCACGGCGGCGGATGAGGAGGGGGCGGAGCTTCGGCACGGTGGCACCGAATATCTTGCCGAAACGGAGCTCCACGACTCAGAGTTGTCCCAGGAGGCCGAGCAGGTACTCAATGATTAAAGACACACATTAACTGTGCGCTAATTTAGTTCAAAGCAATTAAAAGAGTCAGTTTGCTTAAATATCGTAACAGAAATATATATTAAATATAAATGTATTTTAATATTATCTAACTATAAATACATGATAAATAGTAAAAAAATCTGATATTATTATTGTAATACATAAATATAACATTGTTTCTTTGTTTTTGTAGAACGAGAGCAAAATCATAAACAGCATGACATTTAAGTCTCTTGTAAGAAACAATGTTATAATTCTCAAGTTTGAATAATTTTGTGCTTTTTTTAGTTTTTCTAATATTTCTATTTAGCTTTATTTATTTGTATTTAAGTTTAGTAATCGTAATTTTTAGAACTTTAACTCAAACTTAATTCATGTTTTTCTCTAATAAAATATTTAGATTTTATTTAATTTAATCTTTATTTCAATAACCAAATTCATTTTTCATTTTAGTTAACAATAACAAGAAGTACGTCATTTTAATGTGTCTTTTTCCATTATAACGTTGTAAATAAAATTGACCAAACATGTTTGAATTCCCCAGGTGGTTCTTCTTGGTATAAAATCCTCAGTTGTTTGTTTGGATGAAGCATGTCATGTCTTGATGGAAATGATTTTACGATTGATTTATCTGAAGAGTAATGCGTTTATTGATTTGTTCTCCGGGCCGCACGGCAGGCTGTCAGTGAGCGTTTCGACAAACCACAACAATTCAGTGCAATAAAGTGGCTGTTAGACCAAACACCCTGTTTTTCTGATTCTGTGCAGGTGATTTGTGTCGACTGGAGCAACCTCGCAGGAAAGGGCTACGTTATACTCAACATGACGGACAACTTTGACTGTGTAAGTCACTTTTTGTTACAAAAAACCCACCATAGAAAACTCTTGCTAACCCTAACCCAATGCACCATGCATTGTTCTTGCATGAACAAAACAAGTCACCTTTTCTTCATACAAATCCAGTCACGATTTGATGTAATCGCTCTTGATGAAGGTGTGTGTTCTGTTCAGACTCTCGCTTCACGTACTGCAGCAGAAATGCTGTCTCTGAAACATGCTGACTGCACAACTAACCCCGCTCAGCACAAACAGTGACACACGCTGGGAGCTCAGAGCGCATCTGTTTCATTACAATCCTCACGCTCTCTGGCCTTTATAGTGAAGAACAAAGAAAAATGTGATTCTTAATCTTATGTACTAGTTAGCGGAGCTGCGAAACACACACACACAGAGGCAAACGCTCTTGCACTCGGTTAATCTTGAGCTTTTGAAGTTGACATTTACGTTTCATTTAAAGGGATAATTCGTCCAAAAATGAAGTCAGTCAGCAGAGCAACTAAATTTACAGAATGACAAGATAAAAGTGGTACTAATGATATTTGACATCCAAACTAGCGTAACGTGTTTTTGTCCATCATATCTAAATGTATGCCAGCAAGAATTAGATTTTAGAGTTAAATTTGGTTCTGTTCATCATTAGATGATATCTAATGGCTTCAGTAGTTATATTGACAACTTTTATGGTGGTTTTCTGTCATTTTTGGAGTCTGACAGTCCCAGTTTTCATAATAATCCGTTACATTTATATAGCGCTTTTTCTGGGACCTCAAAGCGCTTCACATATGGAAGGGGGAATCTCCTCAACCACCACCAATGGGCAGCATCCACCTGGATGATGCGACGGCAGCCATAGTGCGCCAGAACGCCCACCACACACCAGCTTACTGGTGGAGAGGAGACAGTGATGAAGCCAATTAGTATATGGGGATGATTAGGAGGCCATGATGGATTTTTTGTGACCACAGAGGCCTCGGTTTAACGTCTCATCCGAAGGACGGAGCTCTTTGACAGTATAGTGTCCCCGTCACTACACTGGGGCGTTAGGACCCACACAGACCACAGGGTGAGCGCCCCCTGCTGGCCTCACTAACACCTCTTCCAGCAGCAACCTGATTTTCCCAGAAGGTCTCCCATCCAGGTACTGACCAGGCTCAGCCCTGCTTAGCTTCAGTGGGAAACCAGTCTTGGACTACAGGGTGATATGGCTGCTGTTTTCATGCATTTTGTCTTGATAATTGGCATACGGTAATAGTAAAGAGCAGCTGTAATTATCATAAGCAGATCATTTGGTTTCGTAAGAATTTTATGGGAAATCGTGGCCGCGGTGTGCTAATTTGTTCCCTTGTTTAAGTAAATCGTGGCTGCGTTGTGCTAATTCGTTCCCTTGTTTAAGTAAATTGTGGCTGCGTTGTGCTAATTCGTTCCCTTGTTTAAGTAAATTGTGGCTGCGTTGTGCTAATTCGTTCCCTCCTTTTAAGTAAATCATGGCCGCGGTGTGCTAATTCGTTCCCTCCTTTTAAGTAAATCGTGGCCGCGTTGTGCTAATGCGTTTCCTCGTTTAAGTAAATCGTGGCCATGGTGTGCTGATGCGTTTCTTCGTTTCAGTAAATCGTGTAGCCGCGGTGTGCTAATGCGTTTCTTCGTTTAAGTAAATCGTGGCCGCGGTGTGCTAATCCGTTTCCTCGTTTAAGTAAATCGTGGCCGCGGTGTGCTAATTCGTTCCCTCCTTTTAAGTAAATCGTGGCCGCGTTGTGCTAATGCGTTTCTTCGTTTAAGTAAATCGTGGCCATGGTGTGCTAATGTGTTTCTTCGTTTAAGTAAATCGTGGCCATGGTGTGCTGATGCGTTTCCTCGTTTAAGTAAATCGTGGCCGCCTTGTGCTAATGCGTTTCCTCGTTTAAGTAAATCGTGGCCGCGGTGTGCTAATGCGTTTCTTCGTTTAAGTAAATCGTGGCCATGGTGTGCTGATGCGTTTCCTCGTTTAAGTAAATCGTGGCCGCCTTGTGCTAATGCGTTTCCTCGTTTAAGTAAATCGTGGCCCCGGTGTGCTAATGCGTTTCCTCGTTTAAGTAAATCGTGGCCATGGTGTGCTGATGCGTTTCTTCGTTTAAGTAAATCATGGCCGCGTTGTGCTAATGCGTTTCCTCGTTTAAGTAAATCGTGGCCGCGTTGTGCTAATGCGTTTCCTCGTTTAAGTAAATCGTGGCCGCGGTGTGCTAAATGCGTTTCCTCGTTTAAGTAAATCGTGGCCGCGTTGTGCTAATGCGTTTCTCGTTTAAGTAAATCGTGGCCGCGGTGTGCTAAATGCGTTTCCTCGTTTAAGTAAATCGTGGCCGCGTTGTGCTAATGCGTTTCCTCGTTTAAGTAAATCGTGGCCGCGGTGTGCTAAATGCGTTTCCTCGTTTAAGTAAATCGTGGCCGCGGTGTGCTAATGCGTTTCTCGTTTAAGTAAATCGTGGCCATGGTGTGCTAATGCGTTTCTTCGTTTAAGTAAATCGTGGCCGCGGTGTGCTAATGCGTTTCCTCGTTTAAGTAAATCGTGGCCGCGTTGTGCTAATGCGTTTCCTCGTTTTTTAAATCGTGGCCATGGTGTGCTAATGCGTTTCTTCGTTTAAGTAAATCATGGCCGCGTTGTGCTAATGCGTTTCCTCGTTTAAGTAAATCATGGCCGCGGTGTGCTAATGCGTTTCCTCGTTTAAGTAAATCGTGGCCGCGTTGTGCTAATGCGTTTCCTCGTTTAAGTAAATCGTGGCCGCGGTGTGTTAATTCGTTCCCTCCTTATAAGTAAATCGTGGCCATGGTGTGCTAATTCGTTCCCTCCTTTTAAGTAAATCGTGGCCGCGGTGTGCTAATTCGTTCCCTCCTTTTAAGTAAATCGTGGCCGTGGTGTGCTAATGCGTTTCCTCGTTTAAGTAAATCGTGGCCGCGGTGTGCTAATGCGTTTCTTCGTTTAAGTAAATCGTGGCCACATTTTGCTAATCCTTTTGCTCTCCGTTGAATCTTATTGCTGTCTAAAAAGATTGTGATGTTCCTTTCTTTTACATCTTTCTTAACACACACATCACTGGCACGTACACAGTCTCGCCAGTGTAGAAGAGGCCAGTTGTCTGTTGCCACGGTAACGCTCTAGTGGCACGTAATTGCAGCATGATCGCAAAGATCTGTCCCCCCACCGGCTCCCTGACAGCTGTGTGCTAAACCCTCGACGTCTCCTGCGATGGCGTGTTTGAACCCGAGCAGCACTGCAGAGCGATTGATCAGAACCCAATACAGCCCACAGGACAAGAGCGCAGTCTCTCTCCGTCTGAATGACTCAGCGCTCGCTGTGAACGGCCTGAAAAAAACTGATTCTGATTTCTGTAGCCTGTCTGATGTGTGTCTGTTTCTGCCTGGAGGAAGTGTGTTACCGAGTCTCAGTAACAAAGCAAACCAGTTTTTTTTAGATGGGTCACTGGTTCTGTCTGTCTGGAAGCTCCTGATTCGGATACTGGAGAAACAGAGCATGATTTGCCCTCGTATTTCATTTCAAGATGCATTTTGTCACTTTTCATTTCAATTATATCATCAATATTCTATTAGTATATAATTAATTTTGTTTGCTTTATTACAGGTGTATTTTCCTGCTTGTTTTTTTTGTCTACAAAAATACAAATTACTTTACAATTACTGTATTTTGTATTTATTGATTACACAATTTGCTGATGTACTTATTCATTTAGTTTTTTTATTTTGTCCACTGTATTACATTTAGGACTAGATGTGCACACAATTTATGTGAATTAAATACATTTATATTCCCTTTTTTTAAAAAAACATTGTATAATCTATTCAAATATTTCATATATTTATTTTTGTCAGATATCACATTTCAAGGTGTATTACATTTTTAATGTAAATTTTTATTTAAATAAATACAATGTATGCCTTAATTATGCTAACGTTTTAGGCTAGCTTAATTATACGTTTACTGTATTGTATTGTTTTTTTTTATTTGTTCACTGTTATATTGAGATTATATTGAAAATTTTGTGCACATTTATGCTCCCATTTTTTTGCATTCATTTATTTTTATTGTCTTAAAGTATTTCACATATTAATTTTGTTTAAATAACTTTTTTGTCATTTTATTTTACATATAAACATTTATTATTATATATTATTGATTCATAATTAAATAATGTTTTACATTATATATTTGTTCATCCCTCCATACAATATAGTGTGAAAGACATTGGTGGGAAACAAATCTGATTAGTATTTCTTCATGCTATTTTTCTCTCCTCTCCTAGGGTATATGTTTATGTAAGCATTTATTTAGAGAAAGCATGTATTTAGTAAAGGTGTTCTCACACTGAGAGTGAATATCCAGCATGAGATTGAATGTAAAACTAAATATTTTTAAGATGAAAAAGTAACAATTTTGACATCACTGTATGGCTCTGTTTTTCCATTGTATCCCTTGTGTGTCTCTCGCAGGACGAGTTTCGTATGGAGAGTGGCGACAGACTTCTGGAGATGCTGGAAAACACTTTCTCCAGAAAGCTGAACATCCCACAAGGATCCTGGCTCATTTTCCTCAGCAAACCCACACAGCAGGACCACCAGCTCCTGATGGCCTTAGCCAGCGAGCAGGGTAACACACACACACACACACACACACACACACACACTTACTCAGGGCCTCTGTGGTCACATATAATGTCATGTTTATGGTTTAGAGAAGTGTTAATAATTTGTAAGCTTTTAATTTCATGCTCTATATAAAGGATAAAAATAGCATGTATTATCTCACACATCTCTGTTCAGAGCATTAGTTAGATGTCATATCCTACAAAGCCTGACAAAGGTCGTATTACGTCACAAAATTAAAAGAATAACACGAGAGATTATATTTTGCACACAGACAATAAGGCCCGTTTAAGTACCATTAAGATGTTTTGCATTGTGACATTTTCAGCAGCTTTTTTATGACAGTGAAGCACTCTAATTGTATTAAAGAAAATTATTTAAATTTAGTATTTATGACACAAAAATGGATTCAGATAGAATAATTTTCTCCATCATATTAGAATAATGGATAGCAATATGGAAAATTTGGGGGTAAATGTGCTTAATTGTCATTAAAGTATAATGTCACAGTGTAAAAACTCTTCATGGTTCACTTATATTATTTGTAAACTAATTCTCTTTTGATTCAACAATTCTTCATTAATTAACAATGTTCTATAATATTTTTTTTGTCTCATTTTCCGTTCATTATGTGAAGAAATCATAGCCCCAAAAGACGTCCTGTCAATGCTGGGGGAAATCAGAAGAGGTCTATATGAGGTGGGACTGAAATGCAGCAAATAATAATAATCCATTTAATGAATACATTGAAAGTTGTGAACGATTTAAGTAGCATGAATAATATGCATAATAATTAGCTCAAATTCATTTCCTCAGATTGGAATCCAGAATTATTCCACCGTCAACACGTGCCACTCGAGGCCCAGTCAGACACGCAGCGACTACGGGAAGCTGTTTGTGGTGCTAGTGATCATCGGATCGGTGTGTGTGCTCATTATTGCTTCTGGAATCATCTATATCTGCTGGCAGCGCCGCTTACCCAAACTCAAGAACATGGTAGGTCAAACCCACAATAGACCATTTTTCACATTTCCGGGGTTCCTCAAAAGTCGTCATAGTTGGGTACATTTTTATAGCGGTGAATGAGAGAATACATTAAATATATATTTTTGTGTTCCCCCATTTGCTCAAATAGCAAAAGAAAAAACACAATAGTGTTTCTGTCAGGACCACTATCGTCGAATACGATTGACAATTAGCATATAGTTTGGATTGGCGATATGGTTCTGTTCTGGGCGAGAACCGCAGCCTAGCATGAAGCCTAGCATAGATATGAGCAGGGAGAGCAGCAATAACCCCCCTTAGGGTAAACCGAACAGAACCAACATGAATGTATTGCAGATATCATTAATTCAAGATTTTAAAGTACAACATAATTAGAGAATTTATTCTGATTCAAGTGTCAATCAGAATGCCAAATCCTGACTGACGAGAGGAGCTGGGGAGGGAGGAGGGTAATCGCTCCTGAGAAACGCGATAGCTGTTGATAATACTGAAGGAGCTGATACAGTGTTAGGCGTAGTATTCCTATAGGTAGACGTGGGTCAGCTGAGAGTCAGCTGATGCAAGCTTGACTAACGTGACCTGCCAGAACTGACGCTACGCTTGATTTTCACAACTTTCAAAAAGAAGGAAAAATAGAGGGATTGATAATGGCAGTCAGAAGAGGAAAAGATGTCAATTTTACTGTCACTCCCACAGCCGCTGTATTAGAAATACCCTCACAGCAGCTTTAACTAGTTTTTAATACTAGGTAATATAATACAAAGTGTAGTGTTATAAATGTACATAATTAAAACTAATTAATATATAAAAAAACTTTGCAGAATATACGATGTTAAAACGCGTCATCACAGTCTGTGAAAAGAGTCCAAAATGTTCTGTGGTAATCGAGATTATAGCACAAATACTATCAATATTAGGCTAACATTTTACTGTATTATTATTGATTTATTAAACCATTTTACAATCTACCACATTTAGTTTGTTTTTATTTGTCTACTATATTATATTGATGTGTTTTATTTTAATATACATTTTTTATTTTACATTTTGTGCACATTTATACTCCCACTTTATTGATTTATTTATTTTTGGAACATTTCATATCTTAAAGTATTTTACATATTTATTTAATTGTGTCCTTCTATTTTATATATTGTTATATTTTATGTTGTTTTATTTTACATATAAGTTAATATGACCATAAATATATTAACAGCGTTATCTATTTTTTTGTTTTTTTTTGTTTTGTAATTTGATGCAAAGGTAATATAATACAAAGTGTAGTGTTATAAATGTACATAATAAAAAAAATGAAAATATAAAAAACTTTTCAGGATTTACGATGTTGATGACCGTTAAAACGCGTCATCATCATCACAGTCTTTCTGTGAAAAGGGTCCGTGGTGTTCACGCGTCAAAGCTTCTGTGGTAATCGAGATTATGGCACAAACACTGTCACCATGGAGCTTGAGCGCAATAAATAATGGATCTCGAATGCTAATTACTGATCAACATTATCTGAGTGACGGTTTAGGTTCACATTGATTGATTATTTATCTTGTTTTTTGGTTTGTGTCCTCCGTGCCTCATCAAGTCGCGAGGCGAAGAGCTCCACTTTGTGGAGAACGGTTGCCATGACAACCCCACACTGGATGTAACCAGCGACAGCCAATCAGAGATGCAGGAGAAGAAACTCAGCGCCAATGGGGTGACGGCGGGCGCGGACGGCGGGAGCGGTTGGCAGGTGCTCGTCAACAAGCCCGGGAAAGAAGAGGAAGACAACCAAGAGGAAGATACTCACCTTTAATCCCGGGAAGCAATCATCAAAACGGCATGGGAAAGCAGCATCGCATTAAAGACTATGAAGGCACGAAACATTTTCAAGCTTTTTCGAAACATCTGCTGTATAAAATGTGATGTCTTTTGGCGTGTATGACGTTTTTCTTTATCCACATTACTAAATTCAGACGGACTAAACTTACTGAAGTGCTTTAAAATGCGAGTTGTATATGATATGGGACAATTTTCAGTGCAGGAGCTAATCATTAGTATTTATTTAAATCGAATGTGTCAAACAATCAGTAGGATATTTTAGAGTTTAAAACGTTGTTTGAAAATTGTTTCTTGCACTGTTGAAGCAATAGTTCACCCCAAAAACATGCGATATGTCGTTTTAATCTACCACATGTTGTTCCAAACTACTGTTTTTCTGTGAGGGAAAGAAATTTTAGAATTTATAAGGAAAGTTAATTTCCACTCAACAACGGACGTCAAGTTCCAAAAAAAGTAGAATATATTGGCTTGTGTGCTGTATTACAAGACATCTGAAGTAATTCTATGTAACTTCCCTTTTTGCGTAGCTCTGTAAATTTCTATGGCAGTGCTGTCGAAGAGTAATAAGCTGGTGGAGTTAATGAAAGTTATCTTGAGCATTGTAATGTTTGAAGCAAATGTCTTAAATGTCAGTAGTCCGGGAACATTTAAAAATTAGTAAGATCTGACCCTCATGCTGTGGAAAAACAAACCGGAAGATAGAAGGTCAATAGCTTTGTACAAGTTTTGTTTTTGTAAGGTAATGATGATGATGACCAATGGCAGCGAACCTGACGAGATCTTAAAAAGTTGTACGGAAATAACTAACGTTACATAAAGATTCTTTAGAAGTTATTTCTTAGAAAAAAAAAATGTCATGCGGGTTTGAAAAGACATGAAGGCGATTAAATGATTTTTCATTTTTGGGGGAATTACAGAAAAAAGAACACTAGTGTACTTGAAGACAGAGAAAGAGATTGTACCACGGATTTTTTGTGGTTTTCTTGAATATGTAGACAGTGCATCTCTAATGATACACTATAATCAGTCATTCTCAACTTATTTTAATTAATGCAAGTATCTACAGTTAAGCAGGCTGCATATTGTGTTTTACATGCTGAATGCTGGATGGACGCCTACCTGCCTTGCTCTTTTATTGTGCACCGATCGGAATGGCTGCTCCGTAAGTTACTGGATTAATGTCGCTCTTTGTTAAGGTTTTTTATATTGCACCTTTAACGTTGCTCAGCACCAACGGCATCCAAAGCAGAACGAGATTCTTCTTACAAAAGAATCTTTCACATAGAAATGTGTCGAATGGCGCTAGGCAATGATTTCTTTGTTTTCTACATGTTTTCAGTGTTTTCAACAGCAAAAGTAAACGGTGATAAAAAAAAAGTGTTAAACTTAGCTATCTTCATGGTGGTTATCTTGTTTATGGTACAGTCTGTTTGTCAAAGAACAATCTTATTTGTCACAATAGATAAAAGGCTATTCTTTACTCATTTTAAGTGCATGAAACATTGTAGTACATAATAGTCTATGCACATGTCAGGGGTCAAACTGATTGTACACAATTTAGAAAACGTGAACAGTTCATGTTAAACAGATTTAAATGGTTAGTACTCCAGAACGCTCTATATATATAACGTACATGCATTTTTGGTTCTTTAATAAGCCTTGACGTAGGACAGTTTGACGCCAGTGTAGAACGCTGTTGTTTTGTACCGTTCTGTCCTGGTACGAGAGCTATTAGCAAATTTGCACTTTTTTCCATTTTGATTTTGTACCTCAAAACTGCTTAATGTATCTGATTGTAAGGAGATTCCGATCTCGTTGTTTTCTGGTAATTTTGTGTTGTCCCACCTCTTAAAAAGGCAAAAAAATAAATGTTTTGAGAAGGCTTGTCTGGTACTTTGTAAGCGCACCATAAAGTTGGACCTGTCACTGCTGCCCCCTACTGAGTGGTGAATGACTTGCCATATAAAATTGACCAGTTAAAACACAAGAATCCATTTTATTTTCCCTAAAATTTACAAAGCAATACAACATTTTAACATTGCATTGGCATGCTTGTGAACCCTGTGAAAGATGACAAAGTTTGACTTTAAAACGATGGCGCTAGAAGACGCATAGTCCTATATAATACGACTTCTGAATTGGATAAAACTGCTTTGATACATTCCATCACATCTACATCCAGAATCTACAATCAAGAGCAACATTAAAAGCATGAACTTTAAAATACATCTCAGCATTCCTAACATCAAGTTTTGGCAAACTGTACGAGTAAAGAAATAATTTATAAATAATTTTCTTGCCATGATGAATATGAAGTGTAATGACTTAAAGGGATAGTTCACTTTGAAATACATTTTTGGTATGTTTTAGCTTACCTCAAGGGCATCCAAGATATAGGTGTCTTTGTGTCCGCAGTATTTTCAATTTTGATATTTTTAGGTCAAACCGTTCTTGTCTGTCAGTCATATAATGCAGGCCTATGGGGTCCACCTCAAAGAGCATGCACAGAGAAGTCCAAATTAAACATGATTTAATGACTCGTAAATGTAAGTACTCATTGATGGCCTAAGACACGAAACGAGCGGTTTGTATGAGAAAACGAACAGTATTTATATCGTTTTTACCTCTTGTAAACACAGCCACGTCCAAGTGATCTGAGGGCGCGGGCGCTTCGTTCTGCGCAAGCACCGGAAGTGATCTCTCGCGCGTGTACGTCACTCATTGTTTACACAGAACAGAGTTTGTAGGTAAGACGGCTAATTAAAATGGTACTAATTTGCGCTTATCCGGGATGTTTAAACCGTCGTAAAAGAAAACAATTACGTATGCTCGCGCGAACTCATCCGGGAGTGGTGAGTTTTCACAAATTCCCAATTTATGAGCCTTCTCTCTTGAAGTTATGGTTGATCGCGGTTCCCGGAAAAGACCGAAGCGCCGGCGCCCTCAGATCACTTGGATGTGGCTGTGGTTACAAGAGGTAAAAACGATATAAATACTGTTCGTTTTCTCATACAAACTGCTCGTTTCGTGTCTTAGGCCATCAATGAGTACTTACATTTCCGAGTCATTAAATCATGTTTAATTTGGACTACTCTGTGCATGCTCTTTGAGGTGGTGACCATAGACCTGCATTATATGACTGACAGACAAGAACGGTTTGACCTAAAAATATCAAAATTGAAACTTCTGCGGAAACAAAGACACCTACATCTTGGATGCCCTTGAGATAAGCTAAAACACACCAAAAATTAATTTCAAAGTGAACTATCCCTTTAAACACTTAATCGAAGTAGTAGTTTTGTAGGAAGATGCTGTCCAGGCCATTGAAGACGGGCTGATGGTTGTAAATCAGAGCTTTTTCCTCTTCACTTTGCGAAGAAAAACGATGATGGTTTTTCATTGCTGAAACAGACAGTAAGCACATCAATACAGTGGTCAGAAAGTAAAACATCTCGGACTATGCTTCTTAAAATCTTTTGAATGTTGATTGTTTTCGAAACAAACCCAAGTTAACAACACCAAGTTGAGTCAAATTAAAAAGTAAAAAAAAAGGCCAAGATGAAAGATTCCCAAATTGATATTGCAACTTCCATTTTTTTTAGATGACCAACCTTCAGAAACAAAGAAGTGGGCAGTGTAGAAAGTGGCTTTGATGGCTGACAGGGTGTGCACCATACCGGGCTTATCAATCCACTCGAACGGACTTTTCTCTGGGTGCCACTGCACCGCGTAGAAGGGATATCGAGACGCTACAGGATATAATGTAGTACAATTATTCACTTGCTAAAAATTTGAACAAAAAATACCTACCTAAATGTAAAAACCAACTAGTAAGTGTTTATAGGTGGAAATCAGTTTAATAAGAATCAGCCAACTGTGAGACTGGGATGGGTTACATCACACACACACACACACAAAAAGAGACACTGTGATGTACAGAGACATTCATACCCTCCATGGTGGAAATGAACTCTTTCTTGCCGTCTGTATTTGTGGTCAGGACCCTATAAAAACGCTTCAGCTTGGCATTGCCACTGTAATTCTGTAAGAGCAAACCATTGTTATACAGTGAATATACAATGACTGATCAGTATGCAAAAAGCAGTATGGGAAACGCAGAAGTCAACGTTCCTGGGTTTAATGGCTTTAAAGCAACACCGAGTAACTTTTCCTCTGCGGTCGCCCTACAGGTTGGAAGCGGAATTGTCCATTACCGCTGTTGTAAATAATTTAGCCTAGCGCATCCTACTGTCGCACGCACACTCGCTGTTTATCCAGCACCGGCTTTGGAATGAACGATGTCCACAGACAAGGTAGAGTATGTTGCATGATTTCATGAAAGTATGATGTATTGCGACATCAGAAACGAAGAAAAACAAAATAATGACTATTGTAACGCTTGACGTAACGCAAGTCAAATTTGTAGTTTTCTTATGTCTCATTAGAACTACAGAAACGCGACCCGACCTGGCAATCTTACATAGTGTGGTTATAGCAGATACAGGACCGCAAAGCGGAGGCAGAAGTGCCTTTCACCCTGTTACGACTTAATGAACCACTGAAACGATTTGGAAACATTATTTTAAGGTAAAAAAAATCTTACTTAGTGTTGCTTTAATGTTGGTTTTATTGATCCATTTTATGCCATGTGAAATTACTTCAGACAAAAATTCTCATTTGCTTTAAACGGCTGTATTGGTACCTGCATGGACAGGCTCCAGCTGTGGAAATTAGACGTGATGTTTTCTTCTGCCAGAGACTGAAGAACATCCTTTGGGAATTTTTTGAACAACCTGCTGTTTTGGGCTCCTGTAATCAATCAAAATCATTGACCAACTCACATTAATGAGCTGATGCATGAAATTGGTAAACCAGACAACACAAACTGCGGTTAGCCATTTCCGTCATTAATATATTCTGCCATGTTTATATACACTTATAAGGTAGAAGTATGCATTATTATACGTTTCCAACCATTAAGTGTCACTTGTAATCATTGTAAAGAACAACAGTGCTGAATTACTAGTGTGAGTTTGCCATTCCAGAACGGTGGAAAACACACAGATACAAACCCGGGCTGAAGGTCAACGGCAGGGTCACTGCTTTGGTGTCGGTCAAGGTCAACAGGTTCTTGTTGCTGGTCAGAACCGTGAGCTGCTGGAAACCCTGACAGGTTCCCCAGATCGGAAAATAATCCGAAACATCATTCGCCTGTAGTAGATCATAAAGACGACGACTCAAAGTACAACCAGACCAATTAAAAATAATTTTCACGGTTTCACTTTATTTTGATGGTCTTTCACACATTCTGTTGACTATAAGTAACGCTGCACCTACATGACTACTAACTCTCATTAGAGTGTTAGTAGAGTATTAGTAGACTGGTAGAGTTTGGGTCAGAATAAGTTGACATATAGTTGTAAAGTTACTTATCCTCAGTATAATGTCTGTTGTTGGAGGAGCATCACAATAAAGAGTTATTATGCAGACGGTCTACTAATACTCTAATGAGAGTTAGTTGACATGTAGTTGCAAAGTTACTTAGTCAACAAAATGCTCAAAAGGGACCATCAAATAAAGTGTTACCATTATCACATACGAGTTTGTGAACGTACCTTTATTGCAAGTTCATAGAAAATCTTCGACACTCTGGTAAACTGAGACTTTTCAATGTCCACATTTCCTCCGGGTAGCAACAGACTAACCAGGTTAAAAAAAAGGGTTAATAATCAGCAGAATAAAGGTGAATAAAAAAATACCTTTTGGAAAATCCAGTGGTTTGGAACATGGTGTGTCTGTTCTCTGGTTGGACCAGTTTCCATGTTAAATTACATTATAAATAATTATTAATTAAAATGTATAAATTAACACACCCTTCTTCCGGAGAGTCCTGATTTAAGACGGACGCACAAAGTTTCACATTAAAAGACAAGTACATGTTTTCCTTTACCTTTAAAACTTGCTCAAAGTATTAAATATATATCAATTACATTTTGCAGTTCGCTCCATGCACAGGGAGCGTAAAAAGAGGTAGAAATTTGACCAAATGCTGAATGCACCCTATGAACTTTAAAGCAAATTTGAGTTGTACATCTGGTGCAATAGCGGTTTATGTGACCGGATAAAAGATTAGAAAATATAAAATGTAGGTAATTTACCTAAAATAGTCGTGTAAATGCATGTAGAACAGATCACCATAATCCAACACGGATAGAAAAGTACTTTGCACTATTTTCTTTCTCCACATGGAAAACACGTCTCTACCAGCTTATGTCAAACTATTCAGAAACACTCACCCATTTATTGCGTTGAATAGTCTTTCATACTCCTCCTCTGTCCGATTTATGCTGCAAACAAACATTTATCTGCATGTATTCTTTATTTTAATGATTTTTTTTTTAGATTTTTTTTTTATACAGCTTGTTTTTAACATACCGGATGGGTACAACCCTGGCACCAGCTGACTCCAAGTGTTTCACATATGATGCAGCGATATAGGAAGATCCCTGTGCATGAGGGTCGTCCTCTAAGTTTTCCTGGGCTAAAATTCCTGAAATACAAAAAGACATGTAGGCTATATTAGAAAGAAAGGGGGTTTCAGCTACTGAAAACATCAGGCTATAGGGGTTTGCAGGTCTTAGCTGGTTTAGCTTGTCAGTCAAGCTGGCGTCACAAACATCCAACCAGACTCATTTTACCAAGCCAGAAGACATTTAAGCATTTCTTTTTCTTTTATTTATTTTTTTTGTCAGCAAGGTTAAGGTCTTCCAACCATATGTTTAAACCCCTTTACGTGTTGCAATGACATTGAAGAGTTAATAAATAATTGAGAAGAAACTAGAATGTTCCACCAACGGAGCTGCAGAGAAAAAAGATGCTCCGATGAAAAAGAAAAAAAGAATCGCATGACATGGCAAAAAATATGAGATGCAAAATCATAAAATCAACATGCATCATACACTAGCCTACTTTAAACGGAACAGCACATAAAAAAATCTTAAATCTTAAAATCGATGATTCGAAATCTTAAATGTTATTCTTACCGATGATTGGTCTGTAATTTAAATTACGAGCGCATGATGCTGGAAACCCGCATTGAATAGCGGCGAAGACCGCGAGCACGAGCACCTGGCGATACATCCACCTCAGGTAACACACCAAAGGACGAAATAAACGAAAGCTCCTTGATGCTATCAATAAAGAACACAATATGTCAGCTCCACTGGCGATGTCAGGCTTTATAACGAAAGCGGCACCCGCTAATCCACAGTCGTCAGGTTAAACAAACAGCGCTTCGACACGCGCGTGAATTATTGAGGTGTGTATGTTCTTTCGCGAGGATCAGCTTTGAAGATTCACGATCCAATGAGAGCGAAAAGTCACGGCTGGCCCCGCCCACTTGATTCCTCACAATCGCATTACGTTCCTTCATTTAAAATGTTTCATACGTCGTCAGTTAGGCTACATTGTTCTTCTTAATTATGTTTTGTTGTCTAATGACGCCTAATCGTAAGTGTTGTTCTCTTTTATAGAAGATACTTAGAAAAAAATAGCATGTAATTGTAAAAAAACAATAAATAAAAAAAATGTAAGCACTTAAAATCTTGCTCACATGCCAACAGCAATATTAATCATATTTATGAACAAAGCACTGGCCATTTATTTTTTGCAAGCTTTTAATTGTGTTGAGTGAATAGTCTACAGGAGAAATAATGACACGTGGCATGATAAAATTCAGACAAACATTTTGTATTTTGAGTTTAATTTTCTATAAGGTGCGCTGACAATTACTTTTGTAGTTAAAAAGGTGACACATGAAGAAAAGAATACTGTTAACCATGTTTAATAAGTGAAGGGAAGGCCAAGTATGGTAACTCATACTCTGAATTTGTCCTCTGAATTTAACCCATCCAAGTTAGTGCACACACATAGGAGAAGTGAGTAGTGAACACACACACACACACACACACACACACACACACACACACACACACACACACACACACACACACACACACACACACACACACACACACACACACACACACACACACACACACACACACACACACACACTAACTGCACGCCAGTGAACACACATACCCAGGGCATTCTTGCTGTGGCACAATGCACATTGTCTTTTTAAAAAGTTATAAAACAGTTTATTTCTTTGTAAACAAGAAAAAAAATTAGCAATCAATTTGGTTGATATCTGAGCTCTTCTTTTCTGATCTGCTTTTATGGATGTGATGTCAAAACCCAAAACAACAACAGTAACCACGCCCACCAGAGCAGAGAGGACCAATCGCATCACAGCTTCAGTAGATCCACAACAGTGGACAGAGTCTGAGTCTGAGGAGATAAAAACAACAATAAACTTATAAAATGACTGATGATATGCTGCTGACTTCAGTAAATAAACACTAATATCACCTGCACATGTGTGGCAGAGTGTGTTGATGTCCAGATGTGTGGTCTGGTTGCTGAAGACATTTTAATAAATAGCCTAACTTATCAACAAGACCCAGCCAGCAGAACAGAACAAAACAAACACATGGGCCATTTTCAAGCTGTTCACTAAAGTCAATAACTCAAAATGAATGTCAACATTAAGAGTGACCAGGCGATGCATGAGATGTGAATCCTCCTCTTACAGGATGTGACACACACACACACACACACACACACACACACACACACTCGCTGAGGACGCAGTGCTGATGTTAGAGTTGCAAACATGTTTTAATACATGCAGCATAAACTGCTTCTTGTTATCTGAAAGCCACAGGTAATTTAATTTTTTTTGTTTTTTTGATGCAGTATCCTATATTTTTGAAGGTAAAATAAAATCATAAAATAACATTTTAGTAACTACATTTACTATATTATTTCACTGTATAACGTTTGTTTGATGTATAATTCAGACTAGTGGAAGAAAAGAAACTCTTCACACACACACTCATGCAAGCTTGTCCACCGGACAAATGAAACCACATTTTGTCCTAACTATGAGACCACAACAGGTTTCACTTCGACTCACAAACTGAACAGATTGTCATGCATTCAGTGAAACACATATTGGCTACTTCTCTTTGGCTTTATAAAAACATATAGCCTACTTCTTGTGGGTCGATTCTAAAATGCTTAAAAATGACACTAAAACCGATTGTTGTGGGTAATATTGCTATGCAGAGATGGGGGACTCGAGTCACATGACTTGACTCGAGTCAGACTCGAGTCGCAAATTTAAGGACTTGAGACTTGCTTGACTAAATTAAGAAAATGACTCGACTTGACTTTGACTTGAGATCCAATGACTTGAGACTTGACTTGACTTGAACTCTATGACTCGAGAATGACTTGATATACATTTTTATATAAATCATCGCAACATCCATTGATAAACAAAATGAAAGCAACGGAACCATTGACGTCAGTCATCAGATTCTGCGCGATTGCGTGACGCTGCACAAGCCCAGAAATAGCCTACATCGCGGTGAGCGCGCTAAATACAAAAACATCTCCCTGCATCGTATCTTTTTGGATATAAACTCTAGAAAATGACCATATTCATGCAAGAAGATTTGTTGTACGCATAATAACTGGCAAGGGATATCGGACGACCATCACAACCTCGAACAGTCGAACTTCATTCACCACGTCTAAAAGTAAGCTATGGCTTGTTTAACCTGTTTGTTATAGTTAATTTGACTATCTTTAAATCTAGAGAGAATAATATTGGTCAAAACAGCATGCCTCTTTATACACAATAATGTTTTCAAATGTAGCTTAATGTTGTTGTCAATATTCAAATGATAATTAATGATGGTATATGTTTTGTATAACATTTGCCACATTTCTTTTTAAATCATGCTTTAAAGCCAAAAATGTTGTTCTTTCCAATGACGAAAAACAATATAGAAAACTGTTAGTTTTGTCGTTTATGTTTCTCTTAATGTTATCAGGGGGTTGGTGGCAAAAAATGCCAGCAGAATTAATATATGCACCCAAAATTCAAAATGTGGTGGAAAAATGGCCCTAGTATGAGTTATTTTCATAATTATAACATATATAAAAAAACATTTCTAGATTATTGGCGCGATTGCAAATGTGATGATTTTATAAAACAGTTCAGTAAACAAAGAGTGAATATTCTGATGTGACATTTTATACATAATATTCCAAATATTCTCTGTTTCTGCTCTATTTCTCCAATGACAATAGTTCCAAACAAGCCACAGAAAGAGTTATGCGTATTTGTGATTCAGTGACCTAGTTGCTTAGTTCCAGAACGAATCTGTCATTTTGAACAAATCAGTTGACTGCTTCTATGACTCGTACATTAAGACGGTGGTTTGGCGCCACCTATTGGCGGTTTTAACTTCACAATAGGCTAAATGCCAACGGCTGTTATATAACCTATATAAAGGGGATGCCAGTTTGAAGAATGCCATTTGGTGGCATAGGAACCATTATACTTGAATTGTGAATTGCTTAATACCTTTTAATGGTCTTCTGCAATGTTTGAGGCATATTTATTTTTTCATGCTTTAATGTTGGCCTAATTTCAGTTACATTTACATTTTAGGCTATGTAGTTTGAAATTGTATTTATTTTTTATTTTTTAGATTTTTATTGTAGTAACCACTCAGCTGTATGTGGAAATGCATATTTTAAAAAAAATATGTTGCAAATAAAACCATAGTCCACAGCTTATGTAGTTTTAACTTATTTTAATATATAAATTCAGTGAAATCATCAAACGTTTGTATGACTTGCCAGTGACTTGTGACCCAAGCTACGACTTGACTTGACTTGCTTGACATAAGGCAGTGACTTGACTTGACTTGCTTGCTTTTATAAAAAAATTGACTTGGACTTGCTTGAGACTCGAAGGTTAAGACTTGAGACTTGCTTGTGACTTGCACATGTGTGACTTACTCCCACCTCTGTTGCTATGACTGCAAAATTAGACCTTTGCTTTTTAGAGAATATGACAATTCCATTTGTAAACTCAGACATTGATGGGTATTGCTCCAACTTGATTTTAAATCTTGCAAATGACCTTGCTTTTTTTGCATTCACATTTACACATAGACTAGTCCAAAAATATATGTTTTTTTTTTTAAACAAGACAAGAAGTGAAATTGAAGCTGTACCTTGGGATGTCAAGTGAAGTTTTCTACATGCACTGCATGTTGTATGAAGTCAGGCTTGAAATTTGTTTTCTTATAAAATCTGTTCTTTGCAGAGTCTCTGGCTCTCTATCGACATCTAATGGTTAGAATATAACATTGAAAGTTACTGGTGGAGGAACATTTCAGGAAAAAATGGCTCATTGACATTTTTAATAGTAGCCTAGGCTACGGATCATCATTGTTAAAAAAGCTTGTTTTATTGATTTTTTTTAATTGAAAAATATATCATGCACAAACAACATGGCAACAATAATACATCACTGCGATACAATAGTAAGATCAGGTGCAAAAATGGATTACAAGGAAAGAAAGAAAAAATAAATAAAAAAATTAATCAAATAAAAATAATAATTAATTAATTAATTGAACTAAAGAGCAGGGTTTATTTGACAAGAAACTCGTTGTGAAATACAAAAACCTTTGTTGCTGCTCATATAAGTCCAAAGATAATGTCCTTTTGAGAGAGGATTCCAAGATGAGGAAAGTTTTGGTAAAGCCAGTCATGAACATCAGGCCATGAAGACTTCCGTGACAGAAGTGAACTGAAACACAGTTGGTGTGTGATAGATGGCGATATGGGTCATTTCCCATGTTTTACAGTCTATGGTCATTTCCCATTTCTCTCTTGCGATCGGTCAAGCGTGTAAACCTATCTCTGAGCTCCTTTAAGGAAGTCTAAATCACTCTTTTTTGTGTGTGTGGAAACTATCATCAAGAATAGACACCAGTGAACTTCAGTCAATCGGCTATCATTGTGGTATCACACAGAGCCGGCCGAGCCACTAAGCGACCGTTGCAATTGCAAAGGGCCCCGTGGCCAGCAGAGGGCCCCCTAGAGTCACTGCTAGCTAGTGGGGGAAAAAAATCGCACAACAAAAGTAACATAAAATAAATAAATAAAAAGAAATGGACCTACAGCGCTCTTTATCAGGCATCATGATAAGCACAGAGTTGTTATTTATTTAGTTCTGTATTATGGCAAATCAACCGGGAGCTCCCCGCGAAGGCGCGCGCGCGTCTTGTCCCGACTGCCCCTATGATGTCACTCGTTGTCACTTGGTCAGTCAGTTAGCGAATCGACGATGTCTGACAAGAAACGAAAATATCTTTCTGGCCAAGAAAAACGACAAAAAAAGAGCCTGGAAGAAGAGAAGCAAGAAGATAAAGGTACGTAAGCCTGTAGGCTTAATTTCCCGATTTCTGTAATATGGATAATCTGCACTAAAAGTATTATATTAACATTAGCCTAAATCGTGCTTGTATTAATTTTCTACAGTTGTTTAACTTACATGCTAATAACATTCCGCATTAAAATTGGTTTAGTATTAGGCCTATACCATTTGCTGTGGTGTTACTGTTAAAGCATTTAACAGAACAATATAAACCCAGTTTGGATTCTACACTAAAGGGCTAACATTAGTTTACTCCTTATGTCCCCTTTAGGAGCACTATTAAGGCACAACAGAATCAATAAGGTAAGCTCTATATATTGCAAACATTGACAAGACCTTTGATCTATAAACAAAACAATAAATAAATTATTCTCATTCCTTTACATCTTTTTATCTTTCAAACCCCTTAATAAACATTACAAAAAAAAAAAAAATACAACATACAGATTTCCCCAACAATAACCAGCAGCATAGAAGTCAAAAGTTTATCTTTTTTTATGTGACGATGAAGTAGAAATAGAAATGAATGTCTGTGAAAGCCAATGTCCAATCCACAAGTTTTTCCAGAGAAACTCATTGCCTCATAGCCACTTGATGGCAATTTCGAAACACTCCTTCTTGAAGCTTTGAAACCTTTATGAATCTTTTGTTTCGAATCAACAGTTCGGAGTGTGTATCAAACTGCCAGAGTCAAGTGATTTCAGTAAACGAGGCTTCATTACTGACGATAGTTACATTTACATTAATGATAGTTAATAGTTTCTAATTGGCCGGTTTAGCTGAGCCATTTATAGAACAAAATAAACAAACCCTGAAAATGTTATAAAAGAATATATAGAAACTTGGCCCGGGTTTTTGTTGCATTTACACTGTTCTGAGCACTAGGGGTCCCCGTGGAGACGGGTTTAATTCGTACACATTTTACGAGGTGGCTAATTCGTACGAATTCATACGACATCACTCGTACAAATGCGTACGATTTTTGCTTATTCGTACATATTTTACGAGTTACCAAATTCGTATGTATTCGTACGAATGAGCTACCCCTGACCCCGCCCCCTAAACCTACCCATCCCATGGGTTTAGACAAATCGTACGAATACATACGAGTGAGGTCTGCTTCCGTATTTATTTCTCTCAACCCCAACTTTATTTTTAATTTTATACAAATGTCTACCTTTTGTCTCCTTGTACCATTTCTGTTGCCACATCTTGTTTAGAGCAGATTTTATTATTGCTTTAACTTCAGTTTTACATTGCGTTTTAAAGATCTCTTTGCCAACTGATCAACCTCCTCATTACCCTCTACCCCCACGTGTGCTGGAACCCATAAAAATGAAATATTTACTCCTATTCTGTATAGATTTTGTTGCACTTCATACAAGATATCCTGCCTGGACGCTGACTTTCCACTATTTATACTGAGTCTGAGCAAATCAATCTGACTACTTCTCTCCCTACACCCATTTTATACATGAGAGTACAGCTCTATGTTACCTCCTTATGGTGGGTAGTGCAATTACAAAATAAAAATGTTAACAGGTTTTGGACTGGTACAACGTTCTTGGTTTTGATGGCAATGTTGTTCCATTATATGCATAGAAAAAAACCTCAAGATGAAATTGGTACCTGCATGGACAAGCTCCAGCTGTGGAAGTTAGGTGTGATGTTTTCTTCTGCCAGAGACTGAAAAACATCCTCTGGGAATGATTTGAACAACTTGCTGTTTTTGGCTTCTGTAATCAATCAAAATCATTGACCAACCATTAACTCACGGTAAAGAACACAAGCTGAGAGAACAAAAAGAACAAAAGGCTTTTATAACTCAAAATGCTTTAATTTACATAAACATTGATCATGAACATACATAGAGCTCAATTGTACTTGCATGGCGTGCAAGAACAAACCTCATTGGTTCTTGCTGAAGCTCAAACGTGCCGGGTGACATGTTTGAGCTTCATTACTATTCAAATTCAAAAAATTCAAAAAATCCTAAATTAAATCTGTTCATGTAACAGGAGGGCAACAGGTGGGTTAATGTCTATCAGGTGTGCATGTATATCTGAAAGTCTCTGTTCACAGGTGCTTCTAACTCGTAGGCTACTGATGAACGCGATTGGCAGATCCACTGAATAAAAGTCAACAGGCATGCAGTCCTCCCCCGGTGTGCTCCTTCACCGCGACAGACGCTGAAACGCGAAAAGCCCGACTGTCTCCGTGCCTGTGGACATTTGGATGTACGACTCCACGCAGACAACCATCTCGATGACCTCTGGCAGCTAAAGGTCTACGATATCAACTATTCGTCCTGATTGAGGAAAGTGGGAATTCGTATCACTTGCGAACGAGTGGGCGGGCACTGACGTGTGTATCTGTTTATAACTGATATCCCTTCACCTGTCTCGCAGCTCGGATCTACAGTTCCAGTTTCCCCGCTGGCAATTTGGTTTACTGGAAATTGTCCAAAGCCGTGAATTGTGTGCAAATGCAGATTACCGCTTTCTCGCCGTTAGCGTCGTGTGAACTACGGGCGCCGAGTGGGCGGGGTCGTGAGTGAAGGACCGTGGTGGTTCATGAAACTGTGCCAAATGCATAGGCTATAACTCTTATATTTGGCTTGTTTGCATTTTCCTTGGCTTAATTATTTAAGATTACAAAGATTAAACGACAGTGCTGTATTAGCTACTAGTGTGAGTTTGCCATTCCAGAACGGTGGAAAACACACGGGTACAAACCCGGGCTGAAGGTCAACGGCAGGGTCACTGCTTTGGTGTCGGTCAAGGTCAACAGGTTCTTGTTGCTGGTCAGAACCGTGAGCTGCTGGAAACCCTGACAGGTTCCCCAGATCGGAAAATAATCCGAAACATCATTCGCCTGTAGATCACAAAGAAGAACCCTCACATTCAGATCAAAATTCACATCTCCATTTTTTTTTTTTTTTTTTTTTTTTTAAACGTACCTTTATTGCAAGTTCATAGAAAATCTTCGACACTGTTTTAAACTGAGACTTATCAATGTCCACATTTCCTCCAGGTAGTAACAAACTAACCAGGTAAAAAACAGTTAACAATCAGCAGAATAAAGGTGAATTATTTGGAAGACCATTTCCACCACATAAGGAAAAAAACAGTATGTCATAATTAGGTCATAATTGTGACACAAATCATATTTTTGACTTATTTTGACATTTTAATGTCGTCATTTGACTTTTTATAGTAATATATTTTTAGTCATAATTTCACATTTTTAATCTCAGTCATTTCTATTTTTAATCTCATACATTTTATTTAGTATGTCAATTTATAGTTTTGACCTTTTTTTATTTCATAATTGACTTTTAGATAATCATTTTGACTTATGTCATAAAATAGACTTCTTATGCATATATTTTTTCTTATGTGGTGGAAATTGGCTTACAGAAAAACACAACCCTTTTGGGAAATCCAGTTTGAAAACAAAACCAAAAAACAGCAGTTTTGGAACATTGGTAGTTTTATAATCCAGCTACCATTTTTACTTTTTATTTTATTTTTTTAAAGTCCTTTATCTTGTCAGGAAAGTCCCATTAAGATAATTCTTCCGGAGAGTCCTGCTTTTAAGACGGAAGCACAAAGTTTCACATAACAGACACACACACGATCAAATCAATAAAGCATTTACATGTTTGCTTTAAAGTGCTCAAATGGGGAACTGTATATAAACAATTTTTTAGCAATTCCATGGAGCATAAAAAAAGAGAAGTTTTACAAAATGATAAATGGAAACTTTCAACTGAATTTGAGTAGATTAGTGCAATAGCCATTTATATGATAGGATAAAAGACTGGAATTCTGGAAAAATGTAATTTACCTAAGACTTGACAATAAATAAAACGTAAATTTCTCGCAAATAAAATAAAACTAAAAACATGCAGACCAAAGGATTCAAGTAAACCTGCACAACTAACAAATATTATCATGATATAAAGAGTCCAGCTTCATGTTTGCAGTACAGATCACCATAATCTAATACAGATTTAAAAGTACTCTCCACTATTTTCTTTCGGGTCACACACGGAAAATATTACATGTTTCTACCAGCTTATAAAAGAATTCAGAAACACTCACCCATTTATTGAATTGAAGAGTTTTATATACTCATCCTCTTTGAGATTTATTCTGCAAAAAAACATTTATTTGTGTGTATTCTTTAAAAAAAATGTTTTTTAGTAACAGCATAGCTTGTATTGAACATTTATACCGGATGGGTACAACCCTGGCACCAGCTGACTCCAAGTGTTTCACATATGATGCAGCGATATAGGAAGATCCCTGTGCATGAGGGTCGTCCTCTAACTTTTCCTGGGATAAAATTCCTGAAACACAAAAGACATGTTAAGGCAAGGGCATTTGCTACTGAAAAAAAATATCATGTGATGGCCGTTTATGAATGATTTCCGTTCGCTCAAAGAGTTTTTAAACACGGACTATTATGTTTGCTACGCATTTGATTATACATAATATAAGCTCTCTTTAAACAAGTTGTGTTATGTGTAACTTACCTGAGACTTGATGACTTTGAATTTCGTTCAGCATGTAATGTAGCCTAGCCTATATAATATTTTCAATAATTTCTCCGAGCACGTCCACATTCGCAATCTTTGATCATAGGCTGTTACAGATAGGAAGTCATAATGCAGCCAAAGATAAATTATGACAAACGCAAAACCATTTATGTCATGAGCGACCCATCATCACTATCACAGAGACAGTCAGAGATAGGCCTACCCGAGAAAAGAACTTGCAGGTAGGCCTACTTTTTTTTTTCATTCATGTTCACGTATGGTGAGAAATAATATTAGTCTATTCAATTGTTCAGTGTTGCTTATAAAGTATTAGATGAAACGATCAAACTTTGCAAAGAGTCCGCTATAGATGCAGGCTGGGTTGGGTTTGTCCATATTTGACCCAAATGAAACAACCCAGCATTTTTTTAGAGTGATGTAAAACAAATGGTTTAGTTTTGCTTTTATGAATTGAGCATGCATGATAATACCTGCATTACAGATACATTAATTTTTCCTAAATTGATTAGGCCCATCTGTAAGATTATGCAGCAGATTTGTTTTTTATTTTTGTTAGCAATATGTTTTCTTTTATATGTGAGTTTAGAGATGCAGAAAAGTGTCTAGATATTAAAAGTGTGTTATGTCATCTCATCACTGCATTTTTGCACTACAATGCAAGATTACTTGTCAAACTTTGGAAGAAATTTCAATAATAAATTGAAATTGAATTGAAATAAATAAATGAACTTGAAGTCATTTGAGTTCATTTGTAGAGATTGTAAAGTGATGCATGACCCAGTAAAAATGACATTCAATAATCCTGAAAGTAGGTTAAAGAGCGTACACCCAAAAATGTCCCAAATTCTGTCATCATTTACTCTCCCTCATGTTGTCCCAAACCTGTATACATTTCTTCTGCTGAACACAAAAGAAGAGATTTTGAAGAATGTTGACTTGAATATTTGGAGGAAAACAAAACAAAACAATGAGACATTTCTCAAAATATCTTCTTTTGTTCAACCGAATAAAGTCATGGCACGACATGAGGATGAGTACTATGTATTTTTAGGTGAAATATCCCATGTAGATAAATGTTAAAGAGTGCCATTAATTTTTTTTTTTTACCCGTTTTTTGTTCTGAAATCGCTTAAATTCACCTCAAATAATTGTTTTATTCTTACCGATGATTGGTCTGTTATTATCGCATGATGCTGGAAACCCGCATAGAAAAGCGGCAAACACCGCAAGGACGATCACCTGGCGATACATCAGGGAAATGACGAAATAAATAAAAGTTCTGAGATGTTTTCAATAAAGAAGACAATGTCAGCTCCAGTGGGGATGTTAGGCTTTTTAAGGGAAGCTGCACCCGGATCCGCTTATCAGCAATCACCAGATCAACCAAACAGCGTCTGGACAGCTGAGGCGTGGATTGATCTTTCAAGGATAAGCTTTGAATAATTCACAATCCAATGAGAGAATAGAAACGTCACGACTGGCCCCGCCCACTTGGTTCACGTAGACATATGCCTGTCAATTAAAACGTTCTTAAATGTCAACTGCATTCTCTCAAAGGCTAAAGGCCCGTCCACACCAAATAAGATTGCTATAATGATAACTAACGTCTACACATCTGCAATACGTCTATAGTACGTTTCCTGTCAGATGTCAAATAGACGTTTAAAAAATGTATTTAAGATGTTAGTAAACAGCATATGATTTCAAGATGAAGTGATCTTTAACAGACATCTTGCAGACGTACGAGTATCTGCCGGCCGACAACAACAACACAACCATCAAGGTTTTACTACAAATAAAACCAAAAACCATGTTACTATAGTTAAACCATGGTAACCACAAATTAACCATGGTTTTGCTACACTAACCTAGCCTGGCTAACGCCAGACCACGTATCATTGAGAATGATTCGTGGTCTGGGAACCACATGTACATTTTCTCGTATTTGAGGCGTGGTTTACGAATGCCCAGAGCTGTTTATTGGGTGCTACGAATGTCTATCAAATGCGCCTGTACGGCTCATAGCCAATCTCTTCAGTTATACCAGATGACGTATGTAGAGTGACAGAAATTCGACGAGGAAGAAGACGATGGGTCAGAGATTTACGTGTACACGAAACTACCATGAAACTACTTAGAAAACTATCTAATTAAGGCTGCATCGAAAGGTAACTTTGCGTCTGCTGCCATGTTGGATCCATAGATATAAACAAACTGCTTCGGTGTGTCGTCATCGTCTTGCTGCTCCCTCCCCGTTCTGTGATTGGTTCCCCAGATGAGGCGAATATCTGGACCATGGTATCCATACTGCCTTGCAGCGTGAATAAAATCGCACTGCGCAAAGGCAGTATGGGGAAACCCAGGCTAACACTAACCATAGTTTAACCATGGAATTTTTGGTAAAACTCGTTATATAAATAGTAATAAATCCGGCAAAAAAAAAAAAATAGTTGGTTACTATACTTTTACTATAATAAAACTATGGGTAATTTTCGCAAGGGAAAAACATGATAATGCAAGAACATGTTCAGTACTATTTTTCTATAAAGATATTTTCATGATTTACATTTCATGATCACATTTAGGCAATTTAGAAAATTTAGTTTTGTTAGGTATAAGTCATTTAAAGATAAAACAATAACACATTGTCGTAATGTATACTTTAAATTTAATTAAAATAAATGTAGTCCTATATTATGTGAAAACAAATTACAGTGAGGTGGTTGTTTTTCAACAAGATGGAGACATGTAGATAAGAAACTGACAATTAGTAAAAAAAGTAAAAACACACACACACACACACACACACACACACACACACACACACACACACACACACACACACACACACACACACACACACACACACACACACACACACACACACACACACACACACACACACACACACACACACACACACACACACACACACACACACACACAAGTGAGAGAGAGTGAGATATCAGGGAAAATGGAAGTGAAGGTGAAGAACCTTTAACTATTTTGCACACCCCAGCCTAAGAATTTAAACCTTTTTTTTATGTGATGGCCATACAAAAATAGCTTTGTCCGTGTTTTTTAGAATTAGTTGTGGATGTGTGGGATGGCCTGGATGAGTGTGAGATTTTCCGGCCTGAAATTTTGTACCTGTCCGCCCCAGGTAGACAGATACTTCTGAAAATACGCGTTCTTATTCATTGAACGTTATCATTCACATAATTTGAATTATTTAAAACTTGAAGGCAGATAACGCTAACTGAAGCGAAACGCTCACCGTGCTCCTCCTCCACTGTTTTTCCATGGAATCTTTGACCATTGTTCATCATACGGCATTGTAACCAAGAAGAGATAACTAGGCTAACACTTATCGCTGTGATGATGAGTTTGTATTATTTAGCTGAATGAGGACATCCCGTTTTCCAGATATAATTCAGTAAAAATTTCCCAGTGAAATTTCCTGATAAATCATTGTCTGATGAGGTATTACAGTAGATACTTCTGAAAGTATGCTTTCCGGTTCATTTATCGTTATAATTTACATAATTTGAATTATTTAAATCTTGAAGGCTGATAACACTAACTGAAGCGGAACGGTCGCTGTTGTCCTCCTCCACTTTTCTTCGGAGCAATCCTTGATTTAGTCCCAGCAGGCACTGGACATCACTGTAATGTCAGGAAAATGCAGGCTCCAAGATGTTGGAATCATGTCAAATTGTAGTTTAAAAAGAAAATTCCTGCCGCACTATATTTGTCATCAACCTGTGGATACAAAAGATAACCATTATCAAAATTATTAATCAAATTAATTACATGATATAATGGCTAATTAATCAAATTTGCCACAACAAACAACCACATTATAATGTGCTTGGGAAAAAAATTACTTATTAACATTACAATACTGTGACACTTGTGTAAAGACGAAAGGGCGGATCTAATCCGTGGGGAATTTGAATATCATAATTAATAATTGGTAATTAATAATTATTCATACATGTTTGGATTAGATCAGACTTACATGTTAATAAATCTCCCGATAAGGGAGGATCTGTCATTCTACCTGCATGGAGGCACGTGTATCCCTGAAATTAACCACAAGTTGATTGCAATTAATTACACGGACCACGTCCTACAAAACAGGCAAAATTAATTAGCTCAATTGTCAGGATAATATTTGTGGGGATCCACAATATCATCTTACTTTATAGGATTTCAGGAAAAGCAATTCTGTGGCCACAAGAATTGGGTTTCCCGCCCTATAAACAAATACTCTTTAAAGTATCTTTAATTTATAAAGCTCGTAGCTTTGATCTAGTCATTTCAGGGACCCGAAATATGAGCAGAGGCAGTAAACAATCAAAATAAATATAATGAATTTAATAAGGCAGAACTATTTATGTATTTACTGGTTACATGGGATATATGTATTTACAAACATAATAAACAAACAAAACACGATAAGGCATCGATGAACGAGAAATGCATAGAGTTTGGACAATGGAAACACGTGTGAGAGCGAGGGAGTGTGTGAGAGAGAGAGAGAGCAGGGGCGGATCTAGAAAAATATTTATGGGGTGGCAAGAGGGGGGCAGGAATTTTTGAGGGGTGGCAACATGGCAGACGTATATATATACTGAATTTAATTTGTGAGTACAGGGCTGGACTGGGACAAAAAATCGGCCGGGGCATTTTGGCCCAGACTGGCCCACTACATATAATCATAAACACAACCAAACTTTGCACTCCCTTGAATATGTATACCAACTCCTATAAAAACCACTGAGTAAGAGTTAACAGATGAAATAACTACTAAGTTGAACTATACTCCACAGTGATGAATCCTAAAACAAGCTATAAGCTGCATTGGGATAGCAATACCGTTTTTTCCCATAGGATTTTGTGAAATCTGTGGTGAGTGCACCTCTGTCCCTCTAGGGGGGTTCGGGGGCATGCTCCCCCGTAAGATTTTTTTTTTGCTTTTTAATGTTAAATTCATCAATCTGGTGCACTTTGAGAGTTCAAAATAAAGAGCTCCAACCCATATGCAGTGTGCAAATTGAACAAAGAAAAACTCAAAACTCTTTTTAGTTGTGATATAGTGTCTGTCTACATTACACTACTATATAATAATAGTTATAATATTATGGCCAGTCCAGCCCTGTGTGAGTATAAAGGCAGGGGTGCGTTTAACTTTTGGAGCCAAGGTGTGCCGACCTTTTTTCCCTTTTTTATATATATTATTTTGTTGAGCACCCAACAAGAATCAATTTATAGAATCAATTATATAATTTAAATACTACTAAGATCCATATTACTATCACACGAGCCAATGGCAATTAAATGCACGGATGCATAACGTTAGTCAGATTAATGAATGAAATACAACTGTTCACGAACAGAAGATTGTATTGGACTCATGCTGCATACATACGCAATGACAATTATGCCTACTGTAAATATAGAGTTACAACTACGATTAGAGTTGTTAAATAAAATACCCTGTGAACATTCACACGTTTTCTTTATGATAGGCTAAAATTTATCTCCATAAATATTAAATAATATTTTCTTAATTCTGCGCATGTGTTTTTACTTACATCAATTGCTCGATCAATATTATTATCACATATTTTACATTTATATTTTTAACTGTACACAAACAACTTAATATAGCTAAGTTTGTGTATATTTTACACGTAGTAAAATACTGTAGGCTACTGCTTATAAACACCAGACAGATAATGATATATGAAACAGATGTTCTTTACTCATCTCACTTGCACAAAATAAATGCAGTAATATAAAGCATAGAAACGCACAGGTGAAATACACTGAAAATGATATGCATTTAAAAATTTGGTGGGGTTGAAAACTTATCTCTCTGGTAATGGAACTCAGTCGCTGTTGTCTCTTGCTCTCGCTGTCTCCCGCTGTCGCGGTCAGATCACCGGAAGTTTTCGCCGGAAGTATTTGCCCACACACTAAAGTACGAACGTCAACGGTCGTCATATTATGCACGGAGCGAATTCACTGCAGTCGGACATTGGAGATTCGCGTTCGTAAATTGTCAAATTGGCCATAACTTTTAATTCGTTGCTGCCAACTGGGGTGGCAGCAGGGGTGGCAAGGCTTTCTTTTAGGGTGGCATTTGCCACCCTATGCCACCCCGGTAGATCCGCCCCTGAGAGAGAGCATTGGTAAAATTCACCCAGAAAGTCACCTGTCTGTAACAACACGAAAAACAACAACTTAATGCTTCTTAGAAGCTCTACAAAGAGATATACTTGCAAAGTTTTATGTTCTCTCATGTCGCGGCATTCTTGCACGGCCCGGTCTGGCCGCGTGCGTGAGCGGAGTCCTTTGTGTGGAAGCGTCACGTGGTGCTGCTTGGCGCGCGTGTTGAACAGAGGTTTAAAGTCTTTGAGGTAACATTACCAAAGGAAATAGTTCGGCTAAGTTCGCTTCCTTTCCTGGGAGGTGAACTTGGTAGGACACTTAAGAGAAAAAAGACGAAACTTTTAGACGAAACAAAAGAACAAAAGGATTTCCCAAGGGGAAATCGAGTCAGAGACTACATTGTTCAGGCAGACGTGGAGACCAGCGGAGTAAGAGGGATATATTTCCTGATCAGTGAGTGACTTTTAGGCATGAAAATGTTCACACCCTCTGGGGTTGTGTGAGCCAAATGGGGAGTTGTCCCTTCGGAGGGGGCTTTATGACCCTTTGTGTTGTAGCAAGGCATTTGAAACTCTAATTTCGCTGTTTAAGAGCAGAATCTTCACAATTATTATAGTCCTATGTGTCACAAAGTTTTAGCAAGATGTGATGTAAATTGCTAAATGGGGAACGAAGATTCGAGCTCAGAGAATCCAAACTTGCCTCACATGGAGTTGGTTAATCATAGTTTGCAAAGTTTGAAACCTTATCCCATTAGAGTTTTCAAACAACATTGATTAAACACATAAAAGACAAATCGTAAGATGAGATTAGATACATTGTTCGTACAATTCTCAAGGGGATATATAATAGAATATATATATGTGAATTCAGAATTCATTTCTCCTTCTTAGTTAGAATCCAGAGAGAGGGCCACACTTCCTTGACATTCGTTTGTGAGGTCGTAACCGCTGTTATCTAAGAACACCAGGCTCTGACAGTGACGTCCTTACGGTCCCAAAAAGCTGGTGCACATAGAATCATACATTTTACTGTAATTTCTTGTATCTGATTAATTCAGCTGGACCATGAGAATTAAAACGAGACCGAGAACGATGTATAACAATTCTGGGAATCGACAGTTATATGTAAAATGCATAATGATAAAGTCATAGTTATTCCAATGTAACATGGACAACAAACACATTGAATATATCTGGTTAAATGTCCTTCAAAGAAAATAAGTTTCTTTTCGCTTTAGAATCCCCTTCCTTTGGGACATTCCGATCAGTTAGATGTATTGGAGTTTTTCGCACTTCCGGGTAGGCTTCATTTTTAAAATTAGAATGTTGCCGCTTGGTTGTGATTCGCTAACCGCCTAGTGCACGTTTCTCGGAAACGTCACGCCCCTTACCTTTACCGGCAGTTTGGGCTTTGATGTATTATAAACAGTGTAACCATAAATATAAATATAACAATATAAAACCATGACAATAAAACCATAACAATTTGAGCCCGAATCGGACCCAGAGAATGTTAGTGAAGATCATCGAGCAGAACCTGTTCAAGAACGGCTGTTAAACAACGTTTCAGAATGGTTTGTTTTTCGTTGTCGTCATACTTTTTAGATACGCTGTTATGACTGACTGTATGGCACCGTTACTTTTTTATTTTTAGAACGATTGTAGCCTAATATATGTCGCCAGAACTATTAACTATTAATTATCAAAACGAACACAGAACATTGGCTTTACTACAGTAGCCAAATCAAACACAGAACCATGTTTAGCATGCCTGTAGATAAATACATAAAAGCTCTAACTTTAATCAAAGAATAATTTACACTAATTCCAAGTTTGCTGTTGAGATTAAAATAAATTTGTAACGTTAGGTGTTTGTTGGATAACGTTAAGTATGAATGAGCTTTAACAAACTGGTTTGCAGAGCCAAACAGCGTTGTAAGTTTGTTTACGTCCTTGCTACAACGTACAATTAACAATACAAACTATTACAGGAAAACACTTAGACGAAAAATAAATCATACTTACAGGCTGTGGCCCGTAAACAACAGCTTCTGTTCTTAAAGTTGGAACTGCTCCATCTTTTAGGACGCCGTTGTGCGAATCCTGCATTGAACTCGCGAAGATTGTGGAAGCTTTCCTCTGTAAAATGTGCAGGACAGAGTGCGCGCGCGAGATTTGGGTAATAATTATGAGGGGCCGAGTTAAAAATAAAATGTAACCATTTATCCCTAACTCCCCCGTCCCGAGGAAGGCTGAACAAAGTGGACCTGCAATCTGGATGAAAATAACAGCGTTTCGATGGCATTGCAGCAACAACACTCCAGCCTACTATAACATTACCACAACAACTCTTCTCCAAAGCAATATAAAATGGCCTCGCCCCCTTTATTTAGTATTCTCTGAGGAGGGGTTAGTGTAAATATTGGGGTTAGTGATGTCAGCAACCCTGGAGGAATGTCGTGTGGTCCCTATCGGCCGTTTGCTGTAGTTCTTAGAAGTGTAGTTCTTGATTTCTTTAAAAGCAAATATCTCCCTCTGCTTTGAACTTTGAGCGTTGTAACTTTGCAGATGTTGTTTATGCTCAAACAGCAACATTACACACTTGCTAAATTAGAAAAGTGAAATTTTACCACCCCTTTAAGATGTTTCCGTGATGTTATGTGTCTGTTTATTTCAGTTGAAAATGATGTCATTGACTTACAGGAAGTTAAGGCCTGCTGGAGCTCAAAGTGTCTGATCAGAGAGTGAATTTATCATCCAAAATAGAGTTAGATGGTCAAATGCATTAACACTGTAGCAATGATCAGATCTTCAGGTCTGCCATTTGCTTAAATTGCTGGTTTTGCATTCTTTTAATTCAGAGACTGTGACAGAGTAGGGGTCCCGTGACTGTGATTAGATTACTGAGTCACCCACAAAGCTTCTCTCTCTTCGTGAACTGCCACACGAAGCAAATGGTGCTTGGACTTCATTGAATTACCGATACTGATGTGCCACGAGGCGTTTTTCTCTGATAAGTAAACATAGAACTACTATTGCACATGTGACTCATCGACCAGTAAACGTGGCTTCCCCTTGCGGGATACCTCATACACACACAGCTGAGGATTGTCTAATTAGACAACTGGCCATTGTAACAGATGTTAAACTCATCAAATTCGGAAGAGCGCACACGCTCACACGGGACTGCTGATGGTCGCGAGTTCACCCCCGCCACCACCGTTCAATGAACTCTGAATACACATACATGCATACACACACACACACACACACACACACAAAGAGACAATCATTCGTTACCACGTGTGGTTAAAAGTAACGTTTCAAATGTATAAAATGTTTTCTGGTTGTGTCTCATGGTTCCCTTTTGACCAAATCTGTATAACTGTAAGTTTTATAATATGTGACCAATTTGATATTCGTTTAATCACGAAGAATCATGTATCTTACTCTCACTAACTCACAATCGCGCCGTGCTTGGGACGGTTATAATCAGAGAAACCAAAGAAGATTGAATCATTAACCCAAAATGTAATATGATGCATGCTTTTATTAATACCAGTTTAGAAGTGTATTGTCATTAAAAGTTTTATCTGCTATGCACATGACCTATAAGGCGTGTACATCGCGAACCACAAGGTTTGCCGACACGCCTCCTCCCAAACGATTGGATCAGACACGTAAGAAAGGCGTGTCTCGAGCTCCTTCAAAACACACCGCCACACTCTCTTCGGGGCAAGTTTTCTACGCCAGAGAGAGATTCAAAATTTCCTGCAAACTCCCGCCGGAGTTCTGCTTATTCTTCGTCGTCGTTTTCCTACTTTGTTTTAATCTAAGTTTTCTTTTATTTGATCTACCTCAGTTTGATAGTTTCCTTCGTTCAGTGTATTCACGAACGGAACGAGTTTAAGATTTATCGTTTCTCGTACGGGCCGCAGCTGAAGCGATCGCAAACATCTGCCTCCTATCGGAAGACGCTCCAGACACTTCAACTCCACGACAAGCCTTTGTCACACAGCCGCACACAAAGGGGGCCGTAAAAGCAAGTAAATCTAAAGATAAATGCTGCTTTAAGGTTGTTTAGATTAATTTAGAAACCTTTTGGTCTCGTGTTGAACTATTTTGAACTGTTTTTGAACTGTTCTCTCTCATACTCTCTCTCTCTCTCTCTCTCACACCCACTCTCTCACTCTCTCTCTCTCTCTCTCTCTCTCTCTCTCTCTCTCTCTCTCTCTCTCTCTCTCTCTCTCTCTCTCTCTCTCTCTCTCTCTCTCTCTCTCTCTCTCTCTCTCTCTCTCTCTCTCTCTCTCTCTCTCTCTCTCTCTCTCTCTCTCTCTCTCTCTCTCTCTCTCACTCTGACTTTCTCTCTCCAAATACGTCGTATTGCAATCTTTGTTAACTGTTTGTTTTGATATGCATATTTACTCCTGCGTGATTTAAGTAGTTTATGTAACCATTAGTTGCGTTATTAAATTCATAACCTTTTGAAGTGAATCTGTCTCATTGTCCCATACTTTGAAGCCCCTGTAAATGTCGATCTAAAAGTTGCCAAGCTCTACCCTGTTTAACTATCTGAAAGTGCCGTATACGAGAAAATATTTCCTTGTGGCCACAGGAAAGTATTCACTCTGTTTACAGGCAGGTAATATTGTGATATAAGGAAGTTTTCGGCTCCAGTCCGCTGGACGGACCGCTGGACGGATAACTAAATTGGAAACACATATAAATTTACCCTGATAATGAATCTGATTTTACCGACCTAGATATTAATAATTACTACGAGCAATCGTGTTAATTATTCATATATTGTGAGGTTTAGTCTATTCCCTATTCGGGATAATTTAATTTATGTATGCGATTACATATTCATTATCTAATGAATAATAGGCCTATTCCCCATTTGAGTTAATAATTTCCCCAAAGCAAAACTCATTGTTGCTACAACACTGAATAAACAGGCAGATATTTTAAGTGATTGTAGAGTTTCACTTCACTTTATTACAGAGCAGCTTCACATCAGCGCGTCTGTCATTTTATCACTGAACCAGTTTTGAAGAGTTTGTCTTCTCATATTTGTGGACTGAAACCGTTGAAGATGTTTCTCCCTGTTTTGCTCTGGTTGTGTTTCTGGCGTCTGGATGGTGAGTTTAAATGTGTTTTTATGACTTCAGTTGTTGCTGTTCTGGTACAATGTGATAAATTACTGGTAGTCAGAGAGGATCAACATTTAGCCTACTGTTATTCTCATATAGAAATAATTGAACTGTGATTTTACTGTCAGATCAAGTTTTATTCAGCTCTAAACTCAGTTATTATGGACTGATTAAATAAAATAATATAAATATGAAGCTCAGATACTCAACAGCATTAGTTTAACAGGGCGCACGCGCAGCTCTTAAAGGGGCCACACCTTATATCCAGGGTGGGAATTATGTAATTTTAGGGGCAAGGCCATTTGGCCTCCACCTTTTCTTTTTTTTTAGGGGCACCAAGGCCATATGACAGGACACAAAGGCCATTGAGTACAATTCGATGGTTTTCCCATTCAGATTGATACCATAACATCCTAATTTGGAATAAGACACGGATTATGACTTTTTTAAATCAAAAATAATTTTTTTTACCTTCTGTGATCTGATTTGGCTTCAGATTAAAAAAAAATCAGACAGAAAATATAATATTTTATGTATAATCAGGCATGAAAACAGTTTAGGGGTGAAAAAGGTGAGAAGGATATTACCCCTCTAGGGGGGTCCGGGGGGGCATGCTCCCCGTAAGAATTTTATATATTCCATATTTTAAAGCATCAATCTGATGAATTTTTAGATGCATTTTTTTGCATACCAGCGCAGTTAAAAAAAAAAATCAAATAGAATTTCTATAACTGTGTTGAACTGATAATCACTCTTTTGTGTGTTAAACACAATCTACTTAATACAGACAACTTCATTATAAAGAAAAACAACAAATAAAAAAAAATATGATCATAACCAATCATTACAAAAATTCTATTATAAACTAGATTAGTGGATAACTCAGCAGTAAAATTTAGTCTAGAAAAATCACAAGTGTACAATAATTTTATCAAATCTGAACATTTAGTGAAAAAAAACATTATTTACTGGGGAACAAATAAGAGACAATAAGTGTAGCACTAAATCTGGTAAAACGTTACACATTGCTCTTTGTATTGTTGTAAAATACATGAATGAAAAACAAGATAAAAATCAGAAAGATCAATTATTTTATATATAGTCTAGGCTACTATAAAATTAAGACATTTTTTTAAATGTATATCACAGCTGTTTAATGAGGCAGCAACATATGATAGATAGGACAGAACAAAAAAGGCTATTAAGAATCTTTCATTGCGCAAAAGTATTATATGGTTATGAAAGGATCTCAACACGGGCGATATGGACTCTCTATGGTGGACGGCACTGATCCTCAACTACTCGTCTTAAGACCGGCGTGATTACTTGGACTTCCAAAAAATACTCTAAATGTTCCGATCCAATCTGACTTGTAATGCTGCCCGAATCATGCACTATTCCTTCGTTGGCCAGAGGAGAACTGGCCCTCCGACTGAGTCTGGTTTCTCCCAAGGTTTTTTTCTCCATTCTGTCACCTGATGGAGTTTTGGTTCCTTGCCACTGTTGCCTTGGCTTTTGGCTTGCTTAGTTGGGGACATTTAATATTCAATAATATTATTGATCTGCCTTACTTAAGGTGGACATTGACGCAATTTCTTTTAGAAACAAACTTTGTTATATTGTTTTCATGTTATCACTGTGAAGCGCTTTGATACAATCTGTATTGTAAAAAGCGCTATATAAATAAAGGTGACTTGACTTGACTTGACAGTGCGACACAAAGCGCTTATGCGCATCCCGAGCGCAGAATGATGCGCTTGAAACAACACAGTCACAGCGCGCAGCGCGTCGAGTCCGCATTGAAAAGTTCAAAGCACAAAGACATATCGATATCGATGCGTAGTGTATTATACAGTATCTATCTATGCAATAGTTTATTGGGCCTTTTCTTTTAAGAGTTTTACATTTCAGTTACTGTGCGCGTGAAGAACAATTATAGTGCTCCAGTGCTGTGATCTAACAGACACACTATAGCAAGTAACATGATTAAGTTACAGCAATACAGTCCAGCAAGATAGTCATTTTATGCAAAACCATAGAGCTTTATCTACAGATCAAGTATAATAATATTAACATTGAATCATCTTGGAGAGGGTTATCTGTAACCGAACGCGACGCGCTGTTTGATGCTGAATGGAGAATGACTGACAGTCGCAGCGGAGGGAAAAGTTTTCGTGAACTTGAATTTAATGACTTAAATTTCTATCTCACATCATAGGCTTCTATAGTATGGCTTCATATAGTAGACCATTCTATTCAATTCAATAAAATATTATTCCTGTTAATAGAAATCTGATGTAAACTGAGAATATATATTTCTCCAAATCTGCACACTTTTGAGCTAAAAGCCGTGAGTGACGTTGTTTTGTGAATCGCTGTCATGACGACAGCACAGGAGTTTTTTATGAATGGGAACGCGATGGGGAAAAGAAACGCTTCAGTGCGCCGACGCATTATGACACTGCACCTGCGCGAATCCACGAACTAATTGAAGTTCGAGACTACTTGGGTGGCCCACTATGCCGCACTGGCGCTTTATACATGCAACTTGGACAGGGCCAGGGCACACAGGCCACTGTGGCCGTACGATGATTTTTTTTTCACGGGGCATGCAGGCCAAAGTGCAACGGCGGCCATGGCCGCGTGGCCGCGGTATAATTCCCACCCTGCTTATATCCACTCGTTACAGTATGATAATTTAAGCCAGTCCCTCAAAAATACGCAATGGGCTCAGATTGGTTCGCTGGGCCAGTGTTTTGTGATTGTAATAAAATATGGACAAAGCGTCTGTGACGTCACCCATAGACTTTCTGAAGAACGGCTTTGAGGCCGTTTATGGGGGGTACAGGCGGTGCCATCTCGGAAAACAAATGTTCAGAAAGGATACAGAGGTGGTATGATGTGTTGTCAGATCATGGCCGAGACGTCAAATTTCATGAATTCCACTCGGCGCAGCCCGTTATCAGCTGTCAACAGTGGCGGTTCTACATTGAATTACAAATTACATTTGAGGGTATTTGGTCGTTTATTTAAAAATAGTTTGATGTATCTTTGCCCATTTATGTGTTCTTAAAGGGTCTTTGTGGATGCAATCAGTACAGAAACAGAGAAGTCACTTAATGTATTTATTAAGCAGATATATAAAAACATGATTCACAAACATTTCAAAAAAGACATTTTAAAAAGATGTACAGAATATCAAAGCAAATTGTTAATTGAAAACAAAATAAATAAGTTGATTCATGCGTTGTGTCCTGGCTTTATCATCTGCTAACATGAACCACAAATTCAACATCATTCATCAACTACCCTCCAAACTGTTAGTCATCGAGGAATATACAATACACAACCTCTTGCTTTGTACAACTTTTAACAAACGTAGTATGCAGTGGAGGACACTAAGTAAAGTTTTTCCTCATGATTGCGGCAACCCCACGCGATCCGGCGTCTTCTCGACAGCTCCTCGACCTGCTTCCCTTGTTGTTTTTTCCAAGAAAGAAAGGTGAAAAAACGTATTCCGTTGTTCAGTTTCCTCCCTGAACGATCGTGTGACCTGCTATGGCAGTTGAACTGAACAACCATATCAACGTTTATTAAAATCTCGACAGAAAATCCAAACACAGCCTCCAACACATGCATTTAAATACAGCGGTATTGGGCGCGATCCTGTAAATATGGCGGCGGACCCATAATGCAACACGGCGTGACGTCATCTCCACATTCCCTATGGACAATTTCGTTTCCAACCAGTAGGGCGACCCAGTGGTGGCCTTAAGCATCTGGGGGCCCGTTTCAATAACTAATATGGGGCCCTACCCACATAAAACATAAACATAGAGCAGAAAAGGCAAGGATTCCTGTTGGTTTGCATCAATTGTATATTATTTTATTACGTGCACTTTCAGCTTCATGAACAGGCAGCTCAACATATAAATAATCCAACCTTATTTGATTAAAACTATATACAATTATACCGAGTTTTACGTTGGAATAAGCCTCGCCCTTAAATTACTATTATTTGAAGTTAACATTATACAATATACTTAGACCTACTACATCACAAAACTAGTTGAGGATAAATTCTTTAAAATTGTGGAATCCGTTACGGACGTGAGCGCTCTGAAAGCAAAGCGGCACCAAAAGACTGCTTTAAAACTTTCACAGAGACCTCAAACAGAAAGCACAAAGCCTTTCTTTAAAGGTAATTTCGTTCTGTTTTAATTGTATCTTAATTTTAATCAATGTTTCGTCAACCAATTGCCTGGATTTAATAAATAAGAAGTAAATTTAGCAGATATAGGCTAATTACGAAACGGAGGCGCCGGCGCGTGAACTGGAGCGCGTCTCATAGATTAGCCGAAACTCAGCCTACTTGCCCCACAGACCTGAGAAATATATCTAAAATGTCTACTTCTAAAAAAAACATTTAAAAACGAAAGAAAACAGACTGCTCTCTGTTTATGTAATCCGTATGAAATGTGCATTTCTCTCTGGCGCGTTCACTACTGCAAAGATCGCGATCAGCATCGTCATCTTCATCTTTGCAGGTGACAGTGACACAGAAAACACTTGTTTATAAACAATTAAATTGTCTCCTTGCTATAGGCCTATTCGACATATTCATAATCATTACTTTTGCCGGTTCTTTGTGACAACATTTAGGTGCTTTATTGGCAGCGCCACCCTTACATGTTACATGAACGCGTCACCAGCATCAGCACCGAAAACATGGGGATTTTTTACAATAAATTACAAGCTGCTAGTGACGCTGTTTAGTTAATCGCCTGTCGCGAGTGCAAATGCAAAGTTACAAAGCTGATTTAATCATGGTAAAACTGAATTAATTTACTAAATAGTTTTCATTTGTATTTCAGCACTTCGTGAATGGACAGAGACTCTTAAAGTAGCACGTATAACGTGTTCTCGCGCGTTCATGTTAAGTGCATTTTTGGGAAATGCTCGTGGAATTGCAGAGAGCGTTTGTAACCTTGCACGCAGAGAGTGCTCTTAAGAGCGAATATACATCGTTATCGGGAAACCCGGCCCAGAAACTTTCGTTTCACAACTTCGTAGCTCGTGGTCAATCTACATTGGATGGTTTAGACATGGCTGAAAATCAATATCCTACAGAGAAAATGAATGGGGTTTTGCTGGTCTGTTGGGGGCCCCCTTGGAGGGCAGGGCCCGTTTCAATTGAAATGTGTGAAACATAGGTAAGGCCGCCAGTGGGGCGACCAAAGAGGAAAAGTTACTTGGTGTTACTTTAACAAATAAAATTAGTATCAATAGGCACTTTTTGTTTACATAAACATTAAATAATAACATTTAAAATGATGGCCAGATTTCAAAAGAGTGTCTTGCACCATGTAATCAACTAACATGTAGGTACAAGTTCAAATAAAGTTTTGACAAAAAAGGTTTTATAAAAAGATAAACCTCACATATTTCAGCATTTAAATATTTTTTTTTATAAAAAGAATGAGTCAAAAAAAGATAAATTACTGACATTTATAATGCACATTAGCTTATCTTTTAGTACAATTCAGTCCGATTTTCCCGTGGCATCTGTCGTTGCTATGCAACCATGCACTGTACTCTACTACACAACGCAGATAAGTTTTAGTAGCTAATGGATTTCCACCACCGAAAAACGCTTGCTGTAGCTCTGCTACAAGATTTATTTACAGAGAAGAGAAAAACACCAGTAGTGTTTGCCCCCATCCTTCATGTTGACTGAGCTTTCAATGTTGTTACGGAAAGGGTGAAGCTGATTATGGTTCTTGTCACATGAACTGCGGTTCGTTTGCAGCATTCTAGAAAGTAACGTTAGAGACTTTTTCATTTTACTGCACCTGGAAAAAATTATGCTTCAATTATGAGCACGCCGTGCAAAAGACGCGATATGTAAACGGTCCCTTGGCGAGCTACCTCCAATCAAGCCACGAGCTGGTAGCTCGCGAGCGACGTGTTGGAGACATACAGTAAAAGGGTTGGAGACAACTGCTTCGCGGCGCAGAGTTTTTTTTTTAACTGCTCGTGCCGCCCCCCATGTGTCATGAAAAAATGCCGCCCCGGGGGGCTGCCCGGTTCGCCCGTGCCCAGAACCGCCATTGGCTGTCAATCAAGCTGTCAATCAAAGTTAACCACGCCCTTATTTGTCATACATTTTATATCCAAATACGATCTAAACTAACGAGTTAGAAAAAAATCCACCCCCTCACAGTTGTCAGACATTTGGAACCTATCGAAAAATACAATAAAAGTCCATGGGACCAACCTGTAAAAACATGAATTTATGCTGTGAAAACGGACATTTTAACATGGGGGTCTATGGACATTTGCTCTCTTTTGGGACCGGCCCCTAGAGGATTTTAGATGTATTGCAGTTTTTCGCACTTCCGGGTAGGCTTTATTTTTCAAATTAGAATGTTGCCGCTTGGTTGTGATTCGCTAATCGCCTAGTGCACGTTTCTCGGAAACATCACGCCCCTTACCTTTACCGGCAGTTTGGGCTTTGATGTATTATAAACAGTGTAACCATAAATATAAATATAACAATATAAAACCATGACAATAAAACCATAACAATTTGAGCCCGAATCAGACCTGGAGAATGTTAGTGAAGATGATCGAGCAGAACCTGTTCAAGAACGACTGTTAAACAACGTTTCAGAATGGTTTGTTTTTCGTTGTCGTCATACTTTTTAGATACGCTGTTATGACTGACTGTATGACACCGTTACTTTTTTATTTTTAGAACGATTGTAGCCTAATATATGTCGCCAGAACTATTAACTATTAATTATCAAAACGAACACAGAACATTGGCTTTACTACAGTAGCCAAATCAAACACAGAACCATGTTTAGCATGCCTGTAGATAAATACATAAAAGCTCTAACTTTAATCAAAGAATAATTTACACTAATTCCAAGTTTGCTGTTGAGATTAAAATAAATTTGTAACGTTAGGTGTTTGTTGGATAACGTTAAGTATGAATGAGTTTTAACAAACTGGTTTGCAGAGCCAAACAGCGTTGTAAGTTTGTTTACGTCCTTACAACGTACAAAAACAATACAAACTATTACAGGAAAACACTTAGACGAAAAATAAATCATACTTACAGGCTGTGGCCCGCAAACAACAGCTTTATGGCGTTATTTCCCTGTCAAATGACGAGAGCGCATTATTGTAGCGCGGAAGTAAATTAATATAATGCGCGAGCGCGAATCTTTCTGCTCGCGCGCGGGAACTGGGCGCGCGCTCTCAGATACACGCTGCTTTTGTAAGAATTTTCTCTGGGCTCACTCATAGAATATGCCTGCACTTAAAACGTGTTCAGTGCAATCGCGAATCTCTCCTCTTTGCTTAAAGTAAGCCTTGTATGTGCTTAGACTGTGTTCCGTGCGTTCAGCATGCCTAATTACTCTTCTCTTCGATTTCTTTCTCTTTGCTCTTGGCATAAACGCTGTCAAAACGGCAACAACCAATCAGAAATCGCTATTCCATATGTTATGTAGTTTTTTCTTCTTCTTTTTTTCTGTTCTGTAAAGCACTTTGGCCAGCCAGTGGCTGTTGTAAAAATTAGATATATAAATTAAATGAACTTGTCTTTAACTTAATGTCATTGGTTGTTTTTGGTCATGTTAATCCTTGTCCGACATTCAGAAATAATGTTTTTATAACTTAATGGGAACGTCATGGAAACGTTCTTATAACCTAAAATTGTTAGCTGGGGAAGAGGAGAGATTCGCGATTGCACGTTTTAAGTGCAGGCATATTCTCTGAGCGAGCCCAGAGAGAGAATTCTTACAAGAGAAGTGTATCTGAGATCGTGCGCAGGAGATTCGCGCTCGGCACATTATATTCCGCGCGTGCGCAGAGAGATTCGCGCTCGGCACATTATATTCTGCGTGCCACTTGTTTTTAGAGATAAAACTCTTTACATTCGATGATCATGAAAACAAATCTCAGAGAACGGTTGACTATGTCCCAATAGCCGCGTTTCCACTGTCACTTCCGGGTCTTGATCGGGGCTTACTCTGGGCCATCGGCCAGGATTTCTGGCCCATCGAATACCTTGGGCCAAAGCGGGCCAGCTCGGGCTAGAGGCGTGCTCAAGGTAAAAGGCGGAGTTTATCGGTTATGGAACGTTATGATCTGAAGCAAGATGCACATTTCACTTTTTTATATCGCGCAAAATAATCGCTGGTCGAAATGGAGAATCGCCTGTACTGGTCTGTCGAAGATACCAAAGCTCTTCTGAGCATTTGGGCAGAAGAAAGGGTACAACGTAAATTTGACGGTGTGTGAAGAAACGAGGACGTTATAAAATACATCAATGCTGAACTTTCTAAGCTTAGCATTCAGGGAAAAAAAAGAAAAAAAGTTGCGGGCGCAGTATTGTACAAGGCGATTAAAACGCACAATGGACAAAGCGGAGCTCAGCTCAGAGAAGGAACTTTCCATGGTTCGACTTGATGGACGGTGTGCTGGGTCACCGTCCCTCTGTTAGTGGCGACTCGCGAGACAATCTGGACACTATTGCAGCCACGGCCGGTGAGTTAATATACATGCTATCTTCCTAACTTAAAAAATAAATAAATTCATAATACCCGCTGAAATGGGTTGGGTTGTATGACGTTTGATCCAGAAAGGCATGTTAGGGGCGGGGTTTAGGGCAGCACCGTGGGGCTACTGGCCCGGCAGTGGAAACGCAAGCCCGGTGCTTGAGGCCCGAGGCCACTGGCTCGGCTCGGCTCGCTGTTAGCTCTGGCCCGGCCCTAGCCCGGCAGTGGAAACGCAGCTAATGTGTAATTAGACCAAAGGTTCATTTTGCGCTGGAGTTGTCCTTTAAAGATGATGGAGTAGTATGTCCCAAAGCTTGCCTACTCTTTTGCTACACACTCAAAAGTATGTATCATCCTCAGGTAAGGTGCTCGTCACTTGTCTTCAACAGCAGGATAACTGGGCAAAATATAACTTTAGCGAACTTACAGTCAGGGTGGCCTGTGGGCCAGAACGCGTCAGATAAGACAGGACAGTGTAATGATATCAGTTTATGTTGTTACCTGAGACAACCACTAGAGGTGTGCTAGGTGATGGGTTGTAACAGGACTTATTGGAGACGGAAGAGACCGGCACATGTGGAAATAAAGAGATACTTGTAATTACTGCACTGCAGATTGTTTAATAAAGAAAGTATAAGACAGGACAGGACAATCGGAAGACCGATCAGTCACGTACGTAATCACTGATAATAATCCGACAAAGGAAAAGAGAGATGGGGAACCAGAAGTAGGAAAGCTTATCAGAAGCAAAGAGGTAGCAGGTGAGAAGGAGAAGATTGCTTTAGTGGTAATAGGGCTTGGGCGTCGTGACGTCATACTTGGCGTGGCGGCCATTTTGACAGCTATGCGAATGTAAATTGAAAGATGAATCTTTTCATTCATCATCTTTGTCTTTGTACTGGTGCAGATTATTAGTAATTGCACTGTGACGGTTCAATGAGTGTTTGTGCAGTGTATTGAAATCAATTGTGTATTATTAATTTCAGTGAAGCTTCATCAAACCAATATCAGGTGATTTTAAAGCTTTAATCTCTGAAAAACTCTGTTCTTCAGGAGCGTTTGGTGTTACACTGAAGTCAGTGTCAGTGATGGAGGGAGATTCAGTCTCTCTAAACTCTGACACTGAAATGAAGGATGATGATGTGATTCAATGGAGGTTTGGAGATGAAAACATAATAGCTGAAATCAATAAACGGTTCGACAGAATCACTGTATATGATGATGTTCTTGATGGGAGATTCAGAGACAGACTGAAGCTGGACAATCAAAGTGGATCTCTGACCATCACAAACACCACAACTGAACATGATGGATATTATGAACGACAGATCAACAGTGAGATCAGAGGGAGATTCAGGCTCTTTGTTTTTGGTGAGTTAAATATCAGTTTCACCTGTTTTATATTTTAATCCACACAAAGATACAATTATTAATCCAAACTCCATTTTTCTTCTGTTGTGTAATGATAATATTCATTTAAAATTTAAATTTCAAACTATTTACTTTTATAAACCATCAAGTGACCGTCTTAATCTGTGTGTGTGTGTGTGTGTTTGGTGATTCAGAACTGAAGTCAGTGATGGAGGGAGATTCAGTCTCTCTAAACTCTGACACTGAAATGAAGGATGATGATGTGATTCAGTGGAGGTTTGGATATGGAAACACATTAATAGCTGGAATCAATAAACAGTTCGACAGAATCACTGTATATGATGATGTTCTTGATGGGAGATTCAGAGACAGACTGAAGCTGGACAAACAAACTGGATCTCTGACCATCACAAACACCACAACTGAACATGAAGGATATTATAAACTACTGATCAACCGTGTGAGAAAGAGTTTCATTCTCGCTGTCACTGGTGAGTTCATCGTTTGCACCTGTTTTATAATGAAAAAAATCGAATGAATTCATACACGATTTTGTTGTTGTTATTTTATATTGGGGTTTTTATGTCAATTTTAAACTATTAAATTTAGTAAACCATTATAAAGTGATTCAACAGTATTAATCTCTGACAAACCCTGTTTCTGTTTGTTCTCTGTGTGTTTGACAGATGAAGTGAAGTCAGTGTCAGTGATGGAGGGAGATTCAGTCTCTCTAAACTCTGATCTCACTGAAATAAAGGATGATGATGAGATTCAGTGGAGGTTTGGAGATAAAAACACTTTAATAGCAGAAATCAATAAACAGTTCGACAGAATCACTGTATATGATGATGTTCTTGATGGGAGATTCAGAGACAGACTGAAGCTGGACAATCAAACTGGATCTCTGACCATCACACACACCACAACTGAACATGCTGGAGGTTATAAACTACTGAAGTTTACAGGAAGATTTTTCTCATCAAAATCATTCAGAGTTTCTGTCTATAGTGAGTAGAGATCATTTTTCTTCTCCTTCAAATATTATTATTTACTATTTAGTATTTACATATTGAATTGTTGAATCATTTTATAGTTTTAAATGACCACCCGTATAAAAACTCACTTACGTAGAACTGATATTAAGATTGTTGATTATTTGATCATATTTCTGTGTATTCAGAAATATTAGTTGATGTCAGCGTTGATATTAGTGTTTATTGACTGATCTGATCTCAGTTTGATGTGTTTATTCCTCAGACTCTGTCCACTGTTGTGGTACTGAAGCTGTGATCCGATTGGTCCTCTCTGCTCTGGTGGGCGTGGCTACTGTCATCATTCTGGTTTATGACATCAGATCCAGAAGAGCTGAAGGAGATTAAGCCAAGGGGGTAATCTACCAGTCATAAACTGAAGTCTCCCTGGGGGCCGCCATTGGCTAACAAGCCTTCACCTGCTGTTAGCATCCCATTGACTCCCATTCATTTTGGCGTCACTTTGACAGCGAATAACTTTACATCTGAGGCGTTTAAAGACTCCATTTGTCCATTATTTATTTCTAAAGAAACACGTCGATGTATAAAAGGCTCCATTACCTTGTATCTTATGTTATGGCCCTGTAGAATAAGTTTTTTTGTAAAAATAGGCTAACGATTGTGTCATAACCACGGGACCTCCATGTCGAACAGTAGAGAAGTTACCATAAAGAGAGGCATAAAGTCAAGGGAGAAGCCAATAGAAAGTCATAAAGTTGCCTCAGCTGCTAGCTCATGGACAGCTAATACTCACGATCTCCGGCTCTGCAAGATTCGGAAGGGAATGATTCAGATTCCTCTTGGCTCAGCTAGAAGACGTACAACTGTCAGCCAGGTTGCTCACATGACATCTACGTCGTCAAGCTCAGTTTGAGCATGCGCAGTGCGCTTGGCAATCAGGAAGTGCTTCTATTTGACTTCAGTTTTCTCCGTTGAAATCTATGGGGTCGCTGTGTCCATTTCTTTTACTGTCTATGGATCAAGCACATATTCACACATCAGGTGCATGATTGATGATGTCATTTCTCACAAACTCAATTTGCATATATTAATATTTGTGAGATTTATTAATTTACAGCTTTATATGTTCATCTTTTTCAAGAAGTATCGAAATCTAAAGCAGAACGCTTGAACTTTAAAGGTTCTTTAAGTGTGATTTTGTTCTTCTAGTGGTTTTTTTTTTGTTTATATTTCTCTCAGATACAAAAGAAAAACGAATAAAGAGACACATCTCACTTTACTACTGCTGTATATCCAGGGCCGGCCCGAGGCATAAGGGGGCCAGGGGGCCCCCCAATCGAGTTTTAAAAAAATAATCTTTTTTTTTTTTAGATGACTTAAACAAGTGACATAAACGAATGAATGAATGAATGAATGAATATGACTGACTGAATGAATGATTCAAGACAAGAAAATTCTGATTTCATGATCAATATACCTACAACTGCTGCTCATGCGCATTATCTATTCTAGACACCTCGCGCGTGCATAGACAATTCGTATTGGTTTAAGTCACAGTATTGGTTTAAGTTGGAGAAAACAGGCGCAGGGGAACTTAAGCTTCTAGGTTTAAAGGTAGCAGTTTGAATAAATAATAAACATAGCAGTTTGAACTCTTCTCCACTTTATAATACCACATATCAGATCAATAACTCCCAAAACCCGCGACACTCCAGCACCAAGTGCGCACGACCCATTCCTATCTACGGCAAGCCCCGAGGGGAAAAATACATTGCATACACCCATACAACGAGCGCCAGTACATCATTACCGGTATTATAGTAACAGACTTTGTTGGATTCTGTCATGTACAATCCAACAAAGTCTGTTACAATAATAATAATAAAAAAGATTTTGAGGACAGTTACACTGTATTGAGACAGTTGAGAAATAATAATATTTTTACAGTTTTCAACAATAATTGTCATTGTTGAACCCTTGCTCTTATTATGTTTCTGATTTCTCAGTTTTGTCATTATTTTAGCAAATAATTATTTTGAAATGTTTTAGACAGTTTGTTTTAAGAAGTTTCAAAGAGTTAGTAAAAGAGTAAAGTAAAAGTTAAAACTTTTTTATTTAAGTAGGCATCTATTTTTTATTAAGTATTGTATTAATACATAACCTCACTGTATATTCATTTATAATGTATCATTATTGCGTAACATTTATGTCAATAATCGCCAAGTAGAGGTAACTTCACGTAGTGGGAGGGGGCCCCCAATTCAAATTCTGCTTAGGGCCCCCAAAAGGCTCGGGCCGGCTCTGTGTATATCTGTCATATGTATTTTCTTGCCTTTATCAATAAAGTTTCTCACTCTGAGGTTCAAGAGTCTCTCATGATTTATTCTGAGGAATACAAACTTTATGTAGCCTATATTTTAAATGTTTCAGCAGTGTACCATATACAGCTTTATTTGTACTTTTTTTCACAGGTGCTTCTTATAGGCTATCTGTAAAAACATTATTTATTTATTTTTAATATTACCAATACGTTTTTTTTTTTTTTGCAATATATTCCGGTTTACACAACATATGCAGCTAAAATATTATTATTATTTTTTTTAACTCTGTTACATGTTCTAGTTGCAGATATACTGCAAGAAAAAAAATATATAACACCGTGTAAAGTTCGTGTTACTGATCACATGCATCATCACATATATTTTTCTTGTTATTATCACGTCAAGGATCTCACAATACATTTTAATAAAAAACAAAAGATAATTTACATACAGGAGTACATATAACCATACATGTCAGGGGGGAAATGGAAAAAAGAAAGAAAAAGAAAGACATTTTACAGAGAAAAAAAAAACATTTTAAACAGCTCTGGAAAACTACATACACTACAAGCATTACCTTGCTTTTAAGTTTTTACATTAGGATATTTTTTCTAAATATATTTTAATATCAATTTTAAATTGTTCAAAATTTGACATTTTTTCATTCCATTTGACTTTATAAATTTAGTAACGGGCAATCATAATAATTCAATCAAATATAAACAAAATATTTTTATTATGAGCCGTTTCATTTTGAATATCATGTTAGAGGTCTTAAAATCCAGAACATTCAATGCACCTTCAATTTTTGACCAACAAATATAGTGTGATTTGTTCTTCCAAATAAATGTCAAAAATTTGGTGTCTATTATCTACACTTGATAAACCCTCAGCTTTAACCTACACTGTAAAAAATAATCCTGTAAAAAAACGGTAAACTACTGGCAGCTGTGGTTGCCAGCATCATACCGTAACTAAACGGTGTGTTACTGTTTTTGTGTTAGAGCATATAGCTGTTAAATTAAAGTTTTATACTGTAGCTGACAATACGGTATTTAGCTGTTAATTTCAAAAACAGTAACACACCGTATTTTTACGGTATGATGCTGACAACCACAGCTGCCAGTAGTTTACCGTTTTTTTACAGGATTATTTTTTACAGTGTATAACACACGGCCAGATAAAGCGATATCTCATCATTAGCCAAGAATTCGGTTTCTTTTCAAATAACTGAATGATAGGAGTAAAGTTTAACTCATACTCAGTCCTATTGAAACAAAAGTTGTGTAGGCTATGTAAACGTAGCCTATCGGTCCTCCAACAAATTGTATTTTCTAATGTCGTACGTTGAATAATTTTTGCCGTAACTTTCTATGTTACGCCCTACTTTCTAAAATTACGCCCGTTTCACGCCGTGCGCAAGCATGAGTTGCAAAAGACTTTTGTTAAAGCAACACCAAGTAACTTTTCCTCTGCGGTCGCCCTACTGGTTGGGGGCCGAATTGTCCATTACTGCTTTCGTAAATAATGTAGCCAACCGCAGCCTACTGTCGCACGCACGCTCGCTGTTTATCCAGCACCGGCTTTGGAATGAACAATGTCCACAGACAAGGTAGAGTATGTTGCATGATTTCATGACAGTATGATGTATTGCGACATCAGAAACGAAGAAAAACAAAATAATGACTATTGTAACGCTTGACGTAAAGCAGTCGAATTTTGTAGTTCTTTTTGTGCTCGGGTTACTACCCGAAAGCCGAAGTTCTGTAGTGCCAGTAAAAGCGATACAGACCCCGTCAGGCTATGGCAGACGTGTCATTTAACCTATTGTAACTTAAGTCGATGTACCATCACAAGGGTCTTGGAAATATACAACGCATTCTCATCCCAAAGCGTAATATATTGACTCTTTTGCCAAAGCGTCTATATCCAACGCATATGGCACCCTTTAGCGTCAATATAACACGCTTTGGTTTTGGGTAGGTTTAGGTCTGGGGTAGTGTTAGGGTTAGACCACTAGGAGGCGCCATATATCTGCGTCTCATATGACGCTAAAGGGTGCCATGTGCATTAGATATAGACGCTTTGGCAAAAGAGTCAGTATATTACGCCTTGGGATGAGAACGGGCTCAAATATATTATGAAGGTTGAAAAGCTACATAGTGTTACTTTAAATTTGTTTTTAGAGATTGGTTATACACTTGATAGACTTGTTCAAAGCTCAAAAACGTTTAATGGGTAGAGTAGCTAAATTTTCAAAAAGAAATTTGAGTCTTCATTTTCTTTTCTGACATACTGCAGTTCTTGTTAAAACCAGTGTTGGGGGTAACTCATTACAAGTAACTTGAGTTACGTAATCAGATTACTTTTTCAAGTAACTAGTAAAGTAACGCATTGTCCTTCGGATGAGACGTTAAACCGAGGCCCTGACTCTCTGTGGTCATTAAAAATCCCATGGCACTTCTCGTAAAGAGTAGGGGTATTACCCCGGTGTCCTGGCCACATTCCACCCATTGGCCCCTGCCAATCATGGCCTCCTAATAATCCCCATCCACTGAATTGGCTCTATCACTCTCTCTCCTCTCCAACTATAGCTGGTGTGTGGTGAGCGCACTGGCGCCGTTGTACTGTGGCTGCCGTCGCATCATCCAAGTGGATGCTGCACACTGGTGCTGGTTGAGGAGAGACCCCCTGATATGATTGTAAAGCGCTTTGGGTGTACAGTAGTACATTTGAAAGCGCTATATAAATGCCTCATTCATTCATTCATTCATTCATTACTTTTAAAATTTACAACAAAATATCTGAGTTACTTTTTCTAATAAGTAAACAAGCTACTTTGTTTTCCCCTTTATTGACTGACTGCTCTTCTGTCCCAATGTTGAGACAAATCGAAGTGCAGAGGCGTTGTGTGTAAACATGATGGTTATTATAGTTCTAGATTAAATGTAAGCGTGGATTTACTCATCTCACTTGCACAAAAAAGATTCAATATTCCTCAAAATGAATAAAATCAGTGAAATGCAGAATCAGAACACTATGCAAACCTCCAATACCTAAATATGTTAAATAAAACATAAAATGTTATGCATTTAATCTTTATGACCTCCGATTTTTCAGTTAAACCATAAGCAAAAATGACTATAGATTTTTTTATGTTTTTATTGGTAAAGTAAGTGTTACATTTGTTTCTCCTGCATCCTCTTCTTCTGTTACCCAGAACAGCAGCAGCTGAAAGGTTTGTTTGAGCGGCGCCCTCTACTGAACACTACTGTACTCTACTGTACAGGAGTAAATCTGCATTTCCTTCAGTCTGAGGCTTATTATTTCACTTTTGGTGTGAAAGGGTCTTTGCATTTGCCCAAAAATATATCTTTTTTGTTATAAAAAAACAAGCCCAGCCCAGGTGGAAAAAAAGTAACGCAAAAGTAACGTAACACATTACTTTTCTAAAAAAGTAACTAAGTAACGCAATAAGTTACTTTTTAAGGGAGTAACGCAATATTGTAACGCATTACTTTTCAAAGTAACTTTCCCCAACACTGGTTAAAACACACTAGACATGCAAATTCTGTGCGTTTTGTGCACTTTTTGTGTGAAATCATATTAATTTTGTCCATCAAAAGTGTTCTTTCAATGTCATTGAGCGTGAGCAGCGCAGCAAAAATAGACTCCCAAATCTAAAAGGTCCTAAAAGGGAGCGAATGTCCATAGACCCCATGTTAAAATGTCAGTTTTCACAGCTTAAATTCATGTTTTTACAGGTTGGTCCCATGGACTTTTATTGTATTTTTCGATAGGCTGACAACTGTGAGGGGGGTGGATTTTTTTCTAACTCGTTAGTTTAGACCGTATTTAGATATAACATGTATGACAAATAAGGGCGTGGTTAACTTTGATTGACAACTTGATTGACAGCTGATAATGGGCTGTGCCGAGGGGAATTCCTGAAATTTGACGTCTCGGCCATGATCTGACACAACACATCATACCACCTCTGTATCCTTTCTGAACATTTGTGTTGAAATACCGTACATAAAATGGGTTGCTCTGCTATAAACTGCACTAACCGACACTGTAGGATTAACTTCGCTCCATTTTTTCCGGTAAGTGACATTCAACTATTATTTCACGTAGTTAGCACTATTTAGCATCAATGTTTGTGGGCAGTGGCACTGCAACAGTTAGCATTAAAGGGCACCTATTATGGAATTTTGAAAATTACCTTTCATGTAGTGTTTGCAATGACTAAATATTTGTGAGCATATTGAGTTTTTTTAATATTCAGGCCAGTGTTTATTTAAATACTGTGATATTTGAGATGCTCTCTGTAAATTTACTGTGAAAACATGCACTCCGTATTAGAAAATATAAAATGCGTTTTATCGACTAATAAAACTTTATTGTAAAAATGGCAATTAATACAAACTTTTTTTTTTTTTTTTTTTTAAATGCTAATATTCTTGCTTGGGCTTATTAAGAAAAAATATTCTACATAAGTCAAAAAAATCTACAACATTAAATTATGGCGTGATTTATAAATCCAGTCAACATTCAGAATGGCTAATGTTGACTGGACTAATAAACACAAATCCAGCTAATATTTGATAGTATCAAGACCACATGGTCTTATCCAGTTACTTATTAAAAACATAGATTTTCTAAAAATGAACATAACTGCTTCAAAATGGGTGTCATTTACATAATACAAAACGTCAAAGTATCGCCAAGTTATGTTTACCACAGGCTTTATTTTACTCATAAATTGAAAGAGCGAACCACTTTTTCAGTTTTAAATATTTATAATGGTTATAAGGGCTTGTTTATTCAATAAACGTGTTTAAATTGTATTTTGCAGTTGTATTGCAAATTTAAAGTTTGTCTACTGGAGCACCTTATGGATTGTTATGAAATAAAGGCTAATGTGTGTTTTCATTTGTGTGTTTTTTAATGTGATTCAGACACCAGTTAACAATTTTGTGAACCTCTGTATAAAATCAATTATAATTAATATAATAACAAATTTTGCAGCAATTTCTAGTTATGATTCCCAAATAATACATTTTGCACAAAAGTAGATATTTTGAAGGATGTTGGTAACCAGACTTCCCCCCATTGACCTCAATAGTATTTTTTTCCCCTACTATGGAAGTCAATGGGGTCCATCAACTGTCTGGTTACCAAAATGCTTCAAAATATCTTCTTTAGCGTTAAACTGAAGAAATACTTTTTTTTTTTTTTGGTGAACTGTCCCTTTAAGGGTTTCTTTAAAAACATATAAAACGTCTTTCATTTAAAACCCCCCTAAATAGGTCTATCTATTTTTTATTAGGAAGGTACACAGACATCAGAACCTATATTCAACGTTGCTTGGGTCAGTCCATTACTCCTCATATACAACGTTGCAAGAAGAGAAAACTACCATGCTAACGCTTATTGTATTATTTAGCTGAACGAGGACATCCCGTTTTCCAGATATAATTTGCTTGGCACTGATTTGATCCATAACATTAGCTTGTTAACTGTTAAAAAAAAAATGCTTGCATATCTGTTGTAATTTGGCATCGTTTCGTCTGTGGCTTGTTTTAGCCGTCATCACTGAAAGCTGTCTGAGTTGCTCACGAAAATACTTGTTGTGAATTTAAGGTAAACTTGAACTAATTAAAGGATCCGTAGCACATACTTATTATTATTAAATAAAATTAATTAATAATTATGACTCCCAAAGTCACCAGAACTGAATGTTTTGGTGTTTTTGCAACAACAAAAATATTCCTAGAGCCCCCAAGACATTTATTAAAATGCTTTATTAAAATGTATGTGGGTCCTGTGCGCCAGTGAGGATCAAACGCCCCTGACTCAAACAAAAGTTCAAAAGTTTAACACATCGAAGCTCAACTGAGAAAACTTTCTGAACACTGTGGGTAACAACACTGTCCCGACACTAAAGGGCAAGTTCTTCAGAAGTCACAAGTTTGCAAAAGTAAACACTTCCTGCCAACGCTTACATGCTGACGGGCCACAGAAACAGGTCTGCTACCTACATTACCAGACCACAAAACACAAGAAGATGTTTAGTAAGCACAGCGTAGATGAAAGAACAGACACATTTGTGGCAGAAACGGACGTTAAGTAAAAATATGATTGTGCAAGACTTATGAGCGGCATGCTGTTTTAGAGGGCATTCGTAGAATTTTAAAACTTATAATATTATGCTAAATTAAACACAAACATTTTGTATTTCACTCTAGTTTTCAGTAAAAGTGTTTTAGAAAAAAATGTTTTTAGTTATAGTTAGCTAAATCAGTTTGAGGTTGATTTCTGAGCTCTTCTTTTCTGTTCAGCTCTTCTGGATGTGATGTCATAAACCAGAACAGCAACAGTAGCCACGCCCACCAGAGCAGAGAGGACCAATTGGATCACAGCTTTAGTTGAATCACAACAGCAGACACATTCTGATGGGGACAAAAAGAACAGAAAATATCAATATATCAAATTATTTGACAGTATGCTGCTGATGTTCTGTTGAAGTGATGGTTTGATGCTACCTGCACATGTGTGGCAGAGTGTGTTGATGTCCAGATGTGTGGTCTGGTTGCTGATGGGATTGTTCAGCACACAGCTGTAGGGGTTTTTATCCTGATATTCCACCTCCAGAGGTAGAGAGAGACTGATGCTGAGATCACACACACTGATGCTGGACAATACACTCATTCCTGCGTACCAGGAGAGAGTCGCATCCCTCACATTCACCACTGAACACAACAGCACACATTTGGATACCGATGATCCTGATGAGGATGAAGGATTTTGAGGACAGTAACTAGCGATGGCAGGAATGGGAAGATGAGCTTGAAAACATTAGAGAAATATGAATAAAGAGTTTGTCATGTCAATCATTTTTAAACAACCTCTACCTATAAGTAGGCCTACTCACCAATGACAGTAACATTGAACGTTTTCTTTGAAACTTTATGTCCGATCATATGTGCTTTATAAAGCCCAGAGTCTGTGGTTCTGATGTTTGTGATGGTCAGAGATCCAGTCTGATGATCCAGCTTCAGTCTATCCCCGAATCTCTCATTATTTTCAGAGATGACTTGGGAGGATATGTTGAGTTTAGTGATGCAATAGTCTCCGCACATCCACATTATCAGATCGTCCTCTTGTATTTTGTTCACACCAGTCTGTAGGTGGAGAGAATCTCCCTCCATCACTGACACCGACTCGATTTCATCTGTCTCAACACCAAACACACCTGAAACATGCAGGGGCCACTTTCTCAATCACAGTCTAAAGTACTGAAGTAACTTTCTGTTGGATCATTAGTTTCAGTTAAAATTGCTATAGCATTAATAAAAGTCATTCTATTTTTGTGGAAGCTTGTTTTAGCCACAAAATAATAATAAAAAAGTTCATAGGGACTTTATATTTTGCAATTATGACTTTATTTCTTGTAATTGTGAGTTTATATCTTGCAATCCCGATGTAAAACTGGTGAAAACAAGCACCAGAGTTGGGACCACCGGACTTGGAAGCGCTGAGACCACCGGACTTGGAAGCGCTGAGACCACCAGACTTGGAAGCACTGAGACCACCGGACTCGGAAGCGCTGAGACCACCGGACTTGGAAGCGCTGAGACCACCAGAGTTGGGGCCATCGGACTTGGAAGCGCTGAGACCACCAGAGTTGGGACCACCGGGCTTGGAAGCACTGAGACCACCGGACTTGGAAGCACTGAGACCACCGGACTTGGACGCGCTGAGACCACCGGACTTGGAAGCACTGAGACCAATGGACTTGGAAGCACTGAGACCATCGGACTTGGAAGCGCTGAGACCACCGGACTTGGAAGCGCTGAGACCACCGGACTTGGAAGCGCTGAGACCACCGGACTTGGAAGCGCTGAGACCACCGGACTTGGAAGCACTGAGACCACCGGACTCGGAAGCGCTGAGACCACCGGACTTGGAAGCGCTGAGACCACCAGAGTTGGGGCCATCGGACTTGGAAGCGCTGAGACCACCAGAGTTGGGACCACCGGGCTTGGAAGCACTGAGACCACCGGACTTGGAAGCACTGAGACCACCGGACTTGGACGCGCTGAGACCACCGGACTTGGAAGCACTGAGACCATCGGACTTGGAAGCGCTGAGACCACCGGACTTGGAAGCGCTGAGACCACCGGACTTGGAAGCGCTGAGACCACCGGACTTGGAAGCGCTGAGACCACCGGACTTGGAAGCGCTGAGACCACCGGACTTGGAAGCGCTGAGACCACCGGACTTGGAAGCGCTGAGACCACCGGACTTGGAAGCACTGAGACCACCGGACTTGGAAGCGCTGAGACCACCGGACTTGGAAGCGCTGAGACCACCGGACTTGGAAGCGCTGAGACCACCGGACTTGGAAGCGCTGAGACCACCGGACTTGGCTGAGACCACCGGACTCGGAAGCGCTGAGACCACCGGACTTGGAAACGCTGAGACCACCGACTTGAAAGCGCTGAGACCACCGGACTTGGCTGAGACCACCGGACTTGGAAGCACTGAGACCACCAGAGTTGGGACCACGGGACTTGGAAGCGCTGAGACCACCAGAGTTGGGACCACTGGACTTTGGACCACTGAACTTGGAAGCACCGAGACCACTGGACTTGGGACCTACAGACTTGAGATCACCGGACTCAAGACCGCCTGAACTGGAAGTGCTGAAAGCAATGGACTTAGGACCACAGGACTTGGAAGAGTTTAGACTGTTGGACTGGAAGCGCTGAGGCTGCCAGGCTTGGGACCGGGCTTGGAAGTTTTGTAGCTTCCTCCTGGAAGAGTTGAATTTAGGGGCTCCTGTTACCTTGCCAGAGGAACAGAAGTTTCTCTGCTGGATCCATTGTGATTTATTCAGAGAGTAAGATCTAAATGCAGTTTTATTTAAGCAAACAACAATCCAATCACAAGGAGCAGAAACCAGGAATCATAGGAGCAGAACTGAGGACACCAACGACACATCCAACAACGGACAAGATCCGATCAAGAACACAGGAAACACTGGGGTTTATAGACACAAGGGGCAACGGGTAAACAAAACACACTTGGGAACTAATAAAAAGTAAAACTACAAAATGGCACTAGAAACAGAAAAAAGGAAAAGAACCAGGCAGAATACAACCTAAAAATCCAAGTAACAGAAACACATACACAAACCGGAGAACATGTAACATCCGGGTTTATAACTCGCAATCCTGACTTTATTTTATCACAATTCTGAGTTTAGATATAAAGCCAGAATTGCCTGCTTCCATAAATTTGACACTAATTTAAAAGTTGTGACCCACCAAATGATGTGACCCTTTAGGCACTGTGGTGACAGTAGGGTTGGGATTAGGATTAGGATTGGGATCAGGTTGGACTAGTTCAATACAGCGCCTAGGGTCACAGAATTCGGCACATCACCGACAAAATGTCAGAAGTGGCGATACGCGATAAAAGTAAAGGTACGCTAAAGATTAAAATCTAGAAGTGCTGGTACTGTGTACCGGTGCGTACCGGCCCACTTCGAGCACTGTCTCAAATCTCAAATGCAAATAAAGTCTCAAATACACACATACTGTAAACCACTGCACTGTTTTTAAACTGTCTCAGTAATCACAGATTGAGAAGATTGTCATTTAGGACAAAGCTAGAACGACAACCAAAAGCAAGAGCATCACTAAAAATAACTAAGGTGTTAATTTACATTCAGAAATAACATTTTGATAACTTAAAGGGAATGTTTTTAGAGCATATTTGTGACGCACCTGAATACCCTTAGACAACTGTTGTAAGGAAATATAAACCTTTTAGTAGTTTTCAACAGTAGGCCTTTTACACCATTACAAAACTGCATGAAGTGAAAAGCTAAAAACACATTTTAACTTACCAACGAGATGCCAGAAGCACAAACAAAAGAAAACAAACCCGTGAAGCATTGTTATCAGCAGTTGGCTGTCCGTTCTGAGAAACAACACTTGAAATGTGACCAAGTGTGAATCCCCCCCCTTTAACACTTTTCCACCTCCCGCCCCGTGTTTATGCGCTAACTGTGATTGGGTTTCTTCTACTTGCATATGTTTTACCTATTCTAGTACTATTTAGCTGTTGGTAAAAAAATATTATTTTTCTTGATTAGTATGACAACCTACCATGTTATGGTGTATATGTCAAACTTGCTGATATTGCTATAGAAAGAAGATATTTCCCTATATTTTACATTATAAACTGTGACTAAAGTGCAAGTTCTCATAATGGTTACATTTGTTTGTAACTTTGTATAATAGTTAAAAATCATTGGTAAATGGTGCTGATAATTTTAAATGGCCTATTATTGTTGATGGATTCACTACTTTTACAGTTAACCTAATTCTGTAACAGGAAAACAGTCTGTGATGTAAATGTATTCAGGACAGGAAGAAGCACGTTCAACCACACGGGACATTCAATAGACACTTGCACAACATATTTGACCTAACAACATAACAAAACCACATGTCTCTTTGTTGAGCAAAATAAATGAGACCACAGCAGGTTTCAATTTGACTCGCAGGTCACTAAAACACCAAGGTCTTCTGTGATAGTGGATTTTTAATATATTAAACCAAAACTACCAATACTATTTGTGTTGTTATTATAGCTAGCATCAACTAATTCCAAAATAAGACCTTATTTTTTATTGGAACATGTCAGTTTGATTTGGGGTCAATTTGATTTCATGGTGCCATGTATGCAGGAACAAGTCTTAGTAACGCCACTGTTTCCCCAAGTGGACACCAGGTGGAACTGCAGTACAGTAAAATAAATAAGGAAATAAATCATATGCCAGGGGTGTCCAAACTCGGTCCTGAGGGCCAGTGTCCTGCAGAGTTCAGCTCCAACGTGCTTTAACACAACTCCATCACCTGCCTGGACGTTTAGACCTCGATTAGCTGGTTCAGGTGTGTTTGTATTGGTTGGAGCTGAACTCAAGTCAGTGGCCCTCCAGGTGCATGAAACCCCTGTCCGATGCCTTCTGCTTTCTAAAGAAAATGACAGCAGAAATTATGTTAATCTACATCAGTTTCGTGTGTTCTTATGATAAAAGTATCACCCCCCCCCCCCATAAATGTCAGTTATCGCATTTTTTTTTTATCAGTGCTAAGTCGTCACGTCAGTTTGAAATGTACTTTTATACAATTAATTATAATTAATGTTTATACATTATTTATGTAGCCATACAGAAACTTTGTCTTTCAAAAAACATCCTAAATATTCAATAGAGTTCAGAGCGACTGAGTGAGGATTTTCTTACAGCACACACTCATACATGAACACATGAACTTCATCTCCAGAGCTGCTCTGAGAGTCACTATCGTCAGATACACACAGAAACGCCAAGCTCTTCACGACAACCCGCCAAAATAAAAGTTCTGTTTAACTTGAATAAATTATGACAAATATATTTGTATTGCACAGTAGAATGTACTTTTCAAAGTAATAACAATACAATTTTAAAAAAGGAAAAATCAAACAAGTTTTTCATTTTAAGTTTACCAATTTGAAAGAAAACCTCTGCGTTCAGCACTTTGCCATAAAAAATATATGAATTTTTACAATTATATTTTAAAATATTAAAATCTTTAAGTTTTATAAAATAATTTTACCTCCACAGTCTTTCATAACAAATTTGTATTTTTGCATCATTATTTTGACATCACAATGTTTTCATTTTCTATGTACTCCTGACATTAACATAAGCCACTATAAACCAATATAAAGGCCCAATCATAAATTATTCTGTGCTAGAGATTTTTTGGTCATAATGCCCAGCACATCTTAAAGAGTTAGTTCACCTAAAAAATTTAATTTCTGTCATTAATTGCTCTCCCTCGTGTCGTTACAAACCCGCAAGACTTTCGTTCATCTTCGGAACACAAATAAAGATATTTTTAATGAAATCTGAGAGATTTCTGTCCATCCATTGACACTTTCAAGCCCCAGAAAGCTAGTAAAGACACCACTAAAGTAATCAATGTGACTCCAGTGGTTTAACCTCAGCTTTATGAAGCGGTACAAGCATAATTTACCACTTTATATATTACAACTTTTTTTTTGCAACTGTTTTACATTTATGTATTTTGATAAACACCCGTTATGAGAGAATCAGATCTGTTTGATGGCATTTATTATTAAATGCATATAAAGTATATTTTTGGCGCAGCTTTGCAAATCACTGATGCTTACCAATAATTTCCATTGGTTCATAACTCGAAAATTTTCAATTTACGATGTGGCTATCTGGTGGCCAAAAAGATTAATTTCTTCATTTTTCCCTTTATTCTGTACTGGAATCTATTTTGTATTTTTTGTCAGTTAAAGTTTTCTTTATGTTTTTATGGTTCTTAATTTTAGACTGTTTTAATTGTACTTTGGTACAATAGGCTTAGGGCTAGGGTTAGGCTTTGGTAATATAAATCCAAAAATATTTGTCTTGTCAATAAAGCATCTTAAAATGGAAACTGAATAGCACATACTAAATTAATTTCAGTTCAGTTCAGTTTATTTATATGGAGCACATTTAAAAACAGCCACTGGCCGACCAAAGTGTTGTACACATAAAATGAATGAATAAGTGCTGTACATATATTAATTAGGCCTATATATAGGCATGCCCCGGGCAGAGGATATACAGAGGCACACTCAGACAGGTCTAAATCTCAATGAATAAATGAACCAGTTAAACTCTCTCTTCTTCAAACTAACTGTGCACACCACAGCATAGAGCGCCATCTATTGTCCAAAATAAAAGTCCAACCACTTGCACTGAAAGGGATTGTTCAGCCTGAAGTGAAAATTAAGTCATATATTACTCACCCTTGTGTTGTTCTAATGCTGTGTTCTTTCTTATGGACTTTAAAAAAAATCTCCCACTCACGCTCGTCCATAATGCCAGTGAATAGTGATCAATATCAAGTTTTTTTTTTTTTTTTTAAGATTCAAAAGTATCACAGAATGATCCCATGCGACACATGTTGTATATCCCAAGTGTTCTGGGGGTATGATAGGGTATACTTTGCTCAAATAATGACCATTAATAGCATTTAAACAGTTGATTTGCACACGGACAGTGTAAAGAATGGACGGCTCATCACACAAACGGTCATTGAGGGCAATAAGAGTGCAACAGTGACAGAGCAATTTTTCCCATTCATTTCCTCCATAAGGACTTCATAAAGAAAAATAAAAAAATTTCTAAACCAGCTCCAAGATGAACCACAACATGGTTGAGATTAATCCGCTGATCCTTTTTTTGTGCACAATGTGTTACTAAAATCCTTCATATTATCTGATATTATCATTAATCATTGCTTTTTATTTTATGTATATGTTTTTGTATGTAATTCCTTGACGATGTTCTTATGTTATTGAGCATTAAAAAAAATTATGCATTATGCACAGACATACACAACACAACATTAGAGACGTGGTTTCAGAGAGAGTGTGTGTGTTTGGAGAAGGGGGCGTGGCCTAATCAAGTCTGGAGGAAGTTAGCAAATAGTTCACACATCTTCACTGCAGACGCTCACAAGTTTTCAGACTTGACTGGAACTATTTCAGACCACTGAACTGTTGAAGAAAATGTTTCAAACATTTGCTTTTTGTTGTTTGTGCTGTTGCTGTCTGATTGGTAAGTTTATGTTGTTTTAACAGTTGCATGTTATTTGTGTGGAGCTCTAATGAACTTTAGTTGCATTAATAAATTATTAAATTAAACACAATTTGTACATTTAATTTTTCTTAATGTATGTTTTGTTTCTATTTTAATTTCCTTTCATAAATGTATGCAGCAACTCCACAAATACAAATGTAAAAATATTTGTCACACCAATAAATCACTGTAGTTTAACTGAACATTACTACCTATTGAACTGATATAAAGAATTATAAATATGCCTATATTATAACTGAAGGGGAGTCATAATAAGAATAAACTATGAATTCAGATTCAGATTGAATGACGGTTGTATAAAAACACATTTAAAGCATTACAGTTAAAAAAACAAAAAAACACAGTGTAAATGTGACAGGGAATACAGTGGAGACCAAGTTTTCAGCAGACTTAATTCTGGATATATCTTTCCTTTTTTTTCCTCCATAAGGATTTCACTAAAATAGTTATATAAGCCATTAACCAAACAACCAACCTTCAATATTAATCACAGCAGTACAGGTTTGGTCTAAAGAAAAAGAAAAAGTATTTTTTCAATATTAACATATAGTATAATAGTAGTACATTTATCTCTCACATGTGTCCCATAACATTGTCTTGCAAAATAACTTCTACATGCTGCAACAGAGTGATAACTGGCTGTTCTTCTGGTCAATGATGTTCAATAACAGAGCAGATAACATTGAATTTGTCCAGTTATTTTGCATCTGTTTTATTTCGTCTACTGTAAGTCTATTAGTCTACTAGACTATTCTGGAACGATTTAGAAATCTATATTAATGATATTCATGATAGAAATGTGTGCATTTGACGTGTTTAATGTATTTTTCCCCTCTTTCTGGCAGCTAATGTAAATAATGTGATTATCTTGTGGCATTGAATTAAAAAAAATCCATCCGATTTAATAAATATTGTGAGTTTTAATCTATAATAGTGATTTACATGTATGATTTGTAGATAGGTTTGTCTCCAAAGTGACTGTATGGTGTATGTTGTGTCCATCTGGTGGCCAAAACTAGAATTTTAATCAATATTTCATTTAATTGCCATCCATTTTATATTTCTTCGCCAGTTACACAGTTTCTTATTTTACGTTTCGTTGGTTTGCACATTGTAGCAATTCATAATGCACATAATGTAGAATCTGCACATAATGTAATAAGTATTATATTATTATTGTAAAAAAAATGCTCATTATGTAGCCTAATAATTTTCTCAAAACGTAATAAAATCTTGAGCTCATAATGTAAACACAATTATTACTTTATGAGAAATGTATTGCATTATAAACTTACCAAAAATATTGTCATATTGTCATAATTGTAATAGCCTTTTGAAACATAAAAACATTAGTTTTCCCTTACAGTAGCTATATTTTTGGACTTATTCTTAAACTACACGAAATGCTCCAAATTTAAATATCCATGCAATTATTATTATTATTATTGATGTTGATATTTTTATCATGATGCATTACTTATATGTATTTTTTTTAATTCGACACAAAAAGTGTACACTAACAACACTGTGTACAAAGTAGGCCTATAGCTTATGTTGTAAAAAATAACTCGCATATCAATATAGCAAAAGAAAATCTTTAAAAAAACAGTTCAAAACTTAAAAATAATGCTTATAAAATCTCTAAATAAACAACACTGGAACAGTTAAAGCAGCCACATCTATGGTATAAGACCCATAGAAACTAAATGCGTCATTTCAAAACGTTATCCATTAGGTGGATGAGATTGGAAACTGGTATATCGAGATATCCCACGGGAGAAAATTCAACTTCCTATCATGTAATGTCTTTCTTTACTCGAAAGGCGGAAATACTGTATTCAGCTGGCGTCAACATGATTCCCAAAGAGAATATAATGATTCTTAGTTAGTTTAAAGTCTCTTTATTGTTGTTAAGTCGGTTAGATATAAAAATAATAATAATAGTAAGAACATTGTGTCGCAGTCAGATCTTAGACCTGTTGCTAAACGCAGCGCTGAAAGCTAACGTTAGGCTAACCGTAAACAAACATTCAAGAACGCAAGAAGTCTTTTTTAAATCGCGTTTGACTCACATAAACAACAAAATGAAGATCGCTGGTTTATTTTTATGCTTTATACTGAAAGGTAAGTCTTATCTTCCATACTTTCACTTTCACGTCTTACGTCACTAGGCTATCGCGATCAACTTTAAGTTAAAAGCCATTCCACCGAATGGGTGACATTTGCTTGTTGTAACTCTTCAAAATTATTATTATTATTAACACTGAATCTAATACTACACATATTTAACTATTCAAAATGGGCATTGGTCAATCTCAGGCAACTTTATAATTTTTTTTACACGGTTTCTAAGCAGAGAAAGAATGGACGCATTTTTCTCAGTCCTGTTACCGAAACTCATGTGCCATTTAAAAAGCATGTTTAAAAGCATGTCTATTAATTCCTTATATTTGTTTTACCCTCAAGAAAGTGTTTATTTTAAAGAAATTGTTGGTTATATGTTCAAATAATTGATATTTGTGACAAAAAAAATCACTATAGTATATAGGCTATTAGGCTCTAAGGCAAGGTGTATTTTAATAAAAAACACAAAGCCATTGTTTTCATTTTAAAGAAGACCGAAGCCTCAAGTTTATAATTTGGTTTTATAATTCAATTTATTAAGCAATAAATGATGGACCAAACAAAACTGATAAAAACAGTGGTTTAACATTATTTTTAAAAGCTACTCAGTAGCCTACCTAATCTGGATTTGTTCGACGTGATGAAATCTTAAAAAACTTCGTTATGTCTGCTCTCCAGGTGTGTTTGGCGATGATAAGTCAGTGTTGGAGGGAGATTCTGTCACGCTGCACACTGATCTTACTAATATACAGAAATATGAACGCATACTGTGGACATTTGGAACCGACAGAACTCGTATAGCCCAGATCAACAACGCTGTCAACAAGGTCTCATTATATGATGATGTTCTTGATGGGAGATTCAGAGACAGACTGAAGCTGGATCATCAGACTGGATCTCTGACCATCACAAACACCACAACTGAACATACTGGACTTTATCAGCTACAGATCGTTGGTGGAAATGAGATCCCGCCAAAGCAATTCAGTCTTATTGTTTCTGGTGAGTAGTTTTGTAGTTGCAGTGCAGCACTGAACCATACTTAACGTACAATATTGTACTAGTAACCTGAGACAAATTTAGTCAAAGTCACAAGTTGGTAACTTCACTGAGCCCATTCTCATCATCCTATCCTCTTGAAGACAACACTAAGCTGAATGTTACAGTATCTGGTTTCTATTGTGAAGGGTAAAATGAGACCTCAGTCTATATAGCTAATTTGTGGCGAGCGACCCAAAGAGACGGTGTTAGGGGATTTTCTTCATTGCCATTTTACATGCGTGATGTTTAGGACTTTAACAATTGCATTTTGGTCTTATTATCAATATTACAGTTCATTTTATACTGAGATAATGACATGTATACGTGTAATGTTACCGTACTGTCGATGTTTGTTTAACAGTCCAACCACAAGTTTTAACAATATATAGATCCTTCAATGTAAGTCTATTTTAACTTCATCAAGGTGTCAATAATTTTATTTATTAAGGTTGATCTTTTGCCTGTTTATTCTCTCATGTTGTCTAGGTCCACTGCCCATTCCTGTCATCATCAGTAACTCTTCACAGTGTTCTTCATCATCATCATCCCCATCATATTGTTCATTGGTGTGTTCAGTGGTGAATGTGAGTCATGTGACTCTCTCCTGGTACGCAGGAATGAGTGTATTGTCCAGCATCAGTGTGTGTGATCTCAGCATCAGTCTCTCTCTACCTCTGGAGGTGGAATATCAGGATAAAAACCCCTACAGCTGTGTGCTGAACAATCCCATCAGCAACCAGACCACACATCTGGACATCAACACACTCTGCCACACATGTGCAGGTACAGCAGTTTTTGTTAATTGATTTGTTCTGTTCTCTAGGTCAAAGGTATTATGTGTTAACTCTGATCTACTGTTTCGTAGTGGATGCATCGAGTTTCAATGCAAATGAGAGCTTACCCTTCAGTCATGTGGTAATGATCTTTGTTGGTATAGTAGTTACTCTACTAGTCTTGGCTGTAGCTGGGATGTTAGGTATCTACCTGAAATATAGAAAAACAAAACAAGCGGGTAAGTATTACATACTCAGTTAATAGAGCAAGAGTATCTACATTGAGGAAAAATGTCAAAAAGAACCTTGTTATTTAAGTCTGTGGTTTGTGTCTAAACAGGCCAGACTGCTAATCAAGAATACACTGAGCTGAGGAATGGTAAGATTCTTTTAACGATAATATTAATGTCCAATATTTCATCAAACTCATTTGCTCAGGTTATCAGTATTAATGGACAACTCCGGCGCAAAATGAACCTATGGTGTAATAACACATTGGTACCGAGTCGACCGTTCTCTGGGATTTGTTTTCATGATAATTGAATGTAAAGAGTTTTATCTCCAAAATCTGTTTAGCTTATAACGCTAGTATATAGGGCATTGAATATGTCAAAAGAAATCGCTAGTTAAAGCTGCAGTCGACAAGTCTGGCAGATTGAGTGGACTTAGGCAAAATTTTGAATGTTTACAACTCACATGCCCCTCCCCCACTATCAACGAATACCCTTCCACCGAGTTCGTGCTCGTCAGTGCGTGTGCACCAGATTTTCTGTGAACGCGCCCGTCTCATCCGCCATCACTCTTCGTTACTGCGCGAACTTCAGGCGTGTGCATGTGATTGTAACGTGCGCGAGGGGTGGCGTGTGCACGATCTGTGATTGACAGTCAGATCTCACACCCCCCTGCGCTGATGGGACCCGATGATCCGGGAGCTGTGGATTTTTGCAAAACAAATAACACGCTCCAGGTGGAGTTAGAAGATCGGGTTTTTTTCTAAAACCACTTTATTTATGTTGTTCTGTCGGATTATAGTGTCGATTTCACTGAATATGATCAAAAAAATGTTGCCGACGGCAGCTTTAATATAGCCAGCTCACATTGCACGGCGTTCGTGGTTCGACTGGTCGAGGCTGTTTTCCAAGATGGCTGTCTGTATACGCAAAGTGTACTGTCTTTATAAAGTATCTTCTTATTAAACTGTCTATACACTTACAAAGTTCTCAATGCCTCGGTTTGCATGTAAGGACACTCATTATGCTACTGTGTTAGTGTGGGGCTATTTTGAGCCTTGTTAGTGGGATTAACTAGCGATTTTTATTTTGTATTACTCTATGCCCTATATACTAGCGTTATAAGCTAAACAGTTTTTAGAGATAAAACTCTTTACATTCGATTATCATGAAAACAAATCCCAGAGAACGGTCGACTCGGTACCAATGTGTTATTAGACCAAAGGTTCATTTTGCGCCGGAGTTGTCCTTTAATACTGATAACTGTCAGTCCCTTTCTGAGCACAGAGCTGAACTTAAATTTCACGAATGCTGTGAAATATAGACCTTTTTAAAGAAGCCACTCGGCCGATTATTGCAGAAGTGAAAGAAATCAAGCGTAGCGTCAGTTCTGGCAAGTCACGTCAGTCAAGCTCGCGTCAGCTGACTCTCAGCTGATCCACGTCTACCTATAGGAATAATACGACGCCTATCACTGTATACTGTATAAAAGTCCAATGTGTACCAGCTACCGGTTATATCACGCTTATACTGAGTGTTTAATCTCTCTCTGTGTTCCTGTATGTTGTCCAGGTGAAGTTACAGACGTAATAAAGACAGTGTCGGTGACGTTGGGAGAGTCCGTCACTCTAAACACTGGCCTCACTGAAATACAACGCTTCGATGTGTTACAGTGGAGGTTTGGAGAATTAGGAACAGATCAAACAAATCCATTTTTAGTCATCAACCGAGGAAATAAACTGAACAACAGCGGCTGTAATGATTATGATGAGAGATTCAAAGACAGAATACAGCTGGATCAACAAACTGGATATCTCACAATCAATGACATCAGAACTACAGACTTTGGCATTTATAAACTAGTTATCTCTGGGACTGGACAAAATATGATCTCCAAAACATTTATTGTCCTAAGTGAGTATCTCAAATCTGTCAGTGTAATAAATATACATCCGGTGACAAGAAGTAGATGCTCTGAGATGAACCATTTATAAGTTTTACTGGGATTTTCCTATAATGCATTAAAAATAAATATTATTTAATAATCAAGTGAAGGAGACAGTAATGCAATTCAGTGTTTGTTATGTATACATAATCATATCAGTATCTTATGGCATGTGAAAATGTCAGATTTGGTTTACAAGAAAAGAAAAATCACATTACTGTACAGAAACAAACGAAATCCAGAATCAACCAAACAAAAGCTAAATGTTTCAAACAAGAATCCTTCTTTGTTTTCTTACAGATTCCTCTGAAAATGGAGAGACTGCATCAAAAGGATCAAAGCCACCGCTAATGAATGGAGATGTCTCCGAAACCACTTGTTAGCAACTTTTACATTATCCTTTTTTTTTAAATAAAAATGTTCTGCATTTATGAGCCTTTACAACTGGAAACGTGTTTAAAATGAACGGTGTTTACCTGTGAAAAATAACAGGACAAAGTGTTATGATGTCAATGTTATGTTTACTGCATTTCTGTTACATTTTATAGTGTCAGTTTGAACTTTTTCGGTGTTTATGAATGACATCGTGTATGTTTGAACGTGTTCTGCCCTCTAGTGGGCAATCTTAGTTAAAAGTTGTGCTGTTTAAAACAGTTGTATAATGTGAATGAGAGACTGCAGACAGTTTGTTTCATAACTCAATATTAGCCTCACTAACAACGAAATACAAATGTATTTATTTATTTGTAACTGTTTAATAATAAAAAATTAAAAAAATGTCTCATGAAGTTGCCCTAATTGTCTCATTGTGTTGTATATGTCAAATAAGAACTATACTCAAAATGACAGAAACAATCATTGGGGGGGGAAACATATTTGTAGTGTAATTTGATTTCATTGGATCAGATAGAGAGGGCGGGGCTTAAACCTGTCCTGCAGCCAGACACCAGGGGGCGATAGACATGCTTCACTTTTTAGGACGAGCGGGGTATCATACACTTGTCATGAACAAAAAGTTTGACCTTGAGTTTTGACCTGTGGGGGCACTAGCACTTTCTAACACCTATTCATCACTGTATCGAATGCAGATCGAAAGTCAAAAAGTTTAAGGAGTGATGCTTGTCATGAACATAAACTGCTTCGCAGGTTTTGCGAATTACACAGCCTGCACTGCTGTCATCCTGATTTACCACTCTGTAAAACTTATTCCAGGCAACACTTTTCTGACCTATTTCCTTTGTTTTAAATCTCCTTCGCCAGCGTTGCCATCTCTGATAATAACAAGCAGTCTCTGCATAGACTCGACTAGCTGCCTGATGAAAATTTGACTATTTCAAAGTGTGCTCGATTTTTTTTTTTTTGGATGTAGGTATAGTCAGACAACAATATTTAACAATGTATACATATATTTTTCATTTGATTGGTTCAACCGCCCGCCACCCGCCCGAATTTAATTAAAATATTTTTTTCCGTCACGTCATCCGCCCGATCCGCGGTTTATCTGCGGAGTCCGCGGCTGGAACCGCCAACCGCGCATCTCGAAAATGCAGTCCATTTACCATTCCCTTGCCCAAATTACCCTCTGCCAAGGACACAGCAGTAGCTGTTTTAGATCACGTTTTTCGCTTATATGGCCTCCCGACGGAGGTGGTTTCTTACAGGGGACCCCAATTTGTGTCCAAATTTTGGCAAGAGTTTTGTAAACTACTGGGGGCGAGTGTCAGTCTGTCTTCGGGGTTTCATCCCCAAAAGAATAGGCCAAACCGAGAGAGCCAACCAAGATTTGGAGAGTGTTGCGATGTTTGGTTTCCAAGAATCCTTCCTCCTGGAGTGAACAACTCTCAATGAGTACGCCCACAACTCGTTACCAGTGTCATCCACAGGCCTCTCTCCGTTTGAATGTAGCTTAGGTTACCAGCCACCAATTTTTCCCTGTATGGGTCCCCTCCGCTCATGCTTTCGTCCAGAGGTGCCGCCAAACTTGGAGGGTGAGACTCTTCTCCGAGTGGGGGCGGGCACCAAGGCTAAGGCCGATCGCCACCGGTCGAAGCCTCCCGTGTACGTCGTGGGTCAAAAAGTGTGGCTTTCTACTAAGAACATTCTTCTCCGCTCCGTTTCTAATAAGTTAGCTCCAAAATTTATCGGCCCGTTCCCTGTCACCAAAATTATTAGCCCGGTTGCTGTCCGACTTAAACTTCCTCCTGCGTACAGGATAACTCATCCTGCCTTTCATGTGTCCCGGTTCCTCCCCCATCGCGACTAGTTGATGGGGAACCCACATATTCGGTAAATCGCTTTCTGGACTCAAGGCGGAGGGGACGCCGATTCCAGTATCTGGTGAACTGGGAAGATTACGGTCTGGAGGAGAGAAGTTGGGTACCGGCTAGGGACATCCTGGATCACTCCCTTATCGATGATTACAATCGACAGGTAAAGGCGTCTGGGAATGTCAGGAGGCATTCCTAGGAGGGGGGGTACTGTCACGGTTCGTATCTTCACTGGACCCTCCTTGTCTTGTGACTTTGTTATTGTGCGTGTGTGTGTGTGTATGGGCGTGGCCCAGGTCACAGACAATGAAGGCATGACACGATACATTCAACTGGAAACAGAGAACACGGGAACACCAACGGAACAGGAACCAACCAGGAAACATACCACAACGATCTGACAAAGACAAGACAAAAACAGTGAGTATATATAGGTGACCACGCCCATACACACACGCACAATAACAAAGTCACGAGACAAGGAGTGTCCAGTGAAGATACGAACCGTGACATAAATATCTTACAGAGTCTTTGCTGACCTCTTGTGGAAAATAAATAATATAACATGACATTTCATGACTCTAGATGGCCTTATAGCTCTATATGGAGCAAATGAGCTGTTCCTCTGGGTCCTAAAGTCAGAAAACTCAGTCAGTCAAAACTCCTCCAGTAATTTTTTTCTTTTGTGTATTTCAGAACTCTCTCTATTTACATTATTTCTGTCTTTTTCAAAAAAGTGACTAGAATTTTTTTTTTTTTGCAACATTTAGCAACTTTTTGAACAGGCTGCATGTAACTCCACTTATTCAATAGGGAATAAATATTGAACAAATTATGGCTAATGATGACGAATGTATTTCTATACCAGCACTGGTACAATCTTGCTCTGGTGAAGCTGCTCCTGCGCCGTTTGGAGTTGGAAACGATTTGTCCAAGAGAAATGCTATATCGAGCAAAACGATGCAAATCTTTTACACTACAGAACCCAGATTCTATAAGCCATAGTTGATTAGGTTTTTTTTTTTACATCTAAATCTGTGGAGCTGTGTAGTCAGACTGTTGGATTATTTCACCTCACTGTTGTGGAAATATCAGAGAATTTTAAAGTTGAGATTGTTTTCTTCAGGCATGGACAAAACATGGAAATACATGAAATACATCCTTCAAAACATGGACTTTTTCTAGTTCTAAAATATTTGTATTGGCACATTGAACTAATATTCCACGTTTCTTGTATTTTTACACTGATTCCATTCAAATGTCTTTTGCAATAAACAATCCTCAGTTCGTCTTCCTTTTCCTCACAGACCATTCTAGAAAGTTTATTTTAAAATAATAACACTTTAAAATAAAATCTTTTAAATGTATTTTGAAATCTAATAAAAATGTAAATATTACAGTTACACTCTGTCTGCTTGAATGCATTTGTAATGTTTTTATGTGTGTATCTGAATACGGTCTATTAACTGTATCATGTATAATGAGTGCTGTAGCTCATATAGGAGTTCATTGTGGCAGAAACGGTATAATCAGACCTGGGTACTTGTGACTCTTCTGTTTTGACTAAAAAAAATCTTATAGTAACAGCAATTTTTTAATTTGTCGATAACTTTGATATGAAATAAGGGCCAAGGGCTCAGCTACATCAATTGAAAAAAAAAAAAAAAAACCTCCTATTTGGTGTTTAACCCTTAAACAGGCAAGAGTGGAAAATGCTAAGCAAAAAATAATTTCATTTAATTTTTTATATAATCTGGACTTAAATAAAACATATCCAAAATAATTTAAAAAAAAAGTGATATATTTTGGATTTTATGAGTTGTGTCTCCTGAGATACGTTGCCTGATAAGGGTATAAAAAAAGGACCAAGTCATTAATCTGTTAACTGTTACTGCTACTGCATGTTTAAAACAATTATATATCCCATACTTCACCTGATCTAATGTTGACAAATTATATATCATTCGAAAGCTTACCAACTCAAGATTCAGCCTGTGAAACCCGTTTTGAAATTGGACATTGTGTTACCATAGAAACGGTACTCTAAATTCTTTTAATGGGCTCCTCCCCTTTTGGGCATCGTCATGTTTCATAATTTATGCTCAAAACCTTTTCTAATCTTGACAAAACACATATGGTCAGAAAGATCTGAGTCTCAAGGTTCCATATTTTGTAACAGAAGTGATATTTGGACAGAATTGTATTAATTTGTTATGGCAGAGGAATGCATACAATTAAATTAAATGGAATGTAAGTCACCCGGTGGCTATTTTTGGTATTATGCCTAAACAAAATCTCACGAGAACTTCAATTTTTGTGATATCAACTTCAAATTTGGAACACAACTTGGTTAGATATATGGCTTTGATTTTATAGTAATTTTATAATAAAAAATATTTTGTAAAATACATATTTTATAAAAAAAGAATAAAAATTAAGTACAGTATATTTGATTTAATGTAAGATTTAAACTTCCTTAACTTTTTCATACTTTCATACTTTCATCAAGTGCTTTCACTTCAGCAATAATCTGCTGACTGTTTTCTTTAAAACAAGACCAAAATTAGGTCTATATTCCAAACCACTCTAGAATTACAATCATTTAAGTTTGAATAGTGCATTTTAAATAGAACTAGTTTAATCCCTTTTGTAAACCCTAAACAGGCAACGTGTCTCAGGAGACACATACATTTCAAAACGTGCTAAATAACAACATGAACATCATATTACTTAATTTTCTCCTTCAGCACCTTAAGACAATGTTCACAATTAATGTTAGCAGTATTCTTTTTTTTTTTCAGAAGAAAAGTAAGTTTAATATATATTTATCTCAAAATCTGAATTTTCTGCACCACTGGCAGCCATGTTGGATTTAGGTCAGGCTGACTAATTGATCACAAAAAATTTGAAGCATATCATGTGACCAGCGGCAGCATACTCAAGACAGACCAGGCTGTCACAAGTGATAAAAGAATTTGATGAAAAAAATCGTTCTAATGCCTCAAAAAAGACAATAAAAACTATGTATGTTGTGAGACACTTTCCTGTTTTAGGGCTAAAAAAATGTAGAAAAATGTGGTGGAAAAGGTGTGACCTAATTCGAATAAAATGGAATAAAAGAAAAAAAGTAATAAAAACAATATACTGTAAATGTACGCCCTGAGCCTAAGATGGACGCGAGAAATTTAAAAGTCGCTCTTCAATAAAAAAAACCCCGCAGCGAGTGTGACGTCACTCTGGAATTCACGTCATAGTGCGCGCTCTAACAGTGAGAATCACCTGCAGAAACTCTTCTTCTGATAGCCGGCAAACACACGGACAGTTTAACAGCGATATAGTATATCTATACACGAACAAACAATACTGAAAGTTGGACAGCTTTAGTATGTTTACACGCGCTCAAACACACGGAGAGTTTGTCAGCGGTGTAACGTTAGTTTGTTCTCGCGCTTCTCCTGCGATGGAGTCTGTGGCGATCAGAACCAGCAGTCCAGATTCAGCAGATGTTGGACTGATGTTCTGCACCTCTGAATACTCAGATGTTGATCTGATGTCCAGTGGTTCTGGAAGCACAGACCCATCATCAGCTTCTTCCGAACAAGAGGAGAACATCCCGACCGGTGAGAGACTCAAACTAACGGTCAAAAGCAGAAAGGAAAACTAGTAACGTTAGCCGTACTAACTAACTTAACCGTGTAACTAACTTAACGGTTGTAACTTAACCGGAATTAATAATGAGTGAAAATTTAACTTTTTTCATATACGGATTTAATGTAGAACAAAATAAACTGGAAAAAAATGAAGTCAGAAAAATAATAGCAAAAATACGGCTTGTTCGTTTTCTTTGCTGCTAGTTCTGTTAGTATCCTCAGTTAGTGGCCAAAACTGATGTCCAGTCCAGAGGGGTTATTTCCTCAAAATATGAGGAAAATGTTTGTTTTTTTAAATAAGCGGGAAAATCCAAAAACTAAATTTGGCTTAGGTTATTTGGTAAATTTTTTTAAAATACTGGCAAACTACAGCTACCGTTACATGTTTTATTTTACTATGCACAAAACTTAAATGCACAGAAAAACAAAAAAAGCTGACAGGAAAAAACAAACATTGAATACAACATAATTAGTTGTTAATATTTGGTTGGTTCTCTTGTTTTTTAATGTGTTTTGCATGTGTTTTTTAATTTCTTTATATAACAGCCTGGACAAAAATGATGTTGCCAAATTTTTTATGTTTTATTGGATTATTATCACAAATTAAACACTTGACTCCAAGCTTAACTGTGCAATATGACTACAAAATCTTTAACACATTTATAATAATATTTAAATGAAAGGGTGCAGATGTCAGATTTCCTGGGCCGGACGTCACTTGTGGCCACTATTGTATATAGCTGTAATTGTAATTGTAAGGGAGAAAAAGAAAGCATGTGTGTGTGTGTGTGTGTGTGTGTGTAATCGGGCGCTGGGATGATTGGGATGAACATATTTAACTGTTTTCATCCCATGTTCTTCTTTCTTCATGATGTCAAGCCTCAGTATACGGTTTCTTGTGTTAATGTTTTTACCTTTCTTTAGAAGAGAAAAGGAAGAAGAAGAAAGGCATCTGTGCTTTCTTGCGGAGAATGGGGAAGGCTGTAAAGCTTCCCACCCTCGGCTGCAGTGAGGTCGATGTAGTGGCCACATATCCCTCCTGCAATGCCACGGACGTCCAGCAGGATTTATCCGGGTTTGACTGGGCGTCATCAGTGGATCCGTGTCCATCTGGAGTTAATGCCGATCCGGATGCTCCAGAGCGGTCTGAATCCGTCTTAGAGCTGTTGTCGGTGTCCGATGTATGGAGCCTCTATCTGCCGGCTAATGCCGATCCGGATGCTCCAGAGCGGTCTGAATCCGTCTTAGAGCTGTTGTCGGTGTCCGATGTATCGAGCCTCTGTCTGCCGGTTAATGCCGATCCGGATTATCCCGAACAATCATGTTCATCTGTCCTGGACCCAGAGTCGGCACCAGATCTAGAGCTGTGGTCTTTCTCTAGTATCGAGCTGACACCGGACTCCTGTCAGGACGATCCCGACCCATCGTCTGTCCCGGGTCCATCGGCACCGGATTCTGAGATCCCAGATCCATCTGGTTTAGGGACGGCTTTTGGTGAGTCTATGGTCATTATTATTACTGTCAGTACTTTCATTATACCGAGTTGTGTTGTTTTCATCTTGTGTGCCTAATTATTAAAGTCCCCCGCTGGTCAATCATTTCATCCCTTAAAACTCATCTTTGATGGCCAAAAAATTACTTATTTAAACGTTTTTTTTCCTTGAAAAACAATCCATCACGCCTTAAATTATCTTGAATGTAACTCGACACCCTTGCCTCATTTAGTATGCTCGGTTCTATGAATATGCAAATGAGCCCCGCCTCCACTCACTCACTCAGCTCAGAGATCCACTGGTTGACGATCACACGTTGATCTGATTGGTTACAAGGTCGTTTGTGATGTCAGCGATTTCAAACCGTGTTTTTGAGACTGTCTTTGGTTCACTGCAGTTTTAAGGAGAAAATACTCAGCAATGCTGTCGACTTATGAATTTACACATGATTTGTCTTAAAGCATATATAATAATATATTAAAAACACCACATATACACTAGGGGTGTGTAACGATATTCGAACCGAACCGAAAAACCGCGATACAGAACCCACGATTCGAATCGCGATACTCTCATGGCGTAACGAACACGCCCCGCCCCCTGCTACCCCGGCCCCGCCCCCTGCTACCCCGGCCCCGCCCAGCCCGGCTCATTGGACCTCATGTCTTATGTGTACACAACGAATGGTTTTGTAGCCTAACCACCATTAACACCAAAAAAAAGCAATTTTAGCTTTCTAAACCGTGGGAAAACCGAACTGTCAGTTTTGTGTATCGTTACACCCCTGATAGACACATAAACAACATTAAACGCTGGATTTTCACCACAGGATGACTTTAAGAGTTTATACTACTTTGTCTAATCCTTTTTTTTTTTTAGACGATTAAGCTTCATGTCCCACTTTTCCATTTGTATCACCTTACAATTGAATTCTTTCTTCATGATGTCTTCCCTCAGTGTTTGACTCACGGTTTACTGAAAACCAAACAAAGAAGAAGAAGAAGAAGAAAGCCGTGGGTGCGTTTCTCGGCAGGAAATGGAGGGCTATAAAGCGCTCTGTCAGATTTGCCTCAGACTGGTTTGCCGATGAGCCGGTGGATAACCAGGATCCAGCAGATCTCAGGCCAGTTTTAAACAGTCTCGGTTGCATGACACTGAACTCTAATAACCAGACGGATCCCGAGCCATTATCCGTCTCCAGTCCAGAGGATTCTGGGATAGCGCCGGCTGTTGGTAAGTCTACTGTCAATCTTTTCATTATAGTTGTATTTATACTTTTGCTCTAGTCTGCGGTTTATGTTATTCTTGTTCCCCTTTATTAGTGTTCAACATTTAGCATCTATTTTATTTTTCACTATAATCTAGCGGTGGGAATCTTTTGGTTCTTCACGATTCGAATCGATTTTGAATCAAATTTCGATTTGATAAGAGAGCTTTGATTGAAGTTTACTGTTGTGTGTTACTTTTCTTATTTGACTGCGGTACACAGTTTAATAGCTCTAGAAAAAAAGAAAGAAAATCCGACTGAATTAAATGTGAACCTTGAAATGTATTTAGTTTTTCTTCCGATTTTAATCCAATATTATAAAATAAATGCCCTTTAAGCTGACTACAATCATACACACAGTCTTCTGTATTAAAGCGAGGCCGGCAATTTTATTTTTTATATTAAAAATAGGAACAAAGAAGCAAATTACAAAAAATAGGACAAATATAAAAGAAAAAATATACAAAGTAAATAAACTTTAGTTTTTTCAGGTGTGGTAGCCTACGTTTATTAATAATACTACCGAAATTGAATAATCAAATGTAAAAAATAAAAACACTGTATAGCCTAAAAAGCTGATTCAGTCAAAAGCAGTGAGAGTTTTTTATTAACATTAATGAACCGTATGGCACCAGTTTATGAGGCTGCTGTCCCTTTAGGAATGAGTGCATGAATATAGTTACACATCCGGTTTTCTTCCATTTGTTTCCTTTCGCGTAGGACATAACAGATTCTGTTTACATTGAATACTCAAGTCCAAACGATGTGCATTTTGACGCAATTGTGTGTGTGTGTGTGTGTGTGTGTGTAGCTGTGAAAGAGAACTGAATACTTCATCTGTGTCTGTCTACTGTCCGTCACCGCATTGAGTTCTTGTTCACGGCTTATTGTGATTAATGTCAATAACTTTAAGTAACTTTAAGTAGGACTGCGAAGGTAAAGAAGTCTAACACAAAATCGATTTAAGAAATGTGTGAATGAATAGATTTTTTCCCACACTATAATCCTTATTTTATCTTTAAGGGACAATTGAAAAGGCATTTTTGTGTGTGGGTTGTAGTGATATACGTTTACATAAGGGATTTATTAATATGAAAATGATTCTGTGATTCTCTACTGTATCCCATGACACAGTCACAAGCTATTATAAGTCCATCACTTTTTGCCGTTTTATTGCCTTAACATGATTTGCTTTAGTCGTCTTTGTTCTGTCCGAAGTTGGCGTGGCGTAATTTAATTTATTTTTCCATTTTTTCTTTTTTTTAGAAAAACGATCAAAAAGGAGGGTGAAGAAAAACATCAGCTCATTCATCCAACGAACATGGAAGACTATAAAGGTGTCCGCTCTTTGTTGTTACGGGGACGACACAGTGGACCTAGATCCAGAAGATCTACAGCCACGAACATCTGTCCTCTCCTGGGACTTAACCGGCCCAGGTCCATCTTACTGCGAGATCAGTTCTGACACGTTACCCTTCTCCGGTCCATCTTCCTGTGAGATCAGTTCTGACACGTTACCCTTCTCCGGTCCATCTTCCTGTGAGAGCACATCTGACACGTTACCCTTCTCCGGTCCATCTTACTGCGAGATCAGTTCTGACACGTTACCCTTCTCCGGTCCATCTTCCTGTGAGATCAGTTCTGACACGTTACCCTTCTCAAGTCCATCTTCCTGCGAGAGCACATCTGACACGCTACCCTTCTCAAGTCCATCTTCCTGTGAGATCAGTTCTGACACGCTACCCTTCTCAAGTCCATCTTCCTGCGAGAGCACATCTGACACGTTACCCTTCTCCGGTCCATCTTACTGCGAGATCAGTTCTGACACGTTACCCTTCTCCGGTCCATCTCACTGCGAGATCAGTTCTGACCCGTTACCCTTCTCCGGTCCATCTTCCTGCGAGAGCACATTTGACACGCTACCCTTCTCAAGTCCATCTTCCTGTGAGATCAGTTCTGACACGCTACCCTTCTCAAGTCCATCTTCCTGCGAGAGCACATCTGACACGCTACCCTTCTCAAGTCCATCTTCCTGCGAGAGCACATCTGACACGCTACCCTTCTCAAGTCCATCTTCCTGCGAGAGCACATCTGACACGCTACCCTTCTCAAGTCCATCTGGTTCCCAGTCAGATTTCCTCAGCCTCGATTCATCGCCTGATCCAAGTCTATCCGATCTTCTCTCAGAGTTATCAATTATACTGGAACCATCCAGTCACGAGCTTACGCCTGTTTCCAGTTAATCCAGTCTCAAGCTGGGCGATCCTGAGCCCAAACCCGTCCCGGGAGCATCTGGTTTATGGTCAGCTACAGGTGGGTCTACTGTCATTCATTCACATTTGTACCTAGATAGTAAGTATTTATTGTGTCGAAATTAATCGTTTCTACGATGCAGACGAGGGCGATTCGGCATCGGTTCAGTAATAGACCATAACCGATTATAATGTACGGACACTTTTCTGACACCATTTGTCGCGTGTGTGCTTTGTCGCGGTAGCATACCATGGCAGGGGGAGTCGAGACGCGAGTGCGAGTAATTAAAAATGCTCCAACTACTTTAAAAGTCCTGCAAAGTCCTGAAGCTCTTTGATCAGCTCTTTTCTCTTTTGTAATGTCTCTCTGTCTTTCTATAGTCTTTCTTCAAATCTCCCTCTTGCTCACTCTCTCTCCTCACCTATCATGAGTGGACACGCCCTATACTGCTGATTGGCTACGACTAAGCATAACAACTAAGCACACCTAAATTGTATTACATTAATTTAAAGATAAAAAAGAAGATGTTTGTGTTTTCAACAAGCTTGACGTTCATTAAAGCCATTCAAAATCATCTGTAGTAGCGGGATTCATAGATTTTGGGGCATCTCGCCCGGGGGGCGGGGTTACGTCCTGCGTCAAATCTCTCATGCGGGTTCTCGTCCAAAGATTCGATAGTTTTTCCAACCGTCTCGGGACTCGTCTGTTGAGTGGGAAGTTAACGTTACCGGCCTGTGTACATCTTTTTGCACGATGGAGGGTACGTTTTTAATCATGTTAGATTGTTTTGCTGTTTAGTTAAGATTTCGACTGTTAGATAGAGTTAGATAGATTAGCTGGATAGAGTAAACTTGACCAACTTCAAATCACGTGGTGCAAACCTGTCCTCTTTTGGTGAAAATAGTTATTGTAAGACTTTTGTAAAACTTTTTTTTACTCTTCACCTGTAGTCTTACAGAAGCCTCATTTGGTTTGCACCCCTGGTCTGTGTTAACGAAATATAAATCATTTATAGATCCGCCTTGGATGCCTCCACATTCAGAAGTTGTCAAGAGAGATGGGGGATACATTTCCGTAATTGTAAAGTCGGAGGAGGATCTGACAACTCTGTTGGAAAACCATAAAAGAGCAACGCTCACGTCTTTCAACAAATGGTATTAAGTTACTATGAAACACAGTTAAATAACTATCCATGATGGAAATAAGTGCTTGCCCTTCCTCATGTTATCCTTGGACATGTGTATGTGTTTTTGTAATCCAAAAATCAATCAGTCATTCAACATAACATAACTGACATTGCGTTACACCGTTATCTAGTTCCCCTCCCCCTTCCACATTCTTTGGTTTTGCAAAATATCTCTTTCTTAAGGTCTGTCAAGGTAAAGGATGATGAGAAGGCGAGGCTAGTGTGGCAAGTGGAGGACTACTGTGAAGACACCCCACTGTGTGTAACCAAGCGAGTGATCTGGGATTGCGAGCATGGGAAAGCATCCCGGAAAACACACCTACAGCAGAGGTAAATTGACTAATCAGTGATTAATGTAGGCCAAAAGTCCATTTATATAACAGTCAAATAATTGAACAGTCCATCTACCATTTAAATAAATTATCTGATTATGCGGCTTTGCCAATCGTTGCAGGAGCACTCCGTTGAACGTGTACACACAAAAAAAGGGAAGAAGGTGGATTGTCCGGCCAAGCTCTTCTTAAGATATGTGGAGAGGTGAGTTTTAAGGTGTGCCAGGTAGAGAGGATTGTGTGTGTGGTGTGGCATGTGTGTGTGTGTACTGCAAACACCTGGCTGCTCTACTGTAGCCATGTGTATACCAGTTAAGTATGGCATGTGTGTGTGTATTCCAGCTCATTCGTAGACTGGTGCTGACTGGGCATGAAGCTGTGAGGGTAGTGAGTCAGAGGATGATTTGAAGTGTGTTTTCACAAGAATGGTCAAAGGGATGAGAGTCATTAATATAGTTTTTTATATTTTAGATACGACACATACAGTGTAAAAGGCGATGCCTCCAGAACTACAAAAGAAGAGGCTATGAAAAGGCTCAAAGAGGATTTGGCTCAGGGGAGTCCACCAACATCTTCCTTCATACATGTCCGGATTCCACTGGTAGAAGCTCATTTGAATCACATTATCGACAAAGGGTGTTGCTTTGGGAGGCAAATTCATCCCAAAGTGCGGGATAAAATACACGAGATGGTGGGATTGGGTATTACATCTGTCGCGTTTGTTAAAAGAGCCCTAAAACAGTAGGACCTGTGTCCCAATGACCAGCAGAGACCTTTTGAGGAAGACCAGGCCTACTTTCCTTCAAACACACTACCATACAGAGCCACATACACATAGCCTTAGTGGCAGGCCGGTACTCCGCACTTAACCAGGAAAACCTAGAAAGAAAGATTGCTCAATGGGTGGAGGAAGGGCAGGGTAATCACTTTTTCTTCGGAAAGTGCACCGCTGGAGAAGATGGACAATCAAATCAGTTCCTCTTTGTCCACCAAAACCAAAAGCAAGCCAGGCTCCTTCAGCGATACGGGGACATGGTTTTACTTGATGCAACCTATAAAACTTCAAAATACTCTTTACCATGTAAGGCCGTCTAATTCGATCCAATAGCGGAATTCAAATTAGCGGTGAAGGTCTCACGCGTGTTGCGTCTCTTCCCATGGCAAAGGCATTTTTAATTAAATGCAATACATTTTATCTTATGTATTTACTCGTTTCATCTGACTCCATAAAATGAAAAGGTTTTTCAATGATATCTGTGCATCATTAAATATACATTAATGTTTGACTATTCCTTTTAACTCCAATGAAAATAACGTCAAAGTCTGTTAGAATAATCAAATATAACAATTTATTATGTCAGGTAAAAGTATTATGCCAATTTCATAATCAATTCAAAGATCATCAGTACAAAACATCAAATGCTCTAGGACAAGAGAAACAGATGCAAACCCAACATTTAAGAACTACATGAGCTAACCTCACGGGCTCTCTGAAATACAGAAGAGCCCCGATCTTCTAGTTGCATTTCCTTCTATACCCAGACCTCATTTCATATGTAAACCTGAGTTCACAGTGGAAATGTACTGTATTCACACACACACACTCACACACACACACCCAGTGTGACTGACTGGGGGCAGAAGTTGACCATTTGCTAACAGTGGTAATTTGCACTCATGAATTTACACCTTTTGGGAGTAGGACCATACCTAGAGACCACATTCCTTTCTGTGCCAGATATCCCTAAACTCTTAAAAACCTTATTTCCTTTTGTTGTACTTATTTGGAAATGAGACATTTGTACCACTCACCCTGCGACAGTTTAAATGATACTAAACACAATACTCAATGATAATCATTCACATTAAACCATATTCTTATGTGAGTTTTTATGTGTCACTCCGAGAGTGAGGGATGCGGGGATGAAGTGTGTGTGTTTGTGTGTGTGTGTGTGTGTGTGTGTGTGTGTGTGTGTGAGAGTTCAAATGTTAATTTGCCAAGGTCCTTTGTCTCATGGACCAGTGGTCTATCTCTTCACCCAGTTTCCAGTCTTACAACCTCTTTATTTTTTGGTTGTGAGAACAAATGTGGGTTATAAACCTGTTGCGGAATATATATGCGAGACTGAAACAACCAGATCAATCACAGAAGCCCTTGAACTCCTGAAGAGTGGAGACCAAGATATTTCATGACAGGTTAGGGTACCACAGACTAATGCTTAAACGTGGCCCCAAACCCCCCTGTTTTCCCTAGAGCCTTCTGCTAGATTATGATATCTGTTTTGTTCTACTTTGTTTTTCAGCATGGTTTTGTTGTTTGTCATTTCTTAGCTAATACTTACTGCAGCACTTTGAGATCTGTTTCAGATGTAAAGAGCTACACAATACAATGCATTATTATTATTATTATTATTACAGTGAACAGGAAATGCAGGCCATTGCCCAGGTATTCCCTACAGCAGAGACACACCTGTGCACCTTCCACCGGGTACAGGCCTGGCTCAGGTGGACAAAGGATGGTGAGTCCTGGCTCCAAGTCTAGATAGTGTGACGGTCTCGGACCAGTCAGCTCCTCCTCCTTTGCGGTTTGCTGTTCATTACGTCTCCCCTATAGGTGAAAGGAGCGCAGGTGTGGCGTGTTGCAGGTGATTGCTCCAGGACCGCGTGTGTTTGCTTCCAGTATCCTGGGTGTTAAAAACTCTCCAGACCTGATGGAAGGAGGCCGCCGCTTCTCCTTCTCTCCCGCACCGTTTTGCTGATTTTTGTTTCTTTTTGCATGACACTTCACATACCCTGATCGCCTTTGTTTTCGTTTCGAGTTGTACATTTATACTGACTTTATTTTATGTTGTTCATTCTTTTTCTTTAATAAATATATTATTTGAAATCAAATAATCCGCGTGGTCTCCCCTCTCTGTTGCATAGGCCGGCACGAGCTGTATGTAACAATAGGCAGACACACACACACACACACACTATGTAGTTAAAAATATCTTAAAATCCTGAGTAAAACCTGTTCTATGTAAGGGATAATGGACTCCACGGTGGTCTGTTAACATAAATGAATGCACGGTAGAGGTTGTAAGACGGCCCCGACGCAAAGTGGAGGGCCGTTTAAACCTCGTAAGTGCATTAGTTTATGTTAACAGACCACCGTGGAGTCCATTATCCCGCTTATTCCACAGTTGCCACTTGCGCTGTGTTCATTTCATGTTACAATTTGAATGTTTTAATCGCTAAAACAGTTTTGTTTGTAGAACTACTTTCTTCCGACACATATCAACTAATTTCTCAACTTGCAGGACAAACTGCCGTTACTAGTTCTAAATGGATGGTTGCTACGGCAATAGGCCAGTCGTTAGTTCTATCTCTCCCGTTGTCAAGCGGGCGTATCCCAAGATTCTGATGAACTTTAGCTTTGAAACATCGCTGTTTTATTTAGCCTGCTGCCATCCATCTAGCTAAAAGCCACCTCCGTCATATTCTACAATGTTGCTATGTTCTGAACGTCTGCATTTTACAGCTTGGATACAACGTGACAGTTCATTTAAACTTCACAATGAGTTCGGCGAAGTAATATACAAGTGTGATACGGCCAAAAATATGGTGTTCAAATAACAATGTTAATGGTTGTTCTAAATTACGTAGGACAATGGGAAATTCAACCAAGCAGTGGAATAAGTAGATGTAATGAATATGTTTTGTTTAATTGTGAAATACAGTGCGACTTACTGATTTAATGACCAAATAATTGTGACTTTAGGGAAGAATAGCCTTGCCGACAGGGAACAGGGAGAACTGTTACATCTTCTTCGCAGCATTGCTTGGGCCAGAACAGAAGTGCTGTATATATTTCCCTGTTGAAAATATTGCATAAAAAAAAAAATATATATTATGTATTGTGTATTGACATGATTAAAATCTTGCATTAAGGCCTGTTTCTATTTCATAATTCCACCTGTAATAGCAGTATTGAGTCTAATTAGTCGTTACTGCTTGAATCATCTAAAGAAGAAACATGAACTGGTTAACTGGAGTTTACTGGAAGTTTACTTTTCTGCAATACAATAAGTAACTTTATCGAGGTAAAAGTTTCCCCGCTGTCACCAGACGTAGGTCTAGGAGTGGAGAGAAGAGTGACAACATCACGGTAGGGCTGTGCAAACAAAGTAGGCTATCTGTCTAGCATTGCCATGTCAGTGTATTGATTGATTCATTGTCCCTTCATAAGTTTGTAAGAGACATTTCAGGTTGGATGTATTTAATAAACTGAGCGAAGCCTATTCATCTGTTAATTTGAAACGCGACTTGGCCATTGTAATTAAGGCTACAGCACATCTTGTACAACTTAAACCCATGGTAGCTAGGTAACGATAAACAAACTGAAAGACCGCAATTCCTGATTTCGCTTTCGTTCATTAAACAAAGACTATGGAAATTAAACATCACTTTTCCATCAAAAAACGTGTTGTAAAAAACATAACTTATTAGATTTAAGACCTAGGTTCGCTAGCTAGTTCTGTGCCTGCCTGTGTGCGGTGCGCGCTGACCCTGGTCGACGAGAACCCGCATGAGAGATGTGGTGGCGCAGGACGTAACCCCGCCCCCCGGGCGAGATGCCCCAAAATGTATGAATCTCTAGGCTGACTCACCTGAATTCGCCTTATTCAAAATGGCCACCAGGTGAATAAGGCGAATGGGATACAAACCGCAGGCAACGATCCACAGCAATGGTCAGAAGGGTGATCTGATGCACTGATGCTTGTAGCGGGACAATGAGGACACAGCGGATGGACAGACAGACATGGAAAGGGATCTTCACTTGGACGTCTACAACCACAGCCAGAGGAATGGCCACGGCCCCGACCAGGAAATCTGCCATCGCCAGAGACACGATCAAGCAGAAAGGGGTTTGGTTCAGGCCCAGATCACCGGCACATTGCCCAGACAGCATCCCACAGCGATGAGCACTTCAAGAGAGATGTAAATGATCCCTCCACCTAATACCATTGTGGTTATGAACTGGAAACAGGACAGTGAGAGTGTTACAAAGAGCTGCTTATTTAAGTAAAGAGGAAATTTACTCTTACTTAATTAAGAAATTTACTTAATTTACCTACAGATCTCTTCCGGAAAAAAAGACTAATTTTATGGTTTTAGATGTTCAACCTATTTTCTTTTTCCGTTAACAAGATTGCATAAAGTCAGTCTTGTCTTAATCAAGAAAAAACGGTTGCTGATTTTTTCATCATTGATTTTCATCATTTCAAGAAATGAAAACTAGTTTTATACACTGTTACAGAAAGATTTGTACCTTCATAACAAAGCTTTACAATCATGTACACACACGTCAATCAAACAACTTCAGATTCTCTATAACTAACAGCTGGTGGCGCTATAGGGTCAGACTGGTGATATTTCACCCCCAAAAAATTAAGCTTCATTTACTAACCTCATGTGGCTCCAAACCTTTGACTTTCTTCTTCTGTGAAACACAACAGATTTTTTAATACGAGTCTCAGTGGGGTTTTTTTGTACAATGAAAGTTCATGTTATTTTGAACCCATTTTCATTAAATGGGTATCTATCAAAATATCTTCTTTATGCTATACTATTACTTGAGGCTACTTATAAACATTTGGGGACTCTATAATGACAATTAGATTCAGTTGTAATCCATACATACATTTATCCCATGCATGTGCCAAAGTTGAGTAGCAAATATGGCCAAGACAAAAAAACTCTTACAAAAGCCCAGAGAAGAAGGCTATGGCTACAAGAACATCTATAGGCCACTAAAAGTTCCTAGAGACATTGTTTATAAGTTTTAAATGTATGGTACCAGAGAAAACCTTCAAGGGAACCTTTTTGGACCCATGGATCAGAAGTTTGTCTGATCTGATCTCGATCACGAGCCCGTGCAGGTGGGCAGAGCCTTCCCGGGAGGAGAGAGAAAGGCGGAGATCCCAAGGACTTTGTTTTTCAAGGCCGAATAATAAAGATCGTTTATAAAGATCATTCCCGATAGTAACTGTGAGGCTACTATCGGGTGGGATCTCCGCTGAGAAGACCTCATCATCTACACTCCTCCCGGTAAGACTGAGATGGGCAACCCACACACATGACACCAAGGCTTTACTGGACTCTGGCTGAAGGTAATTTCATTGACTTGCTCACCAACTTCAGATCCCCGTGTCCCCACTCCCGACGGAAGATATCCGTTAACGCTTTCAATGGTCAAGAACTCTCCAACATTTCACACATCACACTCATCTGGCAACCACACTGAGACTATAACCTGGCAACCACACTGAGACTAACCTTTCTTCTCATGGACTCACCGCTTGCACCTGTAGTACTCGGTTACCCCTGGCTCACTCAGCACAACCCATAATCGACTGGGGTCCCAATTTTGTGTCGGCCTGGAGTAATGTGTGTCATGAGTCATGTCTGGTATCTGCGTGTTCGTCTGTGTCTATTTCTGTGTTTCAGGAGGAGGCAGTGAATTTGTGTAACGTGCCCGAGGAGTACCTGGATCTGAAGGAAGTGTTCAGTAAGTCCCGTGCTGCTTCTCTTCCTCTGCATTGTCCCTATCACTGTGCCTTAGACTTAGTGCCAGGTGAGTCTCCGCCTAAGGGCAAGTTATATTCACTTTCTGTTCCAGAAAGGGAGGCATATTTCTGATTCTCTAGCATCCGGGTTCATTCAACCTTCCTCATCTCCAGCGGGGGCGGGGTTCTTTTTTGTGTGGAAGAAGGATGGGTCTCTGCGACCATGTATTGATTCCCGGGGGTTGAATAACATCACAGTAAAGAATACTTATCCTTTGCCGTTGATGACTTCAGCCTTCGAGCGATTACAGCGAGCATCCATCTATGGAAAGCCCTTTGAGCATTTATTCGATATCCTACTAGTACGCATTTATTTCATCTTACTAGTAAGACTTTTGTTCAAACTAGTTCGACAAAATGGCGAACTAGTAGACCAAAAGTCTCAACTAGTTGGCTTTTTGACGAACTAGTGGCCATCTGGACCGAACTAGTAAAGCACAAAGGCGTACTAGTTTGAGTAGCAAAACCTTTAACATGTTAACTAGTCAAACATAAATTCGGCTTACTAGTTAACTAGTGGACGGCAATTGTCTGCACTAGTTAACTAGTAAAGCCCAAAATGACCACTAGGTAACTAGTTGACACGTGTTGGAACTTACTAGTTAACTAGTAAGGCAAAAATTGTCATACTAGTTAATTAGTACGAGATAAAATGTCTACTAGTTAACTAGTTGACTCTTTTTTAGTTAACTGGTAAAACATTTTAAACCTTACTAGTTAACTAGTGAAAGCCAAAATGCCCACTAGTTAACCTGTTTTTTTACTTTACTAGTTAACTAGTGACGCTCAAAATGTCTACTAGTAGTACTAGTGAAAGCAAAAATGCTGACTAGTTAACTAGTTGCTCAAAATGCTAATAAGAGGGTGGTAGCGGGCATATTTTAAACCTTCCTATTGGCTGTCCAGCAAGAAGTCCCCCTCCTGCCAAAATTGAACCCTTTAAAGCCTGATTAACTTTTAATTTTGTTAACTGCAAGCTCATTGATTAATATCTATGCAGAAAAAAAGTGTGAAACCTGTGTACTGTCAGATGAATCTTTAATCTTGCTTGATTTATTTGACTTTTTGCCTTTTTAACAATGAAACACCAAGGTTTTTCTCTGTTTTTTTTTTCCTTTTGTATTGTTGGTGAGTAAAACAGAAACGCAGGTTCTCTGCTTCATGGAGTAGGCTATACTGTATATAAAGGCTACTGTAAATATTCTCTCTCTCTTTCTCTCTACATATATATATACACATACATAAATTTTCCCTGCACGCCTGACAGCAGTGAAGGTAACGCTCCAGTCCTCAGCTGTGTGGGATCACTTTACACTGAGTGATGACAGCAGTAGTGTGGAAGTTATGGTGTTTATTAACTACGACCACATTACCCCTGTTTTAGCTTCATTACACTGGCTCCCAGTATGTTTTAGAATTGACTTTAAAATGTTATTGATCACTTTTAAAGCTCTTCATAGCCTCTCACCTTGTTATATTTCTGACCTTTTAGTCCCATACACACCACATACCTTGAGATCCTCGGGCAGAGGTGTGCTGTCTGTTCCAGAGTCTCGACTAAAAACTAAAGAGGACAAAGTGTTTGCAGTCGGGGCCCTAAGGCTCTGGGATAGCCTGACGGCCACTAGTTCGTCAAAAAGCCAACTAGTTGTGACTTTTGGTCTACTAGTTCGCCATTTTGTCGAACTAGTTTGAACAAAAGTCTTACTAGTAAGATGAAATAAAAACATACTAGTAGGATATCCAATAAATGCTCAAAGGGCTTTCCATATTGTTACTAGTGGAAATGTTATTCCTGATATCAAAAATTGACATTGTTACTAGGAGAAATCTAATTCCTGATATCAATTAGTATAATTTTAACTAGTGAAGATGTATTGTTGATATCAAGAATTAATATCCAGCGAATGATTAAAAGTCAAAACGGCTTGCCTATTGCCATTCCCAGGAAATAAATTGTTAATATCAAGAATTATAGTTTTTACTAGTTGAAATTCAACTGTTAATATCAAGAATTATAGTTTTTACTAGTTGAAATTCAACTGTTAATATCAAGAATTATAGTTTTTACTAGTTGAAATTCAACTGTTAATATCAAGAATTATAGTTTTTACTAGTTAAAATTAAATTGTTGATATCAAGAATGAAAATTTGTATTAGTTGAAATGTAATTCCTGATATCAAAAATTGCCATTGTTACTAGTAGAAATCTAATTCCTGATATCAATAACTATTATTTTAACTTGTGAAAATTGAATTGTTGATATCAAGAATTCATATCCTGGGAATGAATAAAAGTTAAAACGGCTTGCCATACTGTTTACCCTAAGTTGCTGCTCTCCTTTCTCTTATCCATGCTATAGGCCAGAACAGAACCATACCGCCAAATCCTGTATGCTAATTGCCAAGCATCTTTGAGAATAATGGGCTTGACAGAAATTCAATTAATGAAAGAGTAAAAAATATTAGATAAGGGGATGTTTACTGTATAGTGAACTAAACTTTTTATTTACAAAATAATTTGGACTTCATTACTTTAAAATCAAAGCAACATGTCTAACCAAGTTGTTCCAAATTTGAATGTGATATCACAAAAAAAAAAAAAAAAAACCTGTGAAGGCTTTAAAGTACTTAAACCAATTGTTCAAAGGGCTTTCCATACATTTCAACTAGTAACAATTGAATTCTTGATATCAACAATAAAGGTTTTTTACTAGTAAGAATTGTATTTCTGATATGTGAAATTAGAATTTCAACTAGTAAGAAATCAAATCTTTATATCAACAACTTAAAACAATGTCCGATTTCAAAATGCCTTTCACAGGATGAATTACAAAAAGAAAAAAAAAAGAAAAAAAAGTGTGCCAAGTGTCCAGCTACTGGTTATATCATGCTTGTCCTGAGTGTTTAATCTCTCTCTCTCTCTCTCTCTCTCTCTCTCTCTCTCTCTCGTCCAGGTGAAGACGTAATAAAGACAGTGTCAGTGACGTTGGGAGAGTCCGTCACTCTAAACACTGGCCTCACTGAAATACAACGCTTCGATGTGTTACAGTGGAGGTTTGGAGAATTAGGCACAGATCAGATGGTCTGATTTATACGTTTTACTGTTTTTTTCCTATAATGCGTTAAAAATAAATATAATTTAATAATCAAGTGAAGGAGACAGTAATGCAATTCAGTGTTTATGTATACATAATCATATCAGTATCTTATGGCATGTGAAAATGTCAGATTTGGTTTACAAGAAAAGAAAAATCACATTACTGTACAGAAACAAACGAAATCCAGAATCAACCAAACAAAAGCTAAATGTTTCAAAAAATAATCTTTCTTTGTTTTCTTACAGATTCCTCTGAAAATGGAGAAACTGCATCAAAAGGATCAAAGTCACCGCTAATGAATGGAGATGTCTCCGAAACCACTTGTTAGCTACTTTTACATTATCCTTTTTTAAAATAAAAATGTTCTGCATTTATGAGCCTTTACAACTGGAAACGTGTTTAAAATGAACGGTGTTTACCTGTGAAAAATAACAGGACAAAGTGTTAGATTGTCAATATTATGTTTACTGCATGTCTGTTACATGTTATAGTGTCGGTTTGAACTTTTTCGGTGTTTATGAATGACATCGTGTATGTTTGAACGTGTTCTGCCCTCTAGTGGGCAATCTTAGTTAAAAGTTGTGCTGTTTAAAACAGTTGTATAATGTGAATGAGAGACTGCAGACAGTTTGTTTGATAACTAAATATTAGCCCCACTAACAACGAAATACAAATGTATTTATTTATTTGTAACTGTTTAATAATAAAAAAATGTCTCATGAAGTTGTCCTAATTGTCTCATTTTGTTGTATGTAAAATAAGAACTATACTCAAAAGGGGGCATATTTGTAGTGTAATTTGATTTCATTGGATCAGATAAAGAGGGCGGGGCTTAAGCTGTCCTGCAGCCAGACACCAGGGGGCGATAGACATGGTTTGGCTTCACTTTTTTAAGGACTTTTAGGCACTTTTTAGGTATCATACACTTGTCATGATCAAAAAGTTTGACCTTGAGTTTTGACCTGTTGGGGGCACTAGCACTTTCTAACACCTATTCATCACTGTATCGAATGCAAATCGAAAGTCAAAAAGTTTAAGGAGTGATGCTTCTTCCGGTATGAGTTTATGGAAAGTCATTCATTCAAGTTCCCATTGGGAAATTCTAATGAACTCACTTCCCCTTATTTCTTCTGCAAAAATCGGATTTAGGCTACTGCTTTTACAGATTTACCCAGCATTGAAGTTAAGAAGAGTCAATGATGTCTTGGCTAAAAATACAATAAAACGACTTATAAAATATAAACTATGTTAACAATCCTCGATGTCAGGAAGTGAATTGGGTCATTTAGAAACGGTTGGGCGTCTAATATATCTATAATGGAAAACTTTATTCACTCACCTTTTACTCGGATGCACAGAAATATGAAGATTTGTGTTTTATTTTTCGTCCCGTTACTCGTGGATGACGGTGAGTAGATTTAATTTCTATTTTCACTTTACAAACTTCAATGAAATATAAAATAAAGAAATGATGATAACGATGATGATTCGCTACAAACTGCCGAATTCATGTTCATTTAGATTTGTTTTTGAGCTTAAAGTAAAAGAAAATGTCCTGGTGGTGTAGTCTGGAGAAAGACAAACGCCCAGATGAATGTGTTTGTATTACAGGTGCTGGGGGAGAGCATTACTATGGTGTCAGATTTCGGTCACACTTACGCGCGCAAGAGATCACATTTTGAGCATGTGTAGCAGCGGCAGTAAATATAATTTGACTACGCCACCCCGAGGTCTAACCCGGGGAACTGTAAGTAACCACCAAGACTTCTATAGAATTAGGCAATCAGGTTCGCGCACTGAACAAACAGAGAAATGGTTCGTACAAAGGAATACAATTTTATTAATCAAATTCACAGCAAAAATAGTAAACACTCTGAAAAGCTGACGTCAGCGTATTCTTAAAACACAACACACTGGGTAAGAATCAATACCACATCACAGCACTCCAATGGGGATCAAATAATTAATCATCAATAAAACACAATAATAAATAACACACAAGGATGTGTGAATCAGTGTCCGGACATAGAGTATATTTCACACACGCACACTCATAATACCGGGCTTGAGGCTTACTGGTGGGCGTCCAGCGACTCGGGCATGAGTATCCAAATAATCCACCCCAAACGCACGTGCACAGCCACACAACCAGCACAGCAACGGTCACACTGTGAAGGGAACCACACTACACACTAAAGAGGGCCCACCACCTCGAGCACGCCGTCCCCACCGTCAGCTCTCAGCGCCGCCACATATAACAAAGACAGAATAAACAAAATTAACGACAAGTCATAATTTCACACCATAAATCAAACTAACAATGATGACAAAGACAAAAAAAAACAAGAACTTTTCCACAACGGCAACAAAGAAAATGAGATAGAGGAAAAAAACAACAGTAATACTTTTAAGTCAAATAAACAAACAAAAACATGGAATAACCATGCACACCAACAACAATGCAGATAAATGAAATACACAAAAAGGCAAATTAAATGACTTTACCAAACAACTATAATACTGGCAAATGAAATAACCAAAGAAACAAATGAAATTACTTTACCAAAACGACTATAGTGCTGGTAAAGGAAATAAACAAAGAAGCAAAATGAAAGTACTTTACAAAACGATTATAATGATGGTAAATGAAATAAACAAAAAGGCAAATTAAATGACTTTACCAAACAACTATAATACTGGCAAATGAAATAACCAAAGAAACAAATGCAATTACTTTACAAAACGATCATAATGCGGGTAAATGAAATAAACAAAAAGGCAAATTAAATGACTTTACCAAACAACTATAATACTGGCAAATGAAATAACCAAAGAAACAAATAAAATCGCTTTTAGAAAATAAGAACGCACAACCCACTCAAATGATCACGTAACAAACACACTCATCCGTTGATACACACATCTGAGGGCAGATACTCAGTCGGCCACACAAGTGGCCTACGATGCAGTTTCCTTGAGCAAAAATGAACTCAGTCCATTAACTTGGACTCGCCGTAAACAAGTTCGACACGTAGGGGGACGTGCAGTAACAGTATTTAAGCAAAGCAGCAGTTGCCCCAAGGCAGGCCGCAAACGCTTCCTTGCTATAGTAGCTATCCCTAAAACACACAATAATGGTTTTATTAAGCTACCGCCCAAATAAGGCAAATACATTACCCAAATGGGGAAAACTTACCTGAGCCACAGCGCGCGACACACACATCTCGCAGGCGAGTCAACAAACAGGCGAGTAACACGTTATTTCGTTCAACTCAATGGAAAATGGGTTAGCCGCAACACAAGGAATTCTATGAAAAATCGGAATCCCACATAAACCACAAGCAAACTAACACAGTACAACATTTGCAATAGACCTCTACATACCTGCAACACCACCAGGAACTGGGTGAACCCAAACAACACAAGCCTACAACGTCACGCACTGCCCTAGAGGGTACGTTTCAAGCTTTAACCTCCTCCTCCTGACATGATTGGCCACCACGGACTCACCACAAGCCAATCACGAACCGGATAGGAAGGACAACAGCCAATGTAACCAAATGGGGAGGAGGGACTGGATTCAACCACAGTCCATCCTGCCACACATGCAAAAGGGCATTTCGCATACGAAAATATTTCGAGCTTACGAAAATCAATTTTGCATTTAAAATAAGTATTTGGATGTGGCCAGACGTTCTCCTTCTCATGTGCAAAGTTTCACTTTCTGGCTCTTCTCTCTCATACCAACCCGCAGACGGCTCGATTGCTCAACACAACCCAGGGTTACTACACTTTGGTTACTATGAGGCATAATTCCAGCCAATCAGGCTGCTAAATTCTGATTGGCTGGCTTGACAACCAATCACAAGACTCCCTGCATCACCATCAGCAGAAGAGGAAAAATCTTTTACAGTCAATGGGAAAAATACATGGTGGAAGACATGTTTTTTAATGGCTTGAACACTTTAATTGAAGTTCAATGTCTACTACTCGACGACTTCACGTAACTAGCTTATTTTTAATCAAAATCAATTCGTAATATTACTGTACATAAGGGCATGTCCCAGTGTTTCCTACACCTCTTGAGAAAAGGTGTTTTCCCATTGCATAAGACCTTTCGAAAGGGAACTGGTTTTTATTCACCATTTTGTTTTTCCTGTTCTCGTAAAATATGTTGCTGGATTATAAACGTAGCTGTAGCTAATTATATTTATTCTTAAAAATGTTTTTAACAGAATACTACTGAAAGTACAACTGAGTAGCTGTGATTATTTAAAATGTTGTCAAATGTCAATTGTTTTGACTACATTTTGTTGATGAGTGTTGTAGCAACATTGAGTTTTGCATTAATTAGTTCAAATTATATATAGGGAATTTTAATAATAATAATAATATGATTAATATATTGCATATTACAGTTAACTTATCGAAATTGAAAATAGATCGATTGATATATATGAATGATCAATCACAACGAATTATAATTCTTCATTCATATATCAATGGTCTTATCACAGATCGATTATATGAGATAACTTTAAAGGAATGAATTTAGTTATCAAACAATCGGTTTGTCCAGCAAACGGCCGTAAGATTAACTTATCAACTTCTCAACAAAGTTATCCCTTTTTTTAAAGAACTGAACCATACTAAAATTGCATACAAGGCTCATATATGGGCCACATGAAATTGTATTATTTAGCTCATGCTTGCTGGAGTTCTGGCACTGCTTTGGTTCAGTTCTGGCAAAGAAGATGTGGGCCATATCTGGGCCGGCAAACGCAATCTAATCTGGGCCACAGGTCAGCTGTTTATCTGGGCCAAATCTGGGCCAAAGTAAATTTGCTGATGGTGTGGACTTGGACCTGTAAAGACGCGCATTAGAAGAACAGATCATTGCACTTAAAGGGATAGTAAAAAAAAAAATGCACCCAAAAATTTTTAATATATCATCATTGACTCACTCTTATGTCGCTCCAACTCAAAAAGAGGATGTTGGACAAAACAGATATTCAGTTTATATCTGCATTTAAGAAACGGTTTGTTTTTCAGGTGTGTTTGGTGATGATACAGTGAAGACATTATCAGTGATGGAGGGAGATTCTGTTACTCTACAAACTGATGTTACTGAAATACAGAAAGCTGATCTGATACTGTGGACGTTTGGATCTGACAACACTCGTATAGCTCAGATCAACAGACTGATTAATAAGGTCTCATATTATAATGTTCTTGATGGGAGATTCAGAGACAGACTGAAGCTGGATCATCAGACTGGATCTCTGACCATCACAAACACCACAACTGAACATGCTGGAGATTATGGATTTTTACAGATCATTGGTGGAAAAGAGGTCCCGCCCAACAAATACAATATTATTGTTTACGGTGAGTCATTCTATAGTTGCGAAACATTTAATTTCACTGCATTGCAGTATTGAACTATTTTGTATTTGCCACATTTATATTTATGAACATATCAAACTGTTGCATTAAGAGTGTTGTTTTTATAATATTCTCTGATGTTTTCCAGCTCGTCTGCCTGTTCCTGTCATCATCAGTAACTCTTCACGCTGTTCTTCATCATCGTCATCATCATCATGTTCATTGGTGTGTTCAGTGTTGAATGTGAGTCATGTGACTCTCTCCTGGTATGCAGGAATGAGTGTATTGTCCAGCATCAGTGTGTGTGATCTCAGCATCAGTCTCTCTCTACCTCTGGAGGTGGAATATCAGGATACAAACCCCTACAGCTGTGTGCTGAACAATCCCATCAGCAACCAGACCACACATCTGGACATCAACACACTCTGCCACACATGTACAGGTACGACAACGGTCCATTTATTCACAGAGATGTTCTCAGATTCTGTTACAATATTGACAATCTGTCTCTCTTTCCATGATAGCAGCAGGTTTGTCTGCAGGCCATGTAGCGCTGGTGTGTGTTGGTGTTGGTGTTGGTGTGTGTGCTCTGGCTGCAGTTTTGTGTGGTATTTACTGTTACCGTCAACACAAGACATCTAAACAAGCAGATCTAGAGGGTATGTGTTACCATCAGCTAATTTCACAAAATAAACATTTGAGTTTTATTAAAAGGTTGAATTTACTTCTACTTCATTCTTTAAATTAAGTCATTGTTTTTATACAGGACAACCTGGAGCTGAACTCACTGTTGCTTTAACTAATGGTAAGATAGAGTTCAAATAGTGATGCACCAAAATATTGCCAGCCAAAAAGTTTTAAATGAAACAGCAAAAAATAATTTTTTTGGTTTCGGCTAGAATGGTTTTAGAGGGCCGAAAAGATTGACCGAAACAGTGACGTTAAATGAGCAATGACTGGCCTAAAAATTTTTTTTATAAAAAGTTATAATGTTAGTAAAGTTTTTGCACACAAAAAAACTAATATATATGCAGAAAAATGATTTTCAACCCTCATTCTGACTCTCTGCCTGAAATGATCAGTAACACTTTAGTTTTGGGTCCAATTCTCACTATTAACTAGTTTCTTATTAGCATGCATATTACTAGCATATTATATGCTAGTAATATGCATGCTAATAAGAAACTAGTTAATAGTGAGAATTGGCTGTTTATTAGTACTTATAAAGCACCTATATGCCTTGTTCGCAAACACCGGAAGTAGCTAACCGCGGCCATATTGTTGACATGACATCTGTCCTGCCCCTAGCCGCGCGCAGATTTGAGTTGAGGTGAGCAGTAGCCTATCTCGTCGGTATCAAGAGAAGATAAGCTTGATTGGTGTGGACCCATATCAAATAGAACCAATAGCCTTAAGTAAAGATCTGTCCTTATAGAGCATCACAGTCCCGCCCACAGCCGGTGCCGGAAGTAAGAATTCAATACAATTTCTCCATTGACAGTTGGGGTATAAGCCATAAAAACGTAACCATACATGGTAGACTTAAAACCAGCTACGGCTGTACTAAGCGATTGTATATGCTCATATAAACGCCAAAAGTTCATGGGTTACTAACCTTGTTTTAATATAAATGCCTTTTATTCGCGATGTCTTGGATAAGTACTTCATTACCCACAATCCTGAACAATCCCACAATCCCACAGTGATGCATCTGATTGGTGGAAGTCGTGTAACTGTCTGGTTAAACCCCGCGAAGGTCCGTGAAGACTGAAGATCATGTAATGACGTAGGGCTAGGTCATTGGTCGCACGTCAGAGGCGCCCGCGCCATTGGATGTGCAGTTGCCGCAGCACAGCCTATGCGTTTTACATATAAGCTTCAGTAAATCGAGGAAAAGGAGTTTCCCTGCACATTCACTATATAAAATTCACTGGAGGAAAAAGTTTGCGTGGCCGTCGTCAGATTTGGAAGTCGCTCAAAAGGCTCTTTCGCGGTTGTGGCTTCAGTCGACTTCAGTGAGGCGCGGTGGTTTATGGGATGAGCAGTTCCTTCGCTCGGAAATGAAAATATGTACACAGTCTTGTACCTTTGACTTTTTTTGGATTTTCTCTTCGTTTTTTCACTCGAAATGATATGTTGTATGCTTATGAGTTCAGCCGTAGCTGGTTATCCTCAGACATGCTCTAAAACTCTTTAGATACGGATTTTCCAAAACGTCAGTGGGAGAAATGAATGGGAAATTTAAGCTCTCTCGGGCTGTGGGCGGGACTGTGATGCTCTATTGCCAGCCGTATTATTTATTTATTATTTATTATTAACTTAACTTATCCGGATATTTATAACGTTAACTATCTCGTTCATACAGTATCCGCATAACGTTACACTTCGCAGGGCTCCAGACTAACTTTTACTAGGATGGTTGTAACAAAATAACACAGTATCACACAAGCACTAATTCCCTACCTAGTATCAATGAGGCTGGCTGGGTGGGATCTTCTGAAGTCTATATGGAGACGCAAACAAGTTGTTTAAACTGGACGTGTCAAAGCGAATGTTCTTTCACTCTTTTATTTGTCCTGTTGTCGACAGACCCAAACGTGTGGAGTTTCGTCAGAAACTGAACACACATCTGTACACTGTATCAGTCTAGACATCATCAGTTGTTATAATGGGTCTTTTTTTTTGTTTTGTTTTTTAACGATGTTCGCATGCAGGGTAGGCAAATATCAGCTGTTAAATGGTTAGTTCACCCAAAAATGAAATTTACCCCATGATTTACTCACCCTGAAGCCATCCAAGGTGTATACATTCTTCTTTCAGACTAATAAAATCAGAGTTATATTAAAAAAATGCCCTGGCTCTTCCAAGCTTTATAATGGGAGTCAATGGGTATATTTTTTTGGAAGTCCATCAAAGTGCATCTATCCATCATAAAAGTGCTCCACACGGCTCTGCGGGGGTTAATAAAGGCCTTCTGAAGTGAAGCGATGCGTTCGTGTAAGAAAAATATCCATATTTAAAACTTTATCGGCTAAAATAACTAGCTTCCGGCAGACGGTCTACGCAAGTCGACACTTGACGATGTATGACTTAGATGTAGGAGTAGCGTAAGCTTTGACGCCTCTTGCGGTTCAAACAAACAGGGCTGGGCAACCGTATTCGGCATTACCTTGTGCGTCAAGTTCAAGCGTTACTCTTTTGCTGTTAGACGACTTGCGTAAGCCATGTGCCGGAAGCTAGTTATTTTAGTCCATAAAGTTTTAAACATGGGTATTTTTCTTACACAAACGGATCGGTAAATTTAATTTTTGTATGAACTATCCCTTTAAGAGACTGAACGCCCGTGGGCGGGGCCTATGGTGTTATGATGTAGGCTATAACTACTTGTTGATGTCCTGCTCTGGAGGTGGACATATGCAAATGTATTTTCTCGTGTTACATCATGGATCCCGAAGTCTCATGGTTTGCTGGACAAGATCTCAGGTACACACAGTGTCACACAAGTTTGATCCCTCTGAGAAACTCTTTCTGTTTGTTCTCCAGGTCAATTTGTTGAGAGAGATGAAATCAAATCATTACTAGCGATGGTAGGAGAATCTGTGACGCTACACACTGACATCTCTGAAATACAGGAAAATCAGCTGATACGCTGGAAGTTTGCTGACTCCAAAGAATACAATCGCGCTGAATTCACTGTCATTGCTAAATGGGATAAAACGCATGAGGAGGAATACTTATATAATGAAGAAAGATTTAAAGACCGTTTGAAACTGGACCACAACAGCGGATCTCTCAGCATCACTAACATCACACCTCAACTCTATGGACATTATAAACTCCACATCATCAGCGAGGGACAGAAGATCTCAAAGACGTTCAATGTTGTTGCTCATGTGAGTTGGTTGAGTCTTTTAAAGTCATATTATGGAAGTAAAATAGTGCCAAATGTTTTTGAAACAAAAAGCCTGTTGAATTGCACTACTTGAAAAAATATAAATTGCATTAACCCTGCTTGTATTTTAATGCATTGTATTTTTAGGGCTTGCATTTTTATAGGCTGAAATTTAGCATGGTTGAATATTTAAGCTGTGAATATTTCATTTATTTATGAATAAAAGCTGATAACATGTAAGGCTACACAGGGAAAGTAACAATGAATGAAACATAAAAACAGCTTTTGTGCCTTTATCATCTTTTCCGCATATATACTGACCCAGATAATCGTCACAAAAAACTTAATGCATGCTCAATTGTTGAAAATGAGTTTTTACTGTTTTTTATGAATGAATGGCTTGCTCTAACTGTTGCTCTGGTCTTCGTCAACAACACGCGCTTGCACCCCCTGCTGGTGAGGTCCACTAACAGCAGATGGAGATTATTCTCGGTAATCTACTGCTTTTCCTGCAGCTCCTGGATGTCAACGTTGAATTTACTGTCGAATTTGAACCACTAAATTTGTGGAAGCGAATTTGCAAAGCGAAATAAAATGGACTGAAACCCGCCTGTTGAATATTATAGGTTGTATTTTTAATCAGTTTGAATATTTTGGAAGTGATATATGAAAGGTGAATATGGATTATTGAAATTTTACTAATGAAAAATGTGTTTGAAATGTTTTGAATTGAATATTCACAGCTTAAATATTCAACCATGCTAAATTTCAGCCCATAAAAATGCAAGCCCTAAAAATACAATGCATTAAAATACAAGCAGGGTTAATGCAATTTATATTTTTTTCAAGTAGTGCAATTCAACAGGCTTTTTGTTTCAAAAACATTTGGCATTATTTTACCTCCATACATAATTGTCTTACTGAAGTCTGTAACTGATCAACTATTTATGGCAAGTGAATGTGAATGAAGAAGAAATCTACAGACCCCCTAAAGCAGGGGTGTCCAAACTCGATCCTGGAGGGCCACTGTCCTGCAGAGTTTAGCAACCCCAATTAAACGCACCTGAAACGGCTAATCAAGGTCTTGATTAGCTGTTGAAGGTCATTAGGCTGTGAATATTCAGGTGTGTTGAGGCAGGTTGGAACTAAACTCTGCAGGACAGCGGCCCTCCAGGACAGAGTTTGGACACCCCTGCCCTAAAGGGACACGTGGTTAAAAATTTGTGATATTTTTTAAATCTTTTGCGTTCCCTCGCAAAAACTGTTGTGAGCTCGGACAGGCAGTGTTTCAGAGCTCTGTACAGTCCCTCCAGAAAAACGTGATTATGCGATCACATGATTTAATGCATAATCAGCCAAAGTCTGCATATTTATGCAGGGGCATTTTTCAAATACGCCGCACTTTCGTAGCATAAATTGCCGATTTCCGCGCAAAATATGCGGGGTTTCCATGATTTCATAATCACCGCGTTTTCGTTGCAAAAAAAGTCACATATATCTTTGCAGAAAAAATTTGAAAAATGTTGCGTTTGCCTCACACGAGAGCCGCCGTTTCCCCCTGTTGCCATGGGAACGTTGTGGAGTGACGTAATTACGCGACGTGAAAATCATCGAAAAGCTGTCAAACAGGAGCACACTTTATTTTTTATATTTTATTTATTCATTTTTACAAGTTGTAGCATTTTCCTTTTGTAAAGCTACAGAACTTGTTTGACTCATCAATGTTTTGTAAGTTTGATGTGTTTATTAAAGGTGCTCTAAGCGATGTCACGCGTTTTTTAGGCCAAAACATTTTTTGTCACATACAGCAAACATCTCCTCACTATCCACTGGCTGCCTGTCCCCTGAACACACTGTAAAGAAACGCGATCTCTGTAGACAGCCCATGCTTCACAAACAGCAACAAAAGCAAACTGCGGCGACCCGCTCCCCGAAACATAACAAACTGTTCCAGCCAATGACCGACAAGAAGGGTTTGGGGGCGGGGTTTGGGGGGTTAGTGTGCGGATGAGGAGGAGGGAGGGTCTAGCTAGCCTCCGTTTTGTTTGACAATAGTTCGAACGTCAACAAGAAGTGATGTCACCCAGGATCGCTTAGAGAACCTTTAAGGTCTGAAATAAAACAAGATGAGAACTGAAATATTCCAGCACTTTCTGTGATGTAGGCTAGTTATGCTTGCTTATCATAGGAAGTAATAAGAAATGACTCGTACATTAAGGTAGTAGCCTAGTGAGAACAGGGTGTTGGGGGAATCACTTTTCTTTATCAAACCGCAATTTTTGCAAGTTCCCGCAATTTCATAGCATAAAATTGCTTAAATCCCGCATATTCCATCGCATTTTTTTAAAAAACGTGCCGCATAGGCTAATCAAGGATTTTTGCTCGCAACAATCACAAAAAAGGACTGGAAGGACTGTGAAGTGTTTTTTCTCAGTGTTTGAACTTGGATTAAATTTCAAGAAATGCGGTCAGTGATTTAACTCAAGGAGTTCAGTAAAGTTGGCAATATATTCACAGATTCAAACTTCCCGGATTAATAGGCTATTCGTGAGCTAAAACACAGATTGCTGGCTGTAAAATGACACAGGTCTATTTACAATCATAGTAACGTAGACAACGAGCAGCAACCCAATTTTCCTCAAAACGAGCTTTAGCCTATAATATAAATTGGTCTCTATAAGCGGCTGAGAGACAGAATAAGGGACCATCTGCAAAGTGCAAAACCATAAAAACGTCATTATGTTTGTTTGTTTGTTTGTTTGACTGGACAGAAATTCATCTTTGACACTGGTATCAAGACATAAATCACATGATTGAGCACTCATACATGAATGAAACAAATGAATACAACATGTAGCAAGTTCACACACCTATAGTCCCGCTCGAATTGAGAAATTATTATAATTTAATTAAATGTTACACACTGTAGTGTCGCCAAATGTAGTTTACACATCAATGGTCTCCCACTGGTCATACTACAACACTTAGTTTAATAAAATGCGTTTGCACATTTTATATAATGAAAAATACTCAATAACTTCACTGTAACTCACCAAATTCAGTTCACACATCACTGCTCTCATGCTGGTTATCCGACACTTAGTTTGCCAAGTAATAGCACATAAAAAATAAACAGGCCTATTCTTTACACAAATGATGTTGGTACGCAGATAACATAATAGTTACAACCATAGCTTTTGCATGATAATTGCTTACTGCATTTGATGGCATTACCCTGTATAACAGTGATTTACAGATATTGAATATTTTTTCTAATAACAGTGAGGTTATTGATTTTGTTTCATAATAAATAATCATATAAATTATGCATTTTTATCAATTGTAGTATAACCAGCAGGAGAGCAGTGATGTGTCAACTGATTTTGGTGACAGTAGAAGTTATTTTTTATAATATAAAATGTGCAGAAGTGTTTTGGGTTTTGCACTTTGCAGACGGTCCCTTATTCTGTCTCTCAGCCACTTATAGAGACTAATTTATATTATAAAGCTCATTTAGAGGAAAATTGAGTTGTAACTGGTTGTCTACGTTACTATGATTGTAAATAGGCCTGTGTCATTTGTGTTTTAACAGCTTTTAGCTCACGAATAGCCTATTAATCCGGGAAGTTTGAATCTGTGAATATATTGCCAACTTTACTGAACTCCTTGAGTTAAATCACTGAACGCATTTCTTTATATTTGAGTTCAAGTTCAAACTCTATGTAACGCTCCATTAACGGAGCTCTGAAGCACTGCCAGCGGGACATTAAACAGCACGTGTTTGTCTGATGTTTTTGCGAGGGAACGTTAAATATTTAAAAAATATTTTTTCTCCCATCCCAAATTTTTTCCACCACCATGTCCCTTTTAGAGGCTCTGTAGAAACCATCTTTAGACACATGATTATGATGATTAGATTCATAGAAACATCAATTCAAAACACTTAACCTGTTTTTACCTTCGATTCTTCTTTGTTTTCTAACAGGTTCAAATAAAAAGAGCGCTAAAAAGAGAGCGCAAAACCCAGAGGAGACTAACCTGTCCAATGTAAGAGGACCATAAACACTGGAATATTATCCACATTTGAATTCCAAGAAACATTTCTATTTTTCCCAACCATCTAAAATCCTAAGTGACAAAATAAGTAAAGTTGAGCTTGCAACACAAGCCGACTTAAGACTGTGTACGTTTATTCGTCAGGACACAGTTGCTAGGCTATAGTATATAGGCCTATTTTAAAACCGCTGAACTATTATCACACTAGCATGAAAAGACAAGATGAAGGGCCTCCTTGAGTCACTGCCATATTGCTCTGTGTGTGTAACAAAACAAAAAAAGGATTCTCCATGATTATTAATTCTTTACATTTTATGCAGTTTTTCCCTGCAAACTCAAGGTGCCCTGGGAAGGGCAACATACAAAAAAGTATTTGCGTTTTTCACTATAGGCTATATAATTAGCAAATACCTGTTTCTGATACAATGATCTTGATGTTTTTTTGGGATCATTGTTTTTCCATCAAATCTTGGGGAAGAAAATATATAGGCTAGATTTAAAATTTATTTTACAAATAAACTTTTTTATTTCTTTAAAATTATCATATATCTAAAATATCTATCATCTATCTTAATTTTTCATTAAATATATTTTTTAAAGAAATATGTGATGGTTGTTTGTATGATAACACAGAGCCCCTAAAGGGAAATGGTGATGGAAGGAAAAATGATGTATCAATGCTTTTGCGTTCTCTCGCAAATTTTGACAAGTTAAAGGTGCAGTGTGGGATTTTTAGCGGCATCTAGTGGTGAGACTTGCAAATTGCAAACAGCATGTCACTCGCGGCCTATCCCTCGGTTTTCAAACTCGAATGAGAAGCTACGGTGGCCGACGTAAGACAAAATATGTCGTCGTCTGAGTCTGAGTCAGCAGCAGAGAGTAGTAAGTCAAGCAATGAGGTTTCTTTAGCGCTGTTTGTTTGCTTTCGGCTACGGTAAACATACCTTCAGACCTTCATAGAAGGGGATTCCCGCGTCTATGTAGATATAAATGTCTCATTAAGGTAATAAAAACATAACGGTTCATTAAGTAAGGTCTTTATACACCACTGAAAACATAGTTATGGATTTTAAATTGCATTTCTGTCAATAGATCCTCAGAAATATTACACAATGCACCTTACATAATATAATAATAGTAATCAGCTGATTGTCTCACGAACGTAACCAGCACATTCTCCCCACATAGCAAACCCATAATACAGCGAGGGAGAAGAACCACATGAAACTATGCAACAATATATTTTTTCTAACAGGGTAGTAAAAGTTTAGCTGGCTAATATGAGCTGTTACTGTGGCTGAGCCTTGTTTAAACTCGACGCGTCCGCATGAGCCCAAAGGTGCGTGCGGCAAAAATGACGTGATTGTGACAGCGCGCGCGCCTCCGCATCCCTTTGACACCACTTACTACACACAAGGGCTTTTTTCTCTGATTTTGGAAACTCGGTCGACTTAAAATGCTTCCAAGATCGACGGGTTGGTGATTCCTGTAACTGTTTTACGGTCAATGACAAGAGTAGCCTACTAATCAGCTGTCTCACGAACTTAACCAGCACATTTATCCCCACATAGCAAAGCCATAACACAGCGAGGGAGAAGAATTAAGTTACATGAAACAATCCAACTACATATTTACACCACTGACAAGGGAAAAGTCACTACTCACGGTGTTTATGACTAGCTTCTTCTAGCTTCCTGCGGCTTCTCTTTTAATGTAGTGACAAAACGCGCTCTGTAACGCTGTGTGTTCGCTGTCGGCTACGGTAGAAACATGACGTCACAATATGGCGACCTTCATAGAAGGGGATTCCCGCGCCTATGTAGATATAAATGCCTCATTCTAAGGTAATAAAAACATTACCGTTTATTAAGTAAGTTCTTTATACACCACTGAACACATAGTTATGGATGTCATATTGCATTTCTCTTAATAGATACTCAAATTTTTTACACATTGCACCTTTAATGCAAATATTCTCAAATATAAGTTTGATTTCGAGAATAAAGTCAGAATTAAGAGAATACGGTCTTCCGTATAAGTTATGTGTGTGTGTGTGTGTGTGTGTGTGTGTGTGTGTGTGTGTGTGTGTGTGTGTGTGTGTGTGTGTGTGTGTGTGTGTGTGTGTGTAAAGAAATGCGTTCGTGAAGTCAAACTTTATGCGTGAGGTATGAGGTATGCCGTAAAGCAGTCGAATTTTGTAGTTCTTTTTGTGCTCGGGTTACTACCCAAACCCCGAAGTTACATAGTGCCAGTAAAAGCGACACAGACCCCGCCAGGCTATGGCAGAAGTGCCTTTCACCCTGTTACGACTTGATGAACCACTGATAAGATTTTGGAAACATTATTTTAAGGTAAAAAATGTTACATAGTGTTGCTTTAATGTGGCAGTTGTGTTGGAGGAGACCATTGCAGACAAAGACAAAAATAGTATTACATGTAAAATTCACAAAGTGTTATCCTTTATTGTGTACATATAGCATTGCACATGCGTGTTCACATATAAATGTGAATTTATGTTAACACATTTATATACACACACATTTACAGAATGAGTTACAACAGATTTCTAGTTCCCAGCATGCTTTGCTTCTGACTGTTAAAGAAGAGCAAATGTTCAAATGAAATGTTATTTAATGTGTTTTGCTCAATATTAATATAGAGGGGGAAATCTGTTAGTGTTTATTGTTCTATTATTTTATAATTTAAAAGTTTTTCTGGTATGTCTGAGTTTTTGGGGTTACCATTGTGCTGAAGTGTAGAGCCTGTGGTTAAGTTCAGGATTGGCCCGAAGTTTTATAAACTGTATTTTATAAGTAATGGCTGTGCACTTCTCAGCACAGTGATTGTCTCTTGGCTTAATGTTTCAGTACATGCAGGTGTTATTATAATTTAGTCAACTAGCTTGAAAATATGAAACATTTATAATGTAGATAATTATAAAAAATATAAGATATAAATTACATTATATATGTCTTTATGTGTGTGCTGATGTTACATGAGTAAATATATCTGCAATATATTACACATGCAGTACCATATCTGATCACATATACAACAATATATTGTGTAGTGTATTATTAAATATAAAATCACATACATTATGATATATTAGTAATTATTGTCCAGCTAAAGTTATTCACTTCCGTCGCAAATATCATGAGTTATTAACTTAGGGGCCGCTAACACGACACCGTTTTAACAGAAAACACTAAAGTTCTCTCTATGCAAACTTCAAACATTGACAAACAGTCATTTATACAGGGCAACTTGGAGCTGAACTTACTGCTACTGTAAATAATGGTAAGATACAGTTCAAATAGTGATGCACAGAAACAGTGACATTAAATGAGTATAACTGGCCTTTTTTGCACACAAATAAACAAATATATATGTTGAAAAATGATTTTCAATGATCAGTAACACTTTAGTTTTGGGTCCAATTCTCACTATTAACTAGTTGCTTATTAGCATGCATATTACAAGCATATTAACTGTTTATTAGTAGCCTACTTATAAAGCACATATTAATGCCTTATTCTGCATGACCATATTCTACATCCCTTAATCCTAACCAATACCTGAACTTAACACCTACCTTACTAACTATTGGACTTTTTTTTTTACTTTAAGACCCCAATTTTTTTTAATGTAATTCATTTGTTTGTTTAAGAAGAAATAACATTTCATTTTGTTACATCATCAGCCATGTTTTTAAAAATCACATCTATAAAGTATATGGAGGCTATTTTTAAGGCATAATTCTGATTCTATGTAAATGCTTTGCGTCATTCTCTTAGGATTTCCCTCTTCTGCGTGAATCCCTGTTCATTTTCTCTCTATACCTCCGTGTCCTCTCTCTCCCACTCATTTCTTCTCTCAAAAACAAAGTAGCCTATCATATCATATTATACTTATTTTCATGACACTTTATAACAGTACATTTTTTTTTTTCAATGTAATTATTGCATTTTAAAACATCGAATTGAATTGTCCTTTGAAAGTTACATTTCATATATAAAAAAAATAAAAAAAAGATTCAGTCTGCCATTTTGGGCAAATAAAGAAAATGTGTGTTTGAAAACAGTTATAGTTAAGGTTTTTATTTTGTGTGCCCGTATGAAACATTAATGTCCTTTGTCAGACACATGCCTGTTTAAGCGATGAACTGCACTACTCGTGGTTGTTTTCAGAGATGTGTTCAGACGTTAATACTTGCGCAAGTGTGTGGCCTGTGCGCTACAAAACTTTCCAGCTAGCATAGACTGGGAACAGCTCATAGCCTGTCAGTCACTATTTCCCTCAAGTGGTCATTAGGTTGAACTGCATATTAAAATAGATCACAGGACATTTTCATCCAATGTAATGTATCTACTGACGAGGTTCATCCAGGGCCGGAGTGGGACTCATTTTCAGAGTTTCATGCCTTAGACCGGCCAACTTTAGTTCCCGCCTGACTATATTAAAATAAAGTAATTAAAACCTCAGTATATAAGTCTGCAATAGTGCAGTGTTCTGTACAGCCTTGTTATTCATTGTATTTAAAAAATATATAAATTTCTATTCAGTGCAATAGCCGTATACGGGGTTTTATAAATACAGAGGTCCGAAAAGTGATCTTGCTAGGGGTTCGGGGGCATATGCCCACCCAGACAAGTGAAGTACAAACAGTGAAAAGTCCCAGTGCTGATAGTGGGGAAATATAAATATAATTATATATAGGTGCTTGTGTTAAATTGAGCTTATTTTTACACAGATGATCATCATTGGCAAAGAACATATCTGTGTTAAATAGAAATCCATTGTAATAAAGTTATTCTCATTCTGGGCACAGTATGCAATAGGCTATTCCTCTACCTGCTCTCATTTCTCATCTCCATCTTCTCTCATTCTTCTTCTCTTAGTCTCTTTATCTTTAGGTTACCTGTAAATCTCCCTTCCCGAAGCTGAGCTTTGATTGATACAGTCTTCACAAACTGATTATTTCTGTCGGTCGTTTAAAACTTTTTTCGTAATTAAAACGGCTGTTTAGTTTAGCCACTTATTGCATCTTATCTCGTGAAGCGTCGCGTTGGGATTCGCGCGCGGCCGCGGCTCGCGCTTCTGTGAACATAAATCCCGCTTGCTTTGATCGGTCATCTCAAACATTTTGCCATTGCCGACGAGCGGTGTTTGAGTACTGAAGCAGCTCAGATTATGAGGTCGGTTATCGTCGTGATATGCAAATCATTGCAGCACCAAATTAGAGTTAATAATATTAGGCAATTATTTCACAACGTACACTCAGAAAAATATACACCCAGAAAGCTGTGACTGGAGCCTATATAAAGCATTCAACCCAGTGCCATGACAAAACCGGCCCTCGATCCTGGCCAATAAAACAGACCGGTGCTCCCGATTAGCCAATCCGGGCGTGGGTTCATACCATCCCTGCTTAGCTTCCATAAACTTGCATGAATATTAGTAAATATACAGACAGCAAGCCAACATTGAATAAACATTGTTTTTCCATCTGAATCATCATTATGGTTGATGTTGAAATTTCAATGCAAAATAAATGTTGAATCACCATTACCATATCGATGAAAACCTGATATTATTAATGTTGATGGCAACAATATTGGAACAACATTGATCTATAGTTATCTTTATGATTGATTAAGCATTGATATTTGGTTTACCGGGCGATCGCTGAATGTGTTGAAAAGTCATTGATTTATAGTTGACCGGGAAACGACGCTGTTGTTGAAGAGTCATCGGCATATAGTTGACCGGGAAAAATGATTGAAAATGCATCGATATATAGTTGACAGGGAGATCAACACCAACGTACTGCACCGGACACAGCTCATTTCTGGACCTTGGCACAAGCGTACAGGTAAGCTTGCTTAATGTTCGATATGAATGAATTGTACCAAATCAAATACTGTTAGGCTGATCGTTAACATGATGGTTAATGTAGTAACCGACGCAGTGCTGCAGTCACTGAAATAGAGTTTTGTTTTACCAATGTGTCAAAATCTGCCAAAAGTACTTGATCTCTTCTAGGTTATAAAGTTAGCAAAACCTCGTTGGTCCAGTCTATTTTTGTGACAGCTAGCTCAAAATACATGTCTGTACCAATTGCTAGTGTCGTGAAATCTATTAACACAGCACCGCTATTTCTTCTGACCGCCGGAGAACACCGCGCGGAACCAACGCTAGCATAGTGCTCTATCTCTATCGCTAGCTAGCTATAGCGCTACCCACAGCAGTGACCGCGGCGGGCCAGAATTACACAAAAGACATGGTTTACCTTTACTTTATTCAATGCTTAGCCCCACATACTTCATTTAGAAGCAATTAAAATGCCTCGTTAATTTTAAAGACATAGCCTTATTATTAGCCTGTTTTTGCGGTGAGATTTAGGCCTATGCATATTCCTCCATGCAGCAGTAGCCTATTTAAGCAGAAATTAATGTGCAATTTAGTCAACAGAAAAATATTTTGTCTATGGTAACTCTAATCAATACATCTACTATTTAATTAGTTATACGTCTCCAGTTATTTATATTTAATTTGTTGAGTTAACAATTAGTTCTGATTAAATAAAATAATAAACATGATTTTTTTTAGAGTCAATTGGCCTCATAAATTGTCCTTATGAAAGATGTCACTGCAAGCTAGTCCTTTTTGCCTCCCTTTAATTCGAATACATCCATGAACATATTGGACAGTTTTGAAAAGTGCTTTGAATGTAGTCCGTCTTATAGGCCTGCAGCCTCAACAAAAATGTGTTTCTACCCAGAAATATAAAATGATTTACCTATGAAATGGCAAGATGAGAGAGGGGGTAAAATCTTTGCGTGGCAGGTGGAGCTTTCACTCGACCAGTCACGGATATATTCCATTCAGACATTATACATGTGACAGAAAATTACGTGATATATCTTGTACTTTAATATAGTGAACGAGTCCATTATTCATGAATAAAAATTGTTCAGTCTTTAGAAAAACCTTTGCAAGCCCAGTTTAAAATAATTTTTTGTTATCATCTGCTTTGTGGGGAAATAATCAGGGCAGTGGATGATTCTGAATTAAATTGCTGTTTACTTGTATTCTAGATGCCTTGACTCAACGTCTTACAACGGCAAACACCTATGACTTCGCTCAAGCTGTACAGAAGTGGCTGCGCTACGCCCCAGACCGAGCGGGAGGAGCTGGAAGACAGACGCAGCAGAGTTAGCACGTTAAAAGAAAAAAAATGAAATACAATAAAAATTATTGTTTAATTTTTAAAGAATGCGTTGGGTGTCATTTGTGCTAGTCTAGGTTATAGCCTAAAGGTATAGTTTCTATTTTCTATATTTTGCTACCCCATCCTGGCTGTCGATAAAGCAGGATTATAGCCTAATAATAATGTTTTTAATATTATATTAAAATTACAGACCTTCAGATTAAACCTGTGGTATACTAAAACACCATTGAAGTTTTGTTGATATGCTGGGATTTCAACATTGTTTCAATATCCATTGTAATCGAAATACCATTGAAATTCTGTTGATCTCAAGGTATGATTTAAACGTTGTTTCAATGATAATAGAGGGTGCAACATGATTAGATTAGATTTAGATTATGTTTATTTGTCCTCTCGGAAAATTGTTCTGCCTCTACAGCACGTCTGATACATTCATACAACGACAATTTTACATGACACAATGATGAAGAATCAACATCAGAGTTCGACGTTGATTCAATGATTTCGTTGACAGCGGGATGTTGATTTAACATCGTTTCAATTACTATTTGCTATCTGGGATATAGGCTGTGGAAAAGCGGCACCTTCCACGAGGACTCAGCCTTTCCTGTTGTTATCCTTAAGTCGCTTAACAATGGTGTGCATAAAGACACTGCGTTGTGTGTTTTGCGTTTTACTCACACCACAGAACAACTTGAAACAGTTTCATTAAAACAGGTAATTCAAGTTTACGGGGTTACACCACATTCTCCATTAAATATCTTATCCGAGGGACTTCCTGATACTTCACTCTGCCAACTTTCCCTCGAAACTAAGATGATAGTAGCCTAGTCTATAGCCTATATAGCCTAAAAAATATAGTCTCTCTATTGTTGTGAAGTCGGTTAGATATAAAAATATTAGTAAGATTTTAAATTAGTTACAGATAAAATGATGTTAATCGTCGCTGTCTGTCTGACACGGAGCGCTGAAGGATAAACACTCCGAGAACGCAACTGAACGATGAACTACTACATCTTTGTTTTAAACCACATTTCACTCTGATCTACATCAGTATGATGATTTGTGTTTTATGTATCTGTTTTTTATTCTTGAAAGGTCAGTAGACTAGAGAATTTCGCTTTCATTTTGTTATCTCGGATCGGGTTCAGAATAGCCTATTTGCAATTAAACAAAATAGGCCTATTGTAAAATGCTTTGATTATTGAGAGATACATACTTTACCCAATTTAACTACAATATAAATCTATAGTTTAACTGCTCAAGAGTCTCAACATTTACATTTATAATCTCAACATTATAATTAAAACATTTATAATAACATTTATAATCTCAAGAGTCTCAATTCTTATCACCCGACGTCGATCTGGGATTTAATACGATTTGGATAAAACATGAATAATATAAACATAGGCCTATGTGTTTATTTCAGAGGTGAGCGTTAGTTTATTATGTTTAAAAAAAAAATTTTTTTTTAGATGTGGGTGTTACAGGAGGTCATCAGCTGTGCTTGACGTAGCCTATTAGCCTACGATTTTTTTTTTTTAAATATACATGAGGCTACTTATTGATATGACTTTCATTTATGATTAAAAACCCCACTAAAACTTGTATAATGTATAATGAACCCACGCAGAGAAGACATAGCTTAGCCTACCTTCAATATTAAAATAGGCAGTTTTTGCAGTTTCCACGATTTGGCTCTATTTATTAATTTTATAATTTAATCCCTGCCAATACAGGTAGAATTTGATTGGCCAACATGATATGGCTGGTTCCACACAGTCTCATGAAGTTATTTAGACATAAATTACCTTAACCTCCATTTGAGATTCTGTTTGTTTGTTCTTCAGGTTTGGTGATGATACAGTGAAGACATTATCAGTGATGGAGGGAGATACTGTTACTCTACAAACTGATGTTACTGAAATACAGAAAGCTGATCTGATACTGTGGACGTTTGGACCTGACAACACTCGTATAGCTCAGATCAACAGACAGGTCAATAAGGTCTCATTATATGATGATGTTCTTGATGGGAGATTCAGAGGCAGACTGCATCTGGATGATCAGACTGGAGATATCACCATCATGAACATCAGAACTGAACACTCTGGACTTTATGAACTTTTACATATCTTTGGCGATAAAGATTCCGAACCCAAAAAATTCAGTATCATTGTGTCTGGTGAGTAGTTAAAACATAGTTCCCCTTCAAACGGTCAGTAGTATTGCATAGCTATACGGAAAACTCATTTTCTCAGAAATACTGAAGCCTTTTATAAAATAACGCAAACTACTGCACAGCCATAACAATGCTGAGGCTTACTCGCACGCTATTGGCTGGTCAGTGGGAACTGCACGAACCAATGGCAAAGCGGCGTAACTGCGCGAACCAATCAATGCGAAGCCCGCCGAGCTGAGCGCAGAGCCCGTCAGAAGAGCAAGAAAGTCAAGTCCTACTAGTTGCCCCTCTCTGGCGGACCCAACCTTGGTTCCCCGAGTTGATTCAGCTGCTCACAGCAGCCCCATGGCCGATATCCCTGAGGAAAGACCTCCTTTCCCAGGCGAACAGGACAATTTGGCACCCCCATCCCAAACTGTGGGCCCTCCATGTATGGCCCCTCGACGGGAGTTTATGGACCTCCCGGCGACTGTCCTAACCACAATCAGCAAGGCAAGAGCTCCGTCTACGAGACACCTCTACGCTCTGAAGTGTTCTGTATTCTCTGACTGATGCTCAGCCAGGAACCAGGACCCAGTCTCGTTTGAAGTATCACTGATACTTTCTTTTCTCCAGGAGCTGCTGGATGCAGGCCATACTCCATCCACACTCAAGGTTTATGTGGCAGCCATCGCAGCCTTTCGGTCGGGAGAAGCCACATGATTGTCCACTTCCTGAGAGGAGCTAGAAGGCTCAACCCTACACCACCTCCTACGGTGCACTCCTGGGATCTATCTATGGTCCTTCGGGCCCTTAAGGGACTTCCATTCGAGCCTCTACTGAAGGCCGCTCTCGCTCAAAACTACACTACTGCTAGCTTCAGCATCAGTTAAGCGAGTGGGGGACCTTCAAGCGCTCTCTGTCAGCGCTTCCTGTCTGGAGTTTGGCCCGGCTGACTCTAAAGTCATCCTCAAACCAAGACACGGCTATGTGCCCAAAGTGCGTTCGACCCTATTCAAAGCACAAGTAATCTTGCTCTCTGCTCTTCCTGCGTTGGAAGACGAGCAGCAGTCACACCTACTCTGCCCGGTTCTGGCTCTGAGAACGCATGTGGAGCACTCCGCCCAGTACAGACAGTGGGAGCAGCTCTTTGTTAACTTCTGCTTCCGGTCACCAAGCAGAGATTGTCCAGATGGTTGGTGGACGCTATAGCCCTGGCATACCCTACTATGGGCCTGTTTTCCCCATAGGCGTTAGAGCTCACTCCACGAGAGGCATGGCCTCCTCCTGGGCTTGGTCCAGTGGAGTTTCTATTGGCGATATATGTAGCGCAGCCGGCTGGTCCTCGCCGTCCACATTTGCCAGATTTTATAACCTGGAAGTCCCTGCACTGCAGGCACATGTCCTTTCTGTGTGATTGAGGCCTCGGTGAGCCTGGCCCTTCGTAACTAATTAGACCCTTAGCCGTCTGTCTTAGCCTAACAGGTTGATTTACATGTAATTGATCACATTCTGTTTATTCTCTCATGTTTTCCAGCTCGTCTGCCTGTTCCCATCATCAGTAATTCACACTGTTCTTCATCATCATCATCATCCTGTTCATTGGTGTGTTCATCAGTGGTGAATGTGAGTCATGTGACTCTCTCCTGGTACGCAGGAATGAGTGTATTGTCCAGCATCAGTGTGTCTGATCTCAGCATCAGTCTCTCTCTACCTCTGGAGGTGGAATATCAGGATAAAAACCCCTACAGCTGTGTGCTGAACAATCCCATCAGCAACCAGACCACACATCTGGACATCAACACACTCTGCCACACATGTTCTGGTATGTCAGGGCTGATTTGTTCTGCTCCACATTATTGATACCTCTCAACTTTATTTTCAGTTCTCAGGTTTCCCATAAATACAACTTCAAATATTTTTTTTGTAATCTGACCTATTTCAGATCTCAGTTATTGGATATACTCACAAGTTCTGTGTGTTAACTCTCTCTTATCTACGGTTTTACAGTGGTCGAGTCGACGATCGAAACAGGAGGTTTATCGTCCAGTTATATAGTTCTGATCTGTGTTTTTGTTGGAGTAATTGTCCTAGTCATGGCTGGTGTTGGAAAATTCATCATCGACAGGAAATATAGAAATACAGATAAAATGGGTAGGTATGACCTCCAGTTAGAAAGTAGAAAAAGTATGAGCTTATTGTGGATTTGTCACTTTAATTTAATAAATTGCTTATGGAAAAAAAGAACATGTTAAAATGATGAACGCACCCGCTCCGCCCCAGAACTTTGTAGTTCATCTTAAATTTCTTACAGTTTTTGTCTCATATTTGTGTCATATAATGCAGTCAAGCAAAATCACACAAGTGCTACTTCTGTCCTGAATAGCACAAGTGCAAATGTGATATTGATTTTATACAGTTCAATGAAAAGATTCATATTGTATTATATTTTAGACACAATATTGTCTGTTTTTGTTCAATTTTGTCAACAAAAATATAAAGCCAGAGCAGAACTGTAGTGCGTCTCCGAGGAACACACAGCGGTGTTTCTTTTATTGATGAATCCGTGTTTGAGCGAATCAATCGGGTGAACCAATGATTCAATGGCCCATTCATAAAGAGAACCATTTACTTCATTCCTGATTGATTCAATGACTTACTCATTTAGACATTTACCACCACTAGTTTTAGTTTATTATTGAGAGGAAAATGTCATTGAAAAAAATTCATATTTCCACATTAATAAATACGATAACAATAATGTGGATGTTAATTATCACGATATATCGTATTACCGTATATACCGACACATCTACAAGAAACTGAGCTGAGTACAGGAAAGATACTGTTTTACTGTGTCTATTTTGTCATCAAAAACCATTACAAAGTGATTAAACAATCTCTATTCCTGTTCAGCTGACGGGAACGTTGCGGAGAAAGTTGAACTGAAGACAGTGTCAGTGACGTTGGGAGAGTCCGTCACTCTAAACACTGGCCTCACTGAAATACAAAGCTTCGATGCGTTACAGTGGAGGTTTGGAAAATCAAGCTCAGATCAAACAACTCCTTTTGAAGTCATCACCAGACTGGATGAACTGAACAATAGCGGTCATCACGATCATGATGACCGATTTCACCTGGATCGCAAAACTGGATATCTCACTATCAATGACATCAAACCTACAGATATTGGCCTTTATAAAGTAAATATCACCAGGAATGGGAAAGATATGACCTCCAAGACATTTATTGTCCAAGGTGAGTAGCACAATCCTCTCAGTGTAATAGTTCTTAAAGTCACTATGAAATCAAAATTGAAGTTTTTTAGTATGAATATGTTAGCCATACTGTTATCTATAAGCGAGTGTGCTCTGAAACAATGACACAATTCGCATTTCCAAGAAGCGTTCAAAACGTCTCTCACTTCCACCAATATATGGATCTGTGATTTTGATGACACTCTGCACTTCATCTTCTCATCAGATTTTCCATCCAATCAAATGCTCTCTAGAATCTGAAGCTCCGCCCCCTTCATTACAATGCTGAAGCTGCGGCTGAAGTCGCTCACTTGTTCACACAATCACTATTTTCTAAATGATGAATGGCACATAGTGCACTATATAGGGGACAGGGAACGATTCAGACAGTGTAAATATAACTTTCCATTGGTGCGAAAGAAGTCTGGTTTCACGTTAGTGTCACGCATACCGCCGCAGCTCCAGACACATGGCAGCACACAGCAGATCATATGATTGAGTCGCCACAGACCAGAAAACGTATCGGACCCATTTTAATTCTGTATTTTAAAGCAATATGGAGGAGAAACGGTTAGACAGACTCGGCATTAGAAACAGCACTGACGAGTAGAGGAGATAACACCATATAAACGCTAACATAAATTACACACTTTTCAAACTACACATCCTCAGCATGATTATATGATCATTGTTTTGCTTTAGTGACAGTTTCATTTTAAATCTAGAAGGGGACTGCCATAAGCTGTCAAATGCTGCTTTCCCAAACTCAACAGCTCTGGCCGAGTCGTGATATAAACGACACGCTATTGGCTCTTTAAAAAAAGGGGAGGAGCTGTTCGATATGTCCCGCCCTGTCTTCCTGTTTCAGTGGGAATTACTTCAACACACTGAATAATGCTGCATGTCTCAAGGCACTTCAGTGGGAATTAAAGTGCATAGGCACTATGTGAACAAGTTAGAACAAGTAATATATTTTTACTGGATTTATTGGCTAAATTTGGCATACAGTTGCCATATTGCTTTTTAAAAATATTATTTAACAATCTAGTGCTGGAGACGAAAATAATAGTTCTTTGTTCTAATCTCTTTTTGTTCTGTATTTCACCCTTCTTGTATATTTTAGGATATATATTTGGGGGTAACGGTCACAACCACACTAGATGTAGATGTAACCAACACTTTAATTTTCACTGAATTTTTCTATGCTATCTTACAGATTCTTTTGAAAAAGAAGATGTGTCAGACTCAGAGGAGACAAACTCACTGGTGAAGAATGGACAGATCTCTGAAAAGTCATAGTTTATAGTAACATTATCCCTGAATGCTTTGGAAAATGTGTTTGAAATGATTCTGCATTCCTGTGAAAAATATAATGACAAAGGGTTTCATTTAACTTAAAAATAACGGGGTTTTTTTTGTGTGTGGTTAATTTAAAGTTGATGGAACGTGTTCCCATTAACCGTGATCTTGTCTGTTATGCAGATATTAATGTCATGTATGTTTCATGTCTGTTACATTATATAGTGTCAGTTTCACTGTTTTGATCAGAGTGAATATGAACGGAACAAAACAGGTGTTTGAATGTTTCTGTCCTCTAGTGGACAATCAGTATGTTACAGTTTTATAATGTGAATGAGACACTGCAGTTTTGGTCTGAAACTAAGCCTTTTAAAACAAAACATGCTTTATTTTTACATTTATTTTTAGGCTATAACTTTTTAATATTAATAAAAAACTTGTCTTGAGTAATGATGTGTCAACTGTCTAATTAATTGTCTTGGTAATAACATATTTTTATACTCATATAATTTGCAGTAGAATTACTCATATGATATTAAATGTTACACCAGGGTTTTACTGTAGCTTTTTACATTATTTTTCGTTAAAATTATTAGCTTGCATTTTTTAAAGTGTTGAAGACAGAACTTTGACTTATTGGTGGAACTTACATTTTCCAACACACCCATTCACTGCGTCAAATGTCGAAAGGTTTGATTGTTGTGAGCTACTTCCGGTGTGGGGATTCTGGGGAATCGAATCTGATCCATTTAAATCCCAATGAATGAACTTTTTTTTTTCATTCATGTAAACTCGTATAAATCTATCGATCTGAAGTCGGTTAAATATAATCAACTCGCTTAGAAAAGTGGAATAATAAAACGGCTCTATGACATCGAACAATCTGACACTCAATGGAAAACTTTAATAACTACAATGGACTTTGTTTAATAATTTTTTACTCACACGTCTACAGAAACATGTTTGTTTTAATCTTCGCCGAGTTACTCGTGGTCGTGGACGGTGAGTAGATTTAAATGGTTTCGCACTTCACTTTACAAACTTTAAAGAAAAAAATAATAATTTAGGGGGAATCAGAGTAAAAAAAAATGTCTTTGTGGTCTGGAGGTCTTGAAACTGTCTGGAGATTGTGTAAGAAAAACGTCTAATTCTTGTATTACAGGTGCAAGTAGCCTAAAAACCCTTACGAAAATAAACCATGGTTTTGCTACACTATTCATAGTTTAACCATGGGTTTTATTTGCAGTTAAACAAATGGTAATCAATCTTCCAAGAAACCATGGTTACTACACTTTTAATTTAATCAAATTTTCATAAGGTATGAAACCAACATGATGCTTTGTTTCTGTGCTGATGTCTTGTTCACTACTGCATTACTCAGGATTCAGTGATATTACCTGAGAACTCATTTCTTATTCAGCATTTTGTTGTTACTGTATTCACAAAATATCCTGCGGGACTTGAAATCTGGCCTTGGATCTGTAAAGACTTGAACAGGATTGCTGGAGGAAAAGACTGAAAGGAATAGTTCACCAAAACATTAAATTCTGTCATCATTTACTCACTCTCATGTCCAAATCAATCCTACTTTATTTAGTTTGTTGAACACGAAACTGAATTCTCTTTTCTTCAGGTGTGTTCGGTGTTACAGGTGAAGTGAAGTCAGTGTTCGTGATGGAGGGAGAGCCTTTTTATAGTCATTCTGTGTGTGTAAAAATTATTTTTATAATTCTGATTTCTGGCTTTAATTATAAACCCATTTTGGGTTAATTTTAATCCAACGATGTAGTTATTTAATCAACTTGCTGGGTCAAAACAACTACTACTTAGTACTACTACTTTACTACCATGCTGGGTTAAAAACAACCCAATTTGGGTTAATTTGGCAACTTATTTTCCAGAAAATGTGTTATTACAGCTGTGCAAACTGAAGCGCTGTGTGCTGCATTTACACCAGATTAACATTTGTGTTTGTTTTCACCAGGCGGAGACATGTCTAATTAGAAGAGAGATTTACAAAATTGTAAGTAACTATATATAACTGTGAGAGGATTCATTTGGCTGTTCCTTTCAGATATTAAACACCATTCAAGAACATTACATCTACATTCATTCATTTTGTTAACGCTCTTATCCAAAGCAACCTAAACATTTTATCCTAAGGAGGGAGTAACATGGAAAATGCTGCATTGCACTACTATCCAATTGCTCAGAAAAGTACAACCTAGTGAAGATACCTGAAGAGATTTATCCGTGAGCTTCAGGATGGAGTTTGATTGTGTTAAAGGCTGCATAGAAATGGATAAACAGGGCTTTGTTAGCGGATAGCGAGGTTGTTCTATGAGAGAAAATAGTGTTTAGTGTTGGCTTATAAGCAGGAGGGGTTAGAAGAGCACCTGACATGAGGGGTTATAATGTGTGCCCGTCCGCTACGCCACTGGTAGTGTATGTTGTGAGCAGAGCCATATAGAGTGAGAGTTGCGACAACGGAAATTCTAAATGCTTGGTTGTCACGTGATTCGCGTAGACCTCAGATAGTTCCAGGAAGTGCTTCGGCGCCAATTCAAATCGATGATGGAGGTAGAGAGCTGAACTGTGATTTTTGGTAGTTTGTAGTCAATAAATGCGTTGGTTTACAATATGTATATAATACATTGACATTTGGATGTAGTATGTGTATGTAGTTACAGCAATATTATTTTTAAAAGATAAAAATCTGCTGATATTTAATGTTTATTGTGGTCAACCAGTGTTGCCTGCCTTTGTTAACATATTTTCTGGCTGGCTAACTTTACCTTGGTTAAAGACCGTTTTGCAGTTGTTTTGAAGTATTTTTGTGTTCTTAAACTTGTATGTTATTTAAGGGTTATCATGTAATGTTCACTATGGTTTCACAAGGACAGGAGACTTGCAGGAAACAGGTGATTGTCTTAAAATGCCATTGCAAACAAGTAAAATGTAAAATTGCATTCATCGTAATGTTTACAATGCTTATGCACTTATTACTATATAAATGAATACATAATATATTTTATTTTAAAACAAAACATGATTATACACACATACATTATTTTCTAAGTGTCCAAGTACATTATTTCCTTAACATAATTTGATAAATTCATGACATATATCACTCTAATCTATAAAACCTATTTAGTTTAAATTAATTTTTAGTACATTTAGATAATACATATTTTATGTTTTGTTATCTTAAACCCCCCAAAATGTCAGGTTGTGTAACTGTCCGCACAAATTAACAGACTAAAATACTAATTTAAATGGTGTTTTAATCATAAAAAAAATAAAAATGAAATTCTATGGCATCATTTTAACCTTTCATATAAACAAATTTTATACATTTCAGTAGATTTATAGCTGATAATTGAAAACCTTTTGTCTAACAATTTGTATGTCAGGGGGGCACAACTGCAAACATGGCTCTCTTATTATGGTAATTGCAGTGTGCATGATAATGCATTGTCCAGAGGAGCCATAATGATCCTTGTAGATCTCTATCAAATACTGGTAATTGCTTTAAAGTTATGGGTAGGTTGGTACACTTTCAGGTGAATTTAAACACTTAGAAATGTTCACAACTGAAACTTGTTCAAATACATTGTTCATGACACAAAAATATACATTACATCAGTTTTGAAAAGATTTTAGACTTTGTTTATTTGTCAATGACCTATATATACACTTTTGCACTGAATTAGCACAATGGGATTTATAAATGTCTAATAAACTGCACGTCAAGCATGTTGTCTGGCCTTTCCTCTATGTTGTCAGACACAGAAAATATGCTCAAGTCAGGAGCAATCTAAATAGAACTTGTGTGCTAATCATACTTAGGTGTATCTGCACTTTTTCCACAAAGACCAACACTGGGAAGTTTAATGTTTATAAAAAATAGGGAGCAAGTAAAGTCTTGCAAAATCCAAGGAGCTGAGATTGATGAGGTACAGCGTCAGTGCAGGAGTCTTCAGGATCCACCTTTAACCCCTGACCCCTTTGTGCTTCTTGTGTTGAAAGAGATAAAGGAAACAAAAACGGGATAAATTATATATAGGAGTTAGTATATAATACAGTTATGGTATTTATAATAGGCCTACCCCATTTAGCCTAGTGTGATTTGATCTAGAACACGGCTTGCTGCCGTTTTAAGCATGTTTTTTAATCTTACTTATAAACTTCCATCTCCCTTTCCCATCAATACAAATCAGCTGAGCTAAATCATAATATAGACAGGTAATAGTCAACAGAAACACAATGAATAAAAAACGCCAACCGTACGTTTTTCCTTACTCAAATATGAAATCTAAAATAAGAATTTTTCCCCGTTATTGCACATTTAATATGGATTGAAACCGATATTCTCATTTTATCAATTACAACTTTCACACTCCCCAATGTTATATTTAACCTCTGTTTAGAAGTATTTCCCTCTTATTACACAACAATGGATGAACATGCATTAATAGAACGGGTTTAAACATTAATATGCTGTTCGTGGTTTGTTATGCGGTACTAACTTTATCCAATGACCTTTATTTTACCTGATAACGTCCCCTAAAACTACTAATTTAGAGAGCAATAATCAACTAGCATGCTTTAATACAGTTAAAGTTACAAGTTAATTGGATTCAGATGTACTGATAATATACAATCTTATTCTTTAAACGTCTTACCTTTTAAAAGTGCATCACAAACGGTCTGTTCTGCTGTAACTCTACCGCGCTGCTGCTACTTCCGGGAACTATTGAGAGGCTCCGCGAGCCGCCATTGCTGTAAAAAACCGTTCCATTGGAGTCAATGGAGTTGTCGCAACTCTCACTCTATATGGCTCTGCCCTAACCACGCCCCCTGAGTGACTGGTATTATACAGCGCTCAGCCAGGTGCAGACATGCAAAATCGGCAGCTGAGTTACAAATTAGGCCGGCTGGCCTGTTATTCAGCGATATATATGTTCTTTCTCAGTGCGTAAATGATTACGGGTGAGTTTTCATATATATTTTTCCTTTGGCGTTAATATTATTGCTCTGAATGTCGAGATTTGCTCGTAAAATGAATGCAATTTAAACTGCGTCACAAAGTGAAACCGAACCGTTTTCGTATTAGACTTTGAGCTCGAAAATGATTGTCAATTAGGTTATAAGATATTATAGTCTCTTCCTAGTTACAGATCAGTATTTGTTTGTTCAATATTGTTTGAAAATGTCGAATTTGATGACATGTTGTATGTTTACCGCTGCTGTAATATTGAGCATATGCAACGATCGGTCAATATGCGTGTCATTGTTTACTTTATTATTTTATTATAATCAGCACGCAGTTAACCCATGTATGTTCATTTATATATTATTTAATACCTGAATGTTTATATCATTTACTGATATAATTGCAACTGTTTTTCTTTGTTTCTATTTTGTTTATTACAGACCACACATTTGTGAAGTAACATATACAAACTTCCCTTGAATAAATAAGTTAAACTAGGATTCCATCGGGTGTTTCTTTTACCGGAAACTACACACCACCATCTTGACGGCATTAATTCTGAACCCCTTGAGCGTCCCATACGCTCGTATATATGTAAATTAACAATGTTTACCTGTTCTTATTGTTGCCTGGACTGAGAAATTCATGTTTATTTGTCAGCAAATGTCTGCCGGACGACACAAAATAGTCTGGTACAGGAATTTTCAAATACCTTGAAATATATCTGTGGCGAGCGGGACGAGCCCGGGGGTCGTGAGAGAACAGAGAGAGGCCTCGTATCTCACGGAGGAGCGGAAGCATAAAAGGAGGAGTGACGACAGTGAAGGATGAGACAGGACCAGGCCTGGATTTTACGTTGTGTTTTATGTGTGTGCGGCAGTCGTCCGTGACATCCGCCATTACTTTCGTTTTGAGTTTATTTATTTATTAAAGTTGGCGAAACGAGGCTGGTGACCCTCGATAGTAATGATTTAATTTGCACAATACTTAGCATGCATCATTCCCAGACCCTCATAACAATGACTTGGTAGTCGTTTGAGCTATCTGAAAGCGGGATAAAGTTGACAGGCTAACCCCAAAGTAAAGCGAGTTACAGTAATCCAATCTGTAAAATCATTTTTTTTTTTTTATTCTTTCTTGGCGGAATAGGTTTTACTTTTACTAGTAGTCAAAACTGAAAGAAGCATGATTTGACCACTGTATTTATGTTTGTCAAATTTCGTGAAATAATTTCAGGATTTTTTCTTGTCTAGAGAGTCTATAGAGAAACTTTAGAGTCAGAGTGAAGCTGAATTGATGGCCAGTGTGTGAAGGAGAAACTAAAACATGAGTAAACGAGGTGATGGTGAGCTATTTTAAACTATCAACCGAGTGCTTGACCACACACTGACCCACAACTACAACACGGCGAAGGGAGTTGTCACACAGAGGAGAGATGTGTTTTTTGCAGATATTACAAATAATCAAACCTGTTTGCTGGGAGTTGTGGGAGAAAGGGTGTTGCTGTGTCCTCTGGGCAAATGCAGGTTTCAAGCCCAGGATGTTGTTGAGCTTTATTGACGGGCATTTCCACAGTCCCAAACACAGAGAGCGATGAGTAGGAGCACAGAGACAGCAGGCTTGTTGGGTCATGATGTACAGCGCTTCTCTGTTTATCCACCCTTTCAAATTTTCTAACAAAACTACTTTTTTAACTCCTCCTAGGCTGTTGGTAGCCTGGTTCTACCAGACTCTCGTACATTTCATTTGTACAGAGAGTCTGGCCTCGCTCCATTGAGAAACGTTTACTTCCTTGTAGGCGGGTTCTCTGTTAAAGTTCAGAACTATTGGATCTGCCCAGCGTCACTCAGGATCTGCCATAGCCAATCGCTAACGTGTGGTCGTGACGTATGTCATGCGCCGAGACCGGCTGGAAACAACAAGTCCGAATTCCATATTCATAAATCTAAATATCTAAATGCTAAACCTCTCTTTCTTATATTTGTGAAAGAATTTTAAAAATACCTCTTTTCAATTAAGTTGTCTGAGAACAAAAAAAGTCTTAAAAACATTATCTGTTTGTAATTATTTTCCTTTTTTCAGTGTCATGTAATTCTCTTAACTTGTTCATGTTTATTTTATATTATCCCCCTACTGTTTTATTTTTGTTTTGTTTTTATTATTATTTTTTGTTTGTTTTTGTATTATGTTTTCTGTTATTACTTGTGTATTGTTTTAAGCAATAAAAAAAAACAAGTCCGAATGATCAGAGGATTATGTTTAGAATAAGATGTCTGTCAACGAGAGCTGCATGTTTTGTTCATCGAATTTAAGAGTTCAAGGAACAATTCTAAATTCTAAATGTATATTTGACACTAAGGACAGTGATGTATTCAGTCAACTGTCGAAGCTGGGTGTAATCATTAACATTACGCCGCTGCGGTCGTTTCGGATCTGCCGCAAATGCTGTACAGTGATCATCGTGCACACCGAGCTGCCCAGCACCAACTCCTAACCTTTCTGCCTCCCTCACTTGGTCCTCCATTAGTGCAACAAGAGGAGACGACAACAACTATCGGCTTTGCATCCTATCGTTCGCCTTAGCTAACTCATTCACCACTAGCGGAGTGAGCTGGAAAATTAAACTTTTCCCGAACCCCGTGGGGAGGAGGGCCACAACATCATGGCCACCAACAACACTTAGCAAACATTGATCTTGCTCCGGCTTTAACTTCTGTATATTCGGCAGTTTTGCAACAACGGACCGAATAGATTTTCTCACGTCTTTCTCCGCTGCCATCACTGAACTCCAACTCAAACTGACGCGCTACATCAACGTCATCGTTCTCAGCCACTCCCTCTGTTCGCTGATTGGACCGGTAAAAAAATTATTTCTGGAAACCAAAGTCTACAGCACAATCCCAGACGTAGTACTGAAGGAAAATAAAATTGAGCGGAAGTGCGTAGGAGGGCGGAGCCAGGCTAGGCTGTTGGTCCAATTAGAATGAAATATGTATGATCCGGAGACCCTCATGACAAAAAGTTATCACAATTTTTTCTTTCTTTCTTTCTAACTAATCCATCTTTCTTTCTTTCTTACCAATCTTTCTTTCTTTCTAGCTAATCTTTCTTTCTTTCTAACTAATCTATCTTTCTTTATTTCTTTTTAATTAATCACCTTTTTTTCGAACTAATCTATCTTTCTTTCTTTCTAACTAATCTATCTTTCTTTCTAACTAATCCATCTTTCTTTCTTTCTTACCAATCTTTCTTTCTTTCTAGCTAATCTTTCTTTCTTTCTAACTAATCTATCTTTCTTTCTTTTTAATTAATCACCTTTTTTTCGAACTAATCTATCTTTCTAACTAATCTATCTTTCTTTCTTTCTAACTAATCTTTCTTTCTAACTAATCTATCTTTCTTTCTAACTAATCTCTTTCTTTCTAATATCTTTCTTTCTAACTAATCTGTCTTTCTTTCTAACTAATCTATCTTTCTTTCTTACTGATCTATCTTTCTTTCTAACTAATCTGTCTTTCTTTCTAACTAATCTATCTTTCTTTCTTACTAATATATCTTTCTTTCTAACTAATCTATCTTTCTTTCTAACTAATCTGTCTTTCTTTCTTTCTAACTAATCTTTCTATCTTTCTTTCTTACTAATATCTTTCTTTCTAACTAATCTATCTTTCTTTCTAACTAATCTATCTTTCTTTCTTACTAATATATCTTTCTTTCTTTCTAACTAATCTATCTTTCTTTCTAACTAATCTATCTTTCTTTCTAACTAATCTATCTTTCTTTCTAACTAATCTTTCTTTCTAACTAATCTATCCTGTTGTGCCTGTTGTTTCTACATGTAAGATATTTTGTTTAAATTTGTTTTCTTTTTGTAAATGTGCATTTTTGATGCAACCTCTTGTCAGATTCTATTGCTTGATGCCTTTAAGCGCCCTTATATGGATGATTGGAATTTTTTACTTGTTTTTTTTTAGCAATGTAGATTGTTTCAAGCAGCTTTACAGCAGCAGAGATTGTTTTGGCTTTATAACAGCTCTAGAATAAAGTTATTGTCCAGCTAAAGTTAGTTTTAATTGATTCACTTCCGTCGCAACGATCATTAGTTATTAACTTAGGAATATATTTAACAGAAAACTCTTAAGTTCTCTCTACGCAAACTTTAAAAACACGAACCTGTGAGAAAGCTCATGGCGTGCACATGTGTGTAAGAGTAAATTCTATAGGTATGTGCGTTTGAATATATGTTTTAATTGAAGAATAAAATATAAAATAAAGTGTTTCTATTTTTATACTGGACTATGATGTGGTCTTTTGCTCTCATTGTAGAAGTGAATCTGCATTATAGCTAATTCAGGTTTTTGAATTCTATCAAATATTTTCCTGGAATTCCCGGGGTGTTGTACTCAATTATTTCTTTAAAGACTAGAATTTACTTGTGTAGCCACATCCTAGTTATGGCCCCTTAAGATTGAAAATGAACAAGGAAGTCTGTTAATGAGTAACCTTATTTAGTTAAAGTAACAAATGAGTTGTTAATGTTTAGTACTCAGCCAAGTACGTTATGGCAACACATCGTTATAGGAGGAGGATGTTTCTGGGGCTTTGCAGAAGAGCAAGAGATTCACTGTAGACTGTTGAAGTGTACGGAGGATGGCGAAGTGTAAAACAGACTGCATGGAAAGGCCTCTGTCTCTGGCCTTTGAAAAACTCGGTCGTGTGGTTGGTAGACATCCATGTGTGTTTCTTTTATTAGCTTTATATGTGGCGACTGCCCTTGGAGCTGGTTTTATCTTTCTTCAGGAGAGGGAAGCAAATGATATTGAAGACCAGTTTACGCCTGTCAACGGACCTGCCAAGTTGGAGAGGGCGATTGTGGTGGAAAATTTCCCACAATCAGAAGAGTTTTCTCAGCTACGGCTTTCGTCTGAAGGCACTTATGCCTCTTTGATAATCACAGGCTTGCAAAGAGAAAATATATTATCTGAAGCAGCTTTTAATGACATTATAGAGTTAGACAGACAAGTTAAAAGTATGACGACAGGAAACGCTTTTGAAAACCTCTGTGCCAAAACAAAGGGAAGGTGCATGTCAAATGCAATTTTAGACATTATAAGTTACAATGCTACTAAAATAGTTTCTTCAAACATAACATACCCGATGAATAATGACATGTTTTTGGGAATAACCATTGGCGGTGTAGAGCTAAATCCAGATAGCTCAGAGCTGACCAGTGCAAAAGCAGTCAGGCTTTTATATTTTTTAGACGAGAAGAAGACAAGGGAAAACCTTCACTGGCTTGATGGCTTTCTAAAACTCCTCTCAAACTCTACGGAACAGAAAACGGTAAGTCAAAGAAATGATTGTGAGTTATATCTACATGTGTACATGTGTACAGATACCCGATGACCATTGTGTATGTAAAAGTACCTCAAATTACATTAATCAAATAATCTCCAATAACTGTAACTCAAGCACCTAAAGTCATTTGGACAATAAATCCAATATTTTGATAAATTGAACCAAATCTATGTACATTTTCTTGATCATAATTTGTCATAATTACTTCTTCACTGGGCTCTAACACAATACAACACATTCATGTATACAGTAACTATACTGAACAGTGTTTTATGTTGATTTTCTACAGGTCCATGTGTCTTACTTTACATCAATATCAAGACAGAATGAGTTGGAGACCAATTCAGACTCTATCATCCCCCTCTTCTCTGTTACATATGTGCTGGCTATTACCATTTCAATTCTGTCTTGTTTAAGGTATTATGAAAAATTAAAAATCTATCCCTATTTCTATCCCTAGCTATGTCATTTATCCTTTGTCTCCTTCCTCAGGTTGGACTGTGTCAGGACGAAGGTGTGGGTGGCTGCGTTCGGTGTGGTCTCCGCTGGGATGGCCGTGTTGGCCAGCTTTGGGCTGCTGCTGTTCTGTGGGATGCCGTTTGCCATGACCGTGGAAACAGCGCCCTTTCTGATTCTGGGTAAATGTCATTTATTTAATCATCTAGTAGGTGTCTCACAGCTGATGTTCACAGGCTCACCGTCTCTGCTGTCCTCCAGGTGTTGGTGTAGATGACATGTTCATTATGATCTCCTGCTGGCAGAAGACTGAAGTTCATAAAGCCGTTGAGCTTCGTTTAGCAGAAACGTATAAAGAGGCCGGTGTGTCCATCACTATTACCACGCTGACAGATGTGCTGGCTTTCTACATCGGCCTCATGACGCCTTTCCGCTCAGTTCAGTCCTTCTGCATGTACACCAGCACAGCTCTTCTGTTCTGCTACATCTTCAACATCACCTTCTTTGGCGCGTGTCTCGCACTGAATGGTAGGAGAGAGAAAGGCAACAGACACTGGCTGACCTGCATGAAAGTCCCAGAAGCCACTGGTGATGGTGGAGGCTGTTGTGTTGGTGGGGCGTATGATAAAAACACACATAAGGAATTTGAAATGCCAATGGATTCATTCTTTAAAAACTATTACGGCCCTTTCTTAACAAGAGTGTGGGTTAAGGCGCTCGTGTGTCTCGTCTATGCCGGGTATTTGGCAGTCAGTATCTATGGATGCTTCCAAATGCAGGAAGGTTTAGATGTGAAAAATTTAGCAGCAGACGGTTCGTATGTTGGTAGTTACTATGACAAAGAAGATGAGTTCTTCTCTGCCTTTGGTCCCAATGTCATGTTAGTTATAAAGAATGAAGACTTTCAGTACTGGAACCCAACTGCTCGCAAAAGTCTTGACTTGTGTTTGGAAAAATTTCAAAATCTGACAGTGGCAGATTCAGGCATTTCGACTTTTTCTTGGCTGAGTGAATACATGCAGTATGGACAGAATGCAGGTTTCAATTTAGACAATGAAACACAATTCAAAAGCCATTTAACTGCATTTCTTACTCAGTCAGTTTTTGGTCAAGATATTAATTTCACAAACAATCAAATTCATGCATCACGTATGTTCATTCAGACTGTGAACATCCGCACAGCGATCGATGAGAAGAACATGCTGAATGCATTTAGAGAAACCGCCGAAAAATGTGGGAAATTGCAGACACCAGTTGATCTGATAGTGTACCACCCTGCATTTGTCTATTTTGACCAATTTGCCGTCATCGTCAGCAATACAATCCAGAATATAGTAGTTGCTACATGTGCAATGTTAGTCATTTCACTCCTGTTGATCCCAAACCCTCTTTGCTCTCTCTGGGTGACATTTGCCATCGCATCTGTCATTGTGGGAGTGGCCGGTTTCATGGCATTATGGGATGTTAGTTTAGACGCTGTGTCTATGATTATTCTTGTTATTTGTATCGGGTTTTCTGTCGACTTCTCTGCTCACATATCCTATGCTTTTGTGTCAAGTGAAAAGTCCTCAGCGAATGAGAAAGCCATGGATGCCATCAATAAACTAGGCTATCCCATCATTCAGGGTGCCGTGTCCACTATCGCAGGTGTGGTGGTGCTCGCTGCTGCCAAAAGCTACATCTTCAGGACCTTCTTCAAAATCATGTTCTTAGTCATTCTGTTTGGGGCCGTCCATGGCATCATATTCATACCGGTGTTCCTGACCTTCCTCGGCACTTGTAGTAAAAACAAAAAAAATCTTCCAGAGCTCAGTGACACAAGCGAACGGCGAGTAATAGCAGTTGTGATTCAGAATGTATGGTGTGCGAATCCTGACTGTCCATAGCAGGGACGTGCACAGGGGGGTTGCTCAGGTTGCTCGGGCAACTGCCCATATGCCCTTCTCGACTCAGGTTGCCCTTCCGAGAAAAAAATAAAAAAATAAAAAAATCGTACAATGGATGCAGAAGTCAGAGCAACTGCCCCTCAAAATTCCTGTGCACGTCCCTGGTCCATAGGCACCGTGTGACAAGTGGTTTATACAATGGATGGATTAACCCCCTGAGGTCGGCGGTCCCACCGGAGATACCAGCTCACTTTTTTTCTTATCAGTGCAAAAGAAACTCAAAATACTCTGTTGATTTTGATCTTACATATAAGTGTTATACATCATTCAAAACTGTTAAATGTCTTCTTTTATTTGTGTGCACTCATAGTAAAAACAAAATGTTGTGTTTTTCGTAAAATAAAGAAAATAAACATGATGCACGTTCTGCTGTCTCTCTCAATGCGAAGTTCATTCTGAAACGCGACAGAAAATGACCTACAACTCAGCGAATGCTTGTCACTGTGACATGAAACGTATGTCTTTATGAAGCTTGACTTTTTTTAAGCTCCATTTTTAAATGATGTAAATCAAATCAAAAACAAATATTGTCTGTTGAAGTAATACATATGAAAGCAACGACATACAGTTTCTCCAGCACCAAGCTCATTAGCGCTAATGTGACCACACCCACGCTTGAACAAGCTCTTCACATGCAAATGAGCCACGTGGAGGAACGCAACGCCCTCCTCACCCCTAAACAAAGAATCAGCGACTTCAGTAGCATACTGCTCTGCTTTTCATCGAGTTTGGAAGACTGTGTTTGTGCTGTGCTGTGCCTTGGATTTACCTCAGAAGAGTTAGAAGAACACGATTTGATTATAATCCAGTACCTGGCCTGTAGACCCGTTTGTAATTTCTGATATTGTTATGGCCATATTTGCTGACTTTTTACCTTAAAAGGTCATGGTCAAGGTCATCTTCCTACTTCTTATCCATAACTTGGCCATTATTAGGAATAAAAAACAGATGCAATAAGTCTAATTCTACTAAATGTGACATTTAACATTCATTGCTAATATTGTTTTTAACATTAAGGATCATCTTGTCATTGAAATGTTAATGTCAACATCATTTTTCAATAACTCGATTAAGATTTCTTTTTTTAATAGTCACTTTTTATTGTATTTTTTTCCACAATGATTTTTTATTATTATAACAAGACATGAAGAGAAGAAATGTAACAATTATAAACATCCGTTTGAACTTTTATTTTAATTGGATGTTTGTACAATGAGATAAAATAAAACAATTGGGTGCAAATAAAACTATGTATCAATAAGTGATACAATTACATCATACCAAATTAACTAAAAGTGCACCATATAGTCTGATTTCTCTCAAAGTGTACTGTATGTGTGCATGCATGTTAGTGTGATGGGTTTTTTACAGGATAATTTTTCCATTTTTCCATGGCAGAATATGGTGCATGAAACTCCAGCAGCACGACAGCCACATCGGCGATTGTCACACTTGCCTGCACACTTACATACTGTGAGCAGACTTGGTGCTAAGGGCTTTAGACATTTTGATGGCAGGAGTGTGCCAAAGTGCTCCTTCCATCCATGTTCCGTTGGCTCTAGTCTTGCTTTGGCGTCCTTGGCTGTTGCAAGCAAGTGGCATGCCGTATGAACCAGAAAAGCCCCTCGTTGGATGTGGCCTCTGATCCCACTACTTGTTGGAGGGAGAGCGTTAATTCAGGGCCGGTTCTAGACATTTGGAGGCCCTAGGCAATATTCATGTTGGAGGCCCCCGCACCACCAATAAAAAACTCTTGAAACAAATATGATTCCTAACCTTTTAATTTATACAACATTTAATTTTAAATGTTGTACATTTTTACTTACACAGTAGGCCTACATAAGTTTGGACACATTACTATTTTTAATATTTTTGAAAGAAGTCTCTTATGCTCATCAAGCCTGGATTTATTTGATCAAAAAAACAGAATAATAATATATATATATTAAATATATTAAAATTTAAAATAATGGTTTTCCTATTTTCCTATACTTTAAAATATATTTCTGTGATGCAAAGCTGAATTTAGTGTCACGTGATCCTTCAGAAAACTTTATAATATTCAGATTTATTATCAAATGTTAGAAATGCTTAATATTTATTTTATAACCTGTGATACTTTTTTTCAGGATTTTTTTGATTATTAAAAAGTTGTTTTAAAAAAAGTCTTCACTATCTTAACACATCCTTGCTGAATATTCCTGTTTTTTTCTGTATTTTTGATCAAATAAATGCAGGCTTGTAGAGCATAATAAAAAACTTCTTTCAAAAACATTAAAAATAGTAATTGGTCCAGACTTTTTACCAGTAGGCTACTGTATGTACATATTAATCAAACTTCATCTAAGGTAATCTCTTTTTTTGTTTAATGAAGATGTTATTGTTATTTTGCTGTTTTATTCAATTTATTCACAGTTCCAGAATACCAATTCAGTGATATGCTTTTATCATTTTTTTCATAGCTGGTATGGGCAGGATTTTCCCCTCCCATTTAATCAATATTGACTGCAGATATGGTCATATTATTAATATAAGTAATATGATATTATGCATTGCATTGTTAGCTTAAATATGCTATACACAAATCAAGTGGAAGAGAAAGACACGGTCGCTACTGATTAGAAAAAAAATTCTAAACTGATATTATTGGCGTAATAAGTATGATGTCAGGGTATAGTCTAATCATCAGCAGAATTTAGAAGATAGACCCATGAGATCCTTTATTTGAAACATTTAAAAATGTTGTAGTGTGTTGGCTTTTTAACTTTGAATACAAACGTCTCATCTTTTTACTTTTGTAGCGTTTTTAGTCAGCGCCCGACGCGATGTTATTCATTGTACACGCAAATTCAAAGCGTCGCGCTTTTTTAAACTCGTAATAAAGCGGTGAATGATTTTTCCAGAAATGACGCTGATCTACAGTACAAGTTTATATTTAGAATACATTGCAATCACTCCAAAATAGATGACGACAACGCACACACCTGCATTGCGAGCTGTGCTTCTTTGCGTGCCTGTTTAGGCTTTTGATTCGCAGCACCTGATGGATGCGTCCGTTACACACACTTTCAGAAGCCGGCACCCGCTTTGAAACGGAAACATTAATTGGTTTAACTGCAGATGAGTGACAATTCAACAATATCCAATGAACAATGAGGCTAGTATTTCTGCCCGTCTGGTGGACTATGTAGGGGATGTTATGGTTATAGAGGCCCCTCCTCAAAGCCCGAGGCCCTAGGCAATCGCCTGCTCTGCCTATAGCTAGCGCCGGCCCAGCGTTAATTCCAGCACGTCCACTGGTGTAGATTTCTACCCTTAAGTCATCAAATGTCTTAGCTGTTGTAGTTGACCTGGCCCCAGCCCAAGCACACGCCAAGTACTTCTAAGCCAACGCTGCATCTTGCTATGTCAACGTGTCTGCCTCTCCAAAGTTGGCTAAGTATTGGACTGGGTCAGAAGCCATAGCAGCATGTTTAGTCCCCACCTTGGTCATACAGTCATCTCCAGTCAGGATATGTGCTTTAATCACTGTCTTTGTCAGTGACGCTCCAAGACGAGAAACTGCTTGATGGAGTGGAAGCATTCGCCGCCTCTCACCAGTGCCATACTGCTGCCATCTCTTTCATCCCGAGTTCTTGGAAGTATGGGCTGTAGTGAAGAAGTAATGCAAACGTGTCTGTGTCATTGGAGACTATGACAACTCTCTTGCACTGCTTCACACGAACAGCCCACTTAACATGCACCAGCAACCTGGCATCAGCCTCCTCAATCCAGTTCAAGAGGTCTGGGATATCTTCGCCACCAGCTGCCTTTGCTGGTAGCACCTCATCATCAATGACAATAGAGCTGACAATGACAGTTGCATTGGCACTGGCTCGATTGCATACCATATCCCGAGCTAACAGTTGGAGATTCCGCTTGTTCTCCTCAGATGCCCAGAACTTGTCAAGTTGCTGAGGGATGGGTGTGTCTGTTCATGCCAATGATGTCGATGCCTGTTGTTGAGTCTGTACGCTGCATGCGCTCCCCTTCTTTCAGGGACATCTCGATGTAGGAATCTAGTACAAGATAAATGAACTCCGGCTCTTGGCAGAGGGATGATGTTGAGCTGATGATGGCATTGATGACCGCACCTAAAGTAGGGAATTGTGCTAGAGGCATCCGTCGCATCTTCAACATGAAGTCTACCACAACATGAGTGGCATAAGTAGACTCATGACTCAGGACTCCATTGGTTGAGATCAAGTCGAGGCTCAATCTCACTGACAAGTTTTGACTTGTTGACATGAGCTGGAAGGTCACCATCAAACAGGGGAGATGCTGAAAGCACATCATGAGAAAGTATCTGCCGGATACTCATGCCCCGCTCCTTAGCAATGTCCATACTCCAATGTGCCTCGGCCATGTCTTTGGATGAGATTAACTTCTGCTCCTTCATACTGATTGTCGGTGTCTTCTGTGGTTGTTCATTGAACTGAGGTAGTTTTCTCTTTTATACAGTTGTGCTAATTTTCTTGGTCTTATCAACTAACCTCTCCTGCCTGTACGAGCAGTAGACATGCTTCCCATTTTGGAGACAGTTGAGCAAGCGAGGAGCGACACCTCGTCAACAGCTTGCTTGGTGAGCAGATTGTGCAGTGGAACAGGCACATTGACTGTCACTGAGTATGGATTTTGCTGCTCTAGCACAAAGTCCAGCAGCTTTGAAACATTTTGGTTGAATGTAAGGCGGCGAGTGGTGCTCAGTGCATGCTGGAGATGGCATTCTGTCTGTTTTAAAGTGTGGTTGTTGGTGAGAAAGTTGAGGATATCAGTGATCATCCCAATCTCATGGAACAAGAGCTCAAACTCTGCTACAGCATTTGCATTGTGTGTGGCTCCTACGACATAGTGACCTCCAGGACCCTTTGACACTCACTGAATGGTCTGCTCGACCTTCATGTCACCTCCCACAGCACAGAACCAGCCAGGGCGATCCTGCACAATCCACTGGCCTATAGAGAAGCGCCGGTAGAGCTCAGGATGAGTGAACTCTAGCACCTTGATTTGTTCAAGATACCATGACCCATGACGAAGGTAGTTTATGCAGTCACATTCTGCAAAGATTGGCATTGAATCCTGTAGTAGCCATGTGTAGGTTCCAGTTTCCTTCTCTTTCGGAGACTACAGCATTTTTGATGATGGCCACCAATTCCAGCCAAACTCCAAAGAATTGGCAAAGCTCTGACTTTGCTTCACACTCCTTCTCAAACTCCAGAAAGTCCTGATTCAACTTCTGCACTTGTTCAATCAAGGCTTCAAACTGCTCTGGGGAACGTTGATTTGTAGCCAGTGTAGTGTGCAGTGCCTCTACCTGTGCTAGAACTGGATATTCTGCTTTGTCCTTGTGTTGCCAGAACATCTCCCACTGGAGCGACCTGATCACATCCTCCACAATCAGCATCCCAGTGAGAGCACGGACATAATGACTCCCATTTAACACCGACTCTATCACGACAGGTCCAAACACTTCACACTCCCCCAATGCATCATCCAGGCAAGAACCTCGAAGCAGTTTTCCCTAGCATCTGGGCAGAACACGGGTCCAATGGAAAGGGCCCATGGAGAGGAACAGATCCTTGAACTGTTCTGTAAATTTGAGTTACTCATGTACATGTGTAATGCTCACTGTTGATCAATTAGTGCGATGCTCAATAGTCAGATGAAAACTTTAGGAACCTTGGAAATCTTTTGATACTCCTGGTAAAATACAAGAAAAGTTAATCCTTGTCCTCTTATTTTCTGTGAATTCTGTCTAGTGTTGTACAAATACACAGTAAAAGGATAGACTGTAAAGTTAGTTCGCATGTACATGTCTTTTGAGATTCTTCAGAATAGGAAAACGACCTTGACCATGCCCTTTCAAGGTCACAATAACCCAATATGGTCCTATCAATGCCAGAAATGAAATCAACATACCCTAATTAGTCAAAATAGAGGTATTACATGTGTAAACATTCAGAAACAAAGAAGTTGGATTTTCATCATCATCCGATGGCGGCCATTTTTGATTTGACCATTACGTAATTCGTGGCACTATGGCAGACGAGCACCTCTGTGATTTTTCATGTCTAGGGACCCTCTTACTCAGTTCAAGTGAGAAATTCCCCCAACACCAAATTGCGAACGGGTCTACAGACCAGGTCCAGGACTATTATGAGAACGGTGTTTAAGGTAAGACACTAATAGTAGCATGTTATTGTTACATAAACTTTACATTGTAGCTACTAGTTAAACTGGTGCCAGACTAAAATCTAGGCTACGTTATGAAATGTGATTGGAGTAAAAACATGAAGCCTAATGCTAAATTTATATACATGTATGACACGAGAGTTTTTATGTTCGATAATTAAACACAGCACGATATAACAGTATAGGCTATAGGCTCGTATTTGTTTATTATTATTATTATCGTATTTGTTTATTTATATTATGTTTAGACCTGTGTTTACTGTTAAATACTGTGTTTGTGGATATCTGCTCGTAGATATAATAATGGTAAGAATAATGTTTCATAGTTTGGAGCGGCTCGAGCGCTTCAGTAAATGTCCCCTGCACGCGCTGTGAGTTTGTGTCGCGCTGCAGGTTTGAAAAGCAAAACGCACCAAACATTAGGCTTCATGTTTTTACTCCAATCTCATTTCATAACGTCGTAACGAATGGAAACGTTTGAAGTAACATAATCCATATAGTTTTCTCTAGTGTTGTGTGTGTTCCTTTTTAACGATTTAGGCTGCTATATATTGTTATTATTGCAGCCCTACACATATATGCCTAGAAGACACAACAAAATTGGTGTTCATATATAGTGTATGTGTGTATTTAGTAAATCTCATAATTTTAACCAGAAAAATCTAAAAATGTATTCCCAAAATCGTGCAGCCCTATATTTTCTCTTGATATCAGCATGTTCACAGGTGTTTAAAAAAAAGATATAAATATTTATTTTTTTACAAGGACCAGATGCCACTGATGAGGCCTGCTGACTTCAACATTCACATGAGTCTCTGTACATGAACATGGTAAAGTGAAAACACCTTGGAGATGTCAGGTATGTAGCCTACTATGTTACAGGAATGGCACAAAGGTGTGTGACTGACCAAGTCTCTTTCTTTAGATCAATGTGTTGTAACAGTCAAATCTGTGTACATGTTTTTTTTTTTTTTTTTTTGGTGTTGTAATTGTACTACAGACCTTGAGGGGGCAACAATGAGTTATACTCTCAGACATAAAACAGGTGTAGAGAGTAGAAGCAGTAGATTGGTAATGGAGGAATATTGCCCTGTCCCAAATGGAACCCTAAGCACTCGCGGTCTTCCTCTGAGTCCGCACTTTCGCGACGTAACGCCGCTTTGAATGTCGGGAAGAAGTCTGCTGTGGAGTCCGCATCAGCGTAGGCTCGGCAAAAGTGCGCATCAAGGGCGCAAATCGACCGCAGAGGGGGCGCTCGCGAGCACCCTTCTGAGATCTAAAAATGACAAATGGGACACACTGCGGTCTCACGGACTTAACGAACACGCGCACGCGGCAGCCATTGTAAGTCCACAAGACCGAAAGTGCACATGAAGTGTGCCATTTGGGACTGGGCCTAAGCATGCCTTAATATGTATCCAAACGATCAATAGTCCTGATTGGGAAACTAAGAGTTTGATGCTCAATCGGAAGTAAGCATTGTTTATTTTCTTATGTTGACTGGTTAATGTATGAATATTTATTTTCCTAATGTAATGATTTTGTTTTGTAGAAGGACTGCACATTCTGTGGGGTTTGTCCTTTTGTCGCTTATGCCTGGTTGGGTTTGTTTGAAATTCTATGAAGTGAGTTTAGAAGCCATATGTCTTACTGCTGCGGATCCTGAAATTGGATTATACCCGCACGGTTGTGTATCATGAAGATGACTTATACCAACTATGTGATTTTGGATCAGCAATAAGGTTGACACTGGGAAGATGTGGGATTTGTATTCTTGGAACTGAGCTTTCATGGACATTGAGTTATATAGTATGGTCAATGAACTTTCAACGTGATTATCCTTGGCATCATCACCTTCGTCATCATCATAATTTAAAAACAGATAAGACTTTCATTTATATGTAACTGCTTATTGAGTGAAAAAAACCTGTAAGATCTTTTGTGTGTCCATGAGAGGGTTGTGAAAGATAAAAGACAAATGCAATGAATGGGAAGTATTTATTTATTATTTTCTGCATGTCACAGATTGTTTAAGATTGGTAATAAACATTTCCTGTGTACCTCAAACAACATATAGTTAGTGGAACCTACCCTATAAAAAAAAAAAACAGATTTATAACTAATTCTCTTGTGAGGTTAAGGAAGCAGTTATAGTGTTTACTAATGTGCTTTTTTGTCATTTGTTGTGTATCTTTGGATTATGTTGTGTTGTAAATAAATCCAAACAATCTAAAAGCCAATCTTTTTTAAGTCTCCTCATTCTTTGTGCAAGGCTTCTCATGATGATAGCACCGTATAGGGCCATTAGGGGAAGGTCTTTGTCTTTCTCAGGTGTGAAACAATAAATATTAATGGGTGGTTAACGCCTCGCCGCATAAAGCTTTCTTTTTTGTGTATTTATATTTTAATCAAGTCTATCTTTTTTTATCCTTGTGATAAATATGATTTTCAATGCAGTTCTGTTTAATGTGCACATCTAGTCATTTTAACATGTCAATGTAAACACAACCTCTCATTTGTAATCTAGTTGCATTCAAGTACATTGATAAGACCACATTACAGAACATTGAAAGATCTAGATCTCAGCATAATTTTCAAGGAAGTGAATGAGTGAGTAATTTATGATACAGTATATGCATAAATGCATAAACCCCTCTGCCGTTTATGTTCTCCTGGATGCCATAACATGTGAGCAGAGGCAATATTTCCTGGTCAACATTTCCTTGGTCCTGATCCTGTTGGAATGCGTTCGTTTGAAAACAGTAAGTTAAAGAGTAATCCATCTATCCTCTGTCTAAAGTTCAATTAAACATTAGCAAATAGATCCTAACTGAAAGACTAAACAGATGATTAAGTCAAGTCATCTTCATTTATATAGCGCTTTTAACAACGTAGATTGTTTCAAAGCAGCTTTACAGAGATTGTAAGAGAAATGTTTCTTTTATTCATATGTCAATCATATATCTCTTGAAACCAATATACACTCACCTAAAGGATTATTAGGAACACCTGTTCAATTTCTCATTAATGCAATTATCTAATCAACCAATCACATAGCAGTTGCTTCAATGCATTTAGGGGTGTGGTCCTGGTCAAGATAATCTCCTGAACTCCAAACTGAATGTCAGAATAGGGAAAGAAAGGTGATTTAAGCAATTTTGAGCGTGGCATGGTTGTTGGTGCCAGACGGGCCGGTCTGAGTATTTCACAATCTGCTCAGTTACTGGGATTTTCACGCACAACCATTTCTAGGGTTTACAAAGAATGGTGTGAAAAGGGAAAAACATCCAGTATGCGGCAGTCCTGTGGGCGAAAATGCCTTGTTGATGCTAGAGGTCAGAGGAGAATGGGCCGACTGATTCAAGCTGATAGAAGAGCAACTTTGACTGAAATAACCACTCGTTACAACCGAGGTATGCAGCAAAGCATTTGTGAAGCCACAACACGCACAACCTTGAGGCGGATGGGCTACAAAAGCAGAAGACCCCACCGGGTACCACTCATATCCACTACAAATAGGAAAAAGAGGCTACAATTTGCAAGAGCTCACCAAAATTGGACAGTTGAAGACTGTTGATGAGTTGATGAGTCTCGATTTCTGTTGAGACATTCAGATGGTAGAGTCAGAATTTGGCGTAAACAGAATGAGAACATGGATCCATCATGCCTTGTTACCACTGTGCAGGCTGGTGGTGGTGGTGTAATGGTGTGGGGGATGTTTTCTTGGCACACTTTAGGCCCCTTAGTGCCAATTGGGCGTCGTTTAAATGCCACGGCCTACCTGAGCATTGTTTCTGACCATGTCCATCCCTTTATGGCCACCATGTACCCATCCTCTGATGGCTACTTCCAGCAGGATTATGCACCATGTCACAAAGCTCGAATCATTTCAAATTGGTTTCTTGAACATGACAATGAGTTCACTGTACTAAAATGGCCCCCACAGTCACCAGGTCTCAACCCAATAGAGCATCTTTGGGATGTGGTGGAACGGGAGCTTCGTGCCCTGGATGTGCATCCCACAAATCTCCATCAACTGCAAGATGCTATCCTATCAATATGGGCCAACATTTCTAAAGAATACTTTCAGCACCTTGTTGAATCAATGCCACGTAGAATTAAGGCAGTTCTGAAGGCGAAAGGGGGTTAAACACAGTATTAGTATGGTGTTCCTAATAATCCTTTAGGTGAGTGTATATGTGTGTTCTTTAAAATATAGATGTGTTAAAGAAACTGCAAGATGCATTATCTCCTATGCAGATGAATCAAGGGGACGTGTGCAGATGAACAGAATGTTCTGTTCTTCGATAAGCTTGCTTGCACTGAGCTAGAGCCCTGCACGGGCCTCAAATCTAGGCCCTAGCCCGGCCCTGCCCCGAGACGCTCAGGCCCTAGCCCGGCCCGTGTCCGACAGCTCATCAGAATGATCAGCCCGAGTCCGACCCGAGCCCGTAAAAAAAAAAAGAAAGATAAACAGCCTGACCTATGTTGCAGTCAGTAAACCAGATATATTTTGTTTTCAATGGCAAACTATTTACCGGTAAGTTTATTTTCATTTCTTTATAAAGTTAATTAAGAAAAAACAAAAAAACAAATTATGACGACCAAGCAGCCGACAGCGAGTTAAACATGTTTGATCCATTGATTGATTTATAGCCTCTCAAATCAACACTTTACTTGGCTACAATAAAATCCATAGATATAAAACAACTTAAGCATATCACACAGACAGTTAACGTTAGTTTAAACGTTTATTGTCATTTTTGAAAAGCTGAGGCAAACTGCTCTGCTGCTCAGTCGCAACAGCGCTCGCAAACTAAATGAATTTATAATATAGGCTACAATACAGAGAATGCAATCTAAACAAATCAAATAAATTACATTAAAACAAACATGCAGGTTATCTTACCTCAAAAATCAAGTCTTCACTACAGAACATGGCCATTTCCAATAGTTTCCAACAGACTCATGAAAATAAAGTCCAATCAAACAAAAAACAACCTCCTCCTAACATGGCTAAGAACAGTCTCAGAGCATCGTGAAGAAAAGGCACAGCATCCACAGTGGAAGGTTTTAATCCAGTCGTACTTTTTCCAGCTGCGCTGAAGTCACGCTCGCTACCATAGCGGGACACTAGAACGAGCCGGTCGCGCGAATCTCAGATCGCGCTGCCGGGAAACCTGTGTGTGTGTGTGTGTGCGTGAGCGTGAGCATGAGCAGACTGTCATGTGTCAGTCATATGTCAGTGTGATAGGTTATAAAACGTCTTTCTATGTTTGCTTTTCAATCGTCATCTTCTCATGTTTTATTTTAATTAATGTCTAAAATAGGCTATAAAAAAGATAAGCCTAAAACAGGCCCGAGGCCCGGCCCGCGTGTGAACTATGACGTGAAAATTGGCCCGAAGCCCGGCCCTAGGAGCATAAATAAGTCGGGGCCCGTCGGGCTCGGGCTGAAATGCAGGCCTCTACACTGAGCAAAACATATTTAGTTGTTTTTGAAGAGGTTGTTTTTGAAATGACATATGTGTGTTTTTTGTGTGTGTATACATAGATAAGAAGTGTTAGAATATGGGGAACTAAGAACTATGCACGTACAAGGTGCCTTGGGTCTGGAAAAACACCAGCTCTGGTACGAAGATAAGAGAGGGAGGGGTATGTTTTGAAGGATGTTCTTTGGTATATAACCTGTGTGAAATGAGAAGATCTTTGCCCTTCTCATATCAGACTCTGTCTGTGTGTGAACTGCCTTTCTTGCAAGAAATAAATACTAATACTTTATAACTTTCGAGATCTTCATTTGTCCTTCAACTGTTATTTAAGGTGTAGAAAAAGAATTTCCACGACAATGCCGAAAAGGCTTTTGACAGAATTGAGCCTACTTTTCTTTTTGCAACCATAGAAACTATGGGCTGTGGGTCTAAGTTCATTGGATATTTAAAACAATTATTTTTAATTCCCCTAAAGCACAAATATACACCAATGGTATTATGTCAAGCACCTTTGCATTATCTAGAGGTTGTAGGCAAGGCTGCCCTATATCTCCCTTATTATTATTTGCCCTGGCTGTTGAACCTCTCGCTATTGCAATAAGGTCCCATACTGTAATAAAGGGAATTAAAATTGGTACTAATGAACACAAATTATCCCTTTATGCTGATGACCTGTTGAAATACCTGACCAATCCACAATTCTCTATTCCCCCCTTACTACGTGTATTTGAGGAATACAGTGATAGGCTATATCTGGCTATAAATTGAATTATGACAAGAGTGAATCATTTCCTATTAATATACCAGATGAGTTAAAATATATGGTTACACCACTAACACTTACTTCTGCTCTGGCTCCCGTTTTTCCAGGCTTTTTTAAAGACAACGCGAATGCCAGAAAACAGCAGAAGAAGAACGTTTTATTGTGCACTGCCACCTAGTGGCGAACTAGATATTGCACTTTTACTCTAGTTTTAAAGGGTTAGTTCACCCAAAAATGAAAATTAAGTCATTAATTACTCACCCCCATGCTGTACCAACCCATATGGGAACTGTGGGAGGTCTGGGAGGATTCAGCCTCCTAGCTCCTCTAAGGAACCGGATGACTAAATCGTTCCTTCCTATAGACTGACCAGGCGTCTTTTCGGAAAAAGCCGCTATGGCCGCTACATATACTTTAAGCGTGGAAGGGGACCTGCCCTTATCCAGCAGCTCTTGTAGGAAGGAGAGAACCTCTGCCACTCCGCAATCCGGGGGTGACACACCACGAGCTGTGCACCAACCAGAAAATACCGACCACTTAGAGGCATAGAGACGTCGCGTAGACGGAGCTCTGGCCTGCGTGATCGTGTTTAACACTCCCTGAGGGAGGTCAGCGGATACCCGTTGATGGCCCACACGTGAAGGGACCATAGTTCCGGGTGGGGATGCCAAATCGAGCCATTGGCTTGAGAAAGGAGATCCCTTCTCAGAGGCACTGGCCACGGGGCGGTGCTCGCTAACTGCATCACAGCTGGGAACCATGGTTGGTTCGTCCAGAGCGGCGCTATAAGCAGCACTGAGCATCCTTCCTCCCTGAACCGCTCCACCACCTGGGCTAGGAGGGAGACAGGTGGGAAAGCATAGAGATGACGACGAGGCCACGAATGGGTCAGGGCGTCCTTGTTTTTCGCGAAAAATTCTGGACAGTGAGCGTTTTCTTGAGACGCAAACAGGTCTACATCCGCTCTGCCGAATTTCCTCCACAGTAGTTGTACCGTCTGTGGGTGTAGAGACCATTCTCCTGTCGGAACGTAGTTCCTGGACAGTCTGTCTGGTCCTACATTCAGGCGACCCGGCACGTGCGCTGCTTTCAGCGAGCGCAGGTTGCTGCGCGCCCAAATCAGAAGGCGCCTGGTCAGCCTGTATAGCATCAGGGACCTGAGGCCGCCCTGGCGATTTATGTAGGATACCACTGATATGTTGTCCGAACGTATCAAAACATGGCATCCCGCTATCAGGGGGCGAAAACGCGTGAGCGCTTTGCACACCGCTAACATTTCGAGGCAGTTTATGTGGAGGAGCTTCTCTCGCTCTGACCATAGGCCGAAAAGCGGTCTGCCCTCGAGCAGCGCTCCCCATCCTGCATTGGATGCGTCCGTAGACACCACCCTCAGTCTCGAAAAAGTCCCCAGGCTTACACCTGAATGGTACCAGTCTTTCGACCCCCAAGGGTTCAAAGCTGTGATGCACGCTTGATCGACCTTGAGGCGAAGATGACTGGTTGCCCACGCCCTATGAGGCTCTCTCTCTTTGAGCCAGAACTGCAGTGGGCGCATGCGCAGCAGGCCCAGCTGGAGGACTGAAGAAGCTGAGGCCATTAGACCCAGCATCCTTTGAAAACTCTTGAGAGGGACTATAGCGCCGCAGCGGAAGGAGCTGACTGTGCGCTGAACGTCCAGTGTGCGCTGAGGTGACAGTCGCGCGAGTTCATTTCTATCCCCAGAAACAAAATAGTTTGACTGGGAAATAGCGAACTCTTTTCCCAGTTCACTGTTAAACCGAGATTGTTGAGGTGGTTCAGTAACATGGCCTTGTGCTCCATGATCTCTGAATGAGATTGGGCTAGAATGAGCCAGTCGTCCAAATAATTCAACTCGAACGCCCCTGAGTTTGAGGGGTGTGAGCGCTGCGTCCATGCACTTCGTAAATGTACGGGGTGCTAGGGACAAGCCGAACGGCAGGACTGTGTACTGATAAGGCTGACCCTCGAAGGCGAATCTCAAAAATCGCCTGTGACGTGACGCAATCTGTATTTGAAAATACGCGTCCTTCAGATCTATTGACACAAACCAGTCCCCTTGGCGAACATGCGCGAGGATTTTTCTGGTTGTGAGCATCTTGAACTGGCGCTTGATAAGCACATTGTTTAGTTGCCGTAGATCTAGTATGGGTCTGAGACCCCCGTCTTTTTTGGGTACAAGGAAATATCTGCTGTAAAGACCCCCTTCGCTCTGAGCTTGAGATAAGGGTTCTATAGCCCCTTTGCTCAGCAGTTTCTGAATTTCGTCTCGAAGTAGGTGTGCTACATTCGAGCCCACAGTGGTTTCACGTCGGCGAAACTGTAGCGAATAGCCTTCTTTTATGATGTTTAGCACCCATTTTGAGACTCCGGGGAGCTTCGCCCATTCAGCTGCACGGGTTGATAGGGGCTGAAGCGCGCTCTGATCGACTTGCGATGCAACGGCTTTGGTGAGTTGTGACGTAAGCGCCGTGCTCAAAACATCTGAGGCGGGGGCTGCGCTGATGACAGCGGGCAGAATGTCCGCGCTCGATCCCTCTACAGTGGTTAGCTGGGAGGGAGAGGGCTGGATGAGTTCCACTGGAACTGTGATGCTTGTGTGTGGGTGTGGGCGCGGGGGAGCGGGCACATTTACCACCTTTATAGCATCGCTCGCCTGGGCAGAGCGCCTGCACGTCAGTTTCTTTTTTACAGAAACTGTGAAACGTGCAGGAAGTAGCATAAGTGGGCACTGAGTCGTGGGCACATCTGCTACGTTTGTTGCGCAATCGAGCTGGGTCGATTTTATGTGCGCGAGCCCTCGTTTTCCTAGGAGTGCTAGGATGACTTCTGGGCCTCGGGTTTCAACGCGATCTTCGTGTTGTTCACCCAGACAGGAAACGCAAAGAAGATGGCGGTCCCCGACGATGAGTGAGGCTCTGCACGAGCCACAGGATGCCATCTTTAAAAAGACGCTTGCTCTTTTAGAAGATGGAGTGTGTGATCGCGCCGGCGAGCACACACAGAGGTTAGAGAAAGGATATAGGCGCCGGATAGCGCAGCTGGGAAGGCGGTGAAGGCGGCGAGGCCAGCAGCTTCCGACTCGTCCCGCTGAGTTGCTTCTGTCGACGGCGCGGCTTCTCCTCGGATCCAGCGATGTAGGAGACTTCGCTGAAGGATTAAAAATCACAGAGTTAAGCCTGCGAGCGCAATTTATAGTCCCAAGCCATGCCCGTTTCGGCGGGACGTGACGCAGAAGGGCGCGAAGCGCCCCCATTGGGTGTGACGTCACTCATGGTCTCGCTCGATAGGCTCAAGCAGTTGCCAGCACAGCAGCCAATCGGCGCGAGCTGTCTCGCCTAGGTCTGTATGCTGCGGCAACGCGTTTTACATCTATACAAAATTAAGGATAATTTTAGGCTTCAGTATTTTCGTGGAAAAGGATTTTCCCCAAAGCGTAGTTTTACTACGCAGTACGAGAGTATCTCTCGTAAGAGAACTATATTTTAGCCTACATTACATTATAGTAGCCTATAGGAAAATAAAAATGCTTTTGTCCTAATTTCTTCACTGGCAAGAAATAAACCCTTGAGCTTTTATAGGAGAAAACACCAGATCACCGTGCTGATCGCGTGAGCAAAGAGCGCACTTTTCTTTCAATCACGCAGCACAAACTATATACTTAATTAAAGTCTTGTGCTGTTTTATGAAGGCACAAAGCCATATCATGGTTTCGATTTTAGTTCGTTGTCAAAATATAACGCTAGACCTTTATGGTATAGGCGGTACAGTTTACATCTCATATGTGTTGGGAAAAGGGAGAAGAGAGAGTTCGGCAAAAGGCGGATTCGAACTCGGGTCGAACGCGTCAAAAGCTGCTTTCCAGCACTATAAACACCCTACGGTGGGCCATTTGCCCGGTGGGCCGACGTGCTTTGTGGGCCGATACATCTCATACTTTAATTTTTTTTATTTTTTTTACTCATACATCGGCGGCCCATTGCGTTTAGTTTTGCTTAATTGGCGGCGCTGGGATCTTTGTGCCGGTGTAATGCATTGGACGAAAAAGTCAGCGTAGGTTTTTTTTTTTTCTCACAGACCTGTGCATGAAACGCGTAGATCAGCGGCCCATTGGTTCTTTTCTTGATTGACACTGGGCTGGTCCAATCACATCTTTAAACTCTTCGCCCTTTGAGCTCTGAGTGAGCGAGCAGTGTAATGTGTATCTGTCAAAATAGTCAGAGGGATGGAGAAGAAACGCAAGGAATGTGCAGAGAAATAGCGTGAAATAAAAGACACTTCAAAGGCCCTTCAAATGGCTGATGAGGATAGTGAGGAGGATAAGGAGAGAAATAAGTGAGTGCAGAGAACTGTGGTAAGCAGAACTAGGCTACTTTCAGAACACCTATCAGGCTATGTAGGAACCCACTACCCAGTTACGCATTATTTCCACATCTGCATATTTGACGATTACGCATTTTATTAGAATTGTAATGAGACGAGTTTGTAAACCATGTTTTTCGCCAAAATAACTCTTTCATGTATAGAAATTAGTACGAAACTAATTATGAAAGTTGCTTTTATTTTTCAGTGCATTTGTTTTACAACATATGGCTATTAATGCCATGGGATTAATATTTTAACTATTATTATGTTGTAGTGTAATGTAGACAGACACTATATCACAACTAAAAGAGTTTTGAGTTTTTCTTTGTTCAATTTGCACACTGAATATGGGTTGGAGCTTTATTTTGAACTCTCAAAGTGCACCAGATTGATGAATTTAACTTTAAAAAGCACAAAATTTTCTTTATCTTTACAAAAGTTCACAATGCTGCTGCAGATGCAATATAATGTAGACAACATTGAATAAATTAATTTTCGTCAGGTTAGATACTGATAATTAATCACTCAAACCCCTTTACCTAAACTTCTCTACATAACCGCCGGACTCGCGCGTCCTCCATGTCTGTAGTTTTTTAACACTTTTCACTCGTGTTTGCAGTTCTAATCGAATCCTCGTCCAACGCGCGATGGGTTGTGGGCAATATCAGCCGTTAGAGTGCGCATCGATCTGCACTTCGGATTCTGACCGGAAAAAGTAGACCATCCGGGTCTCTGTGGAACACTCATTTCAACATACTACGATTTGGGACGTACTAATTCTATTTTCGAATACTATTTAGGACGGATAGTATGAGAATTGGGACGCAGCCCTGGTCTCACTATTCACAAAGAAATGTATAATAACCAAATCTTACATTATAAGGACTATATTGCTAGCACCAAAACCCACTACTACTCCAGAATAATCATTGCCAATAAAGGAAACTCCAAGTCACTGTTTTCCCTACTTAACAATATCACCCAACCCCAGGACTTTCTTCCCCCCTCACTTGTATACAACCTCCTTCTGCAACTCCATTATGTAATTTTTTACAGAAAAAAATCAAAAACATCCACCAGCACCTTGGATCTATCCCTCACCTCAGCATCTCAGCTGACTTTCACCCATTCACACATTCATTCTCTTCCTTCCAGCTCCCCACAATTTCAGAAATCACAGAACTCATCAGGAAATCCAAGCCTTCCACTTGTCAACTTGACCCCTTTCCCACACAACTTGTTAAAGCCTGCCTTCCCTCCCTGGTTCCCCTCATCTCGGCTATCATCCACTCCTCTCTCACCACTGGAACTGTCCCTACATCATTCAAAACTGCTGCCATTACCCCAATTTTGAAATTGGTGCTGATCCCTCCAACAACTTCTGTCCTATATCCAATTTACCATTAATTTCCTAAATCCTTGAAAAAACAATTGCCTCTCAACTCCATTTTCATCTTTCCCACAAAAACCTGTATGAACAGTTCCAGTCCGGTTTCCGTCCACTTCATAGCACTGAAACAGCACTTATCAAAATCACCAACGACCTCCTTGTGGCAGCTGATTCTGGACTCCTTACCATCCTCATCCTCCTCGACCTGAGTGCAGCCTCTGATACCATCTGTCACACCGTCCTCCTCAACAGGTTATCTTCCATCGGCATCACCCACACTCTGTTAGACTGGTTTACATCTTATCTCTCTGGACGCACTCAGTTAATTCAATTTAAGTCTTTTAAATCCTGTCCCTCCGCCGTCACTTCAGGTGTGCCCCAGGGCTCTGTCCTGGGGCCCCTACTTTTCATCATTTATCTCCTTCCCAATATCTTCTGCAAATTTAACATTCAATTCCACTGTTATGCTGATGACACCCAGCTCTACCTCTCGACCAAACCCTCGTCCACTAGAAAGTGCACTTTTATAGGCTACATGTTAAACTTCTTCAAACTACTTAATCAAGGTGGCTCTATTTAGATAAATATTTATATAATTGTAATTGATTATTCTCTGTTTGTTCTCTGATGTTTTCCAGCTCGTCTGCCAGTTCCTGTCATCATCAGTGACTCTTCACACTGTTCTTCATCATCATCATCGTGTTCATTGGTGTGTTCAGTGTTGAATGTGTGTGATGCGACTCTCTCCTGGTACGCAGTGTAAGGATTCAGGGCGGATCTAATCCGTGGGGAATTTGCATATCATAATTAATAATTGGTAATTAATAATTATTCATACATGTTTGGATTAGATCGGTCTTACATGTTAATAAATCTCCCGATAAGGGAGGATCTGTCATTCTACCTGCATGCGTGCATGTGAATCCCGGAAATTAACCACAAGTTGCTTGCAGTTAATTACACGGACCATGTTTCACAAACAGGTAAAATGAATTAGCTCAATTGTCAGGATAATATTTGTGGGATCCACAATATCATCTTACTGTATAGGATGTCAGGAAACGCAATTCTCTGGCCAGAAGAATTGGGTTTCCCGCCCATCAACACATAACGTTAACGTTACTCTTTAAAGTATCTTTAATTCGTAAAGCTTGTAGCATTTAGACCTTTGGCACTTAAGTGACTTGAAATTGAGCAAAGAGACAGCACATCAATCTAATGAATATATAATTAATTTAATAGAGGCATGACTACTTATGTATTTACTACGGTTACATGGGATATATGTATTTACAAACACATAGACAACAATGAACAATACAATAAGACATCAATGAACGAAAAATGCATAAAGTTTGGACAATTGATAACGTACACGCGTGAGCGAGTAAGAGAGAGAGGAAAGGGGATGGGGAGAGAGAGAAAAGAGAAATTGGGAGAATTTCATTGACAGGAAGACATTCACCTCTCCGATTACAACACGGAACATCATCTTAAAACTTCTTAGAAGCTCTATAAAGAGATCATACTTGCAATCACTTATGTTATGGTCTCTCTGTCTGGCCGCGTGAGCTGAGTCCTTTGTGTGTGAGGAAGCGTCACGTGGGCTGCTTGGCGCGCGTGTTGAACGGAGGTTACTCTAAAGTCTTTGGTGTAACATTTCCAAAGGGAAATAGTTCGGCTAAGTTCGTTTCACTTCGTGGGCTAACAAAAAGGAAACAAAGATCTCTACGGGGAAATCACGCGGAGTTAACGTTACATCCTTGCATGGCTGATGAAGAAGAGCGTGCGTCGCTCGGTCCGGCGTGTCACGTGGTCACGTGCGCGTGTTTCTCCTTCAAAGCAAGCGCGCGCTCGTTTAAAGGTCCCTTGTAGATGGATTTACTGAAGAGATACGTCACGGGGTTTTCTTTTCAATCGTCGATTGGAATTAAACACAGAGACTTATCTACAACTGAAAAACACAAACTAACTAGAAACAAATAAAAGAAAGGCGAAGAACTCGCCCGGAGGCGAGACGTTACATCATGACACGAGGACACGGGAGGAAGAGAGCGAGCAAAGGGGAGAAGCGTCTTTTATCACTTTTGGAGAAATCCAGCCTCTTCCTGTTGGCTTGGCCAATTAGAGGGTTGGAAGTTTACAGGCGGGACTTTGGGTTTTATTTCTCTTTGTCTTGTCAGACTGCTTGTCTAATTAAATTATGACCTGTGTTAGGAAGGGTCATTTCTACTGCAGAGATGTGTTATGCACATAATCATACCTTTTACGGTGTGTTCATACATATATCTGGCTGAGTCAAGTCAAGAGCATTTTTACGATATCAAACACGACTGTTATAGGTAAACATTTACATTAAAAATACACCTAGGGTATTTATAATTCACTTTTAAGTTACGGACAAATTATAGTCATCACAATGTGACATGGGCAAATGGACACACATAAAAACACCTCAAATATATCTGGTTGAATGTCTTTTAAAGAAAAGAAGTTTCTTTTCGCTGTAGGATTCACTTCCTTTGGGACATTTCAAAAATGTCATAAAATGTCTTAATGTCTTGTAAGCGGACACCGCGCTCTGTCCTGAGTGTGGGTGTCAGCTGTGGGGGAGGTGTGTGTGTGTGTGTTTTTTTTCAAGTTCCAGGCCTTTTGGGGCTAAAGGCTTTGGGATTTTAGCACGAAGGTATTTAGTTATTCAAATTCACCCTTTTAGCCCAGTCCTTACAGCAGGAATGAGTGTATTGTCCAGCATCAGTGAGTCTGATCTAAGCATCAGTCTCTCTCTACCTCTGGAGGTGGAATATCAGGATAAAAACACCTACAGCTGTGTGCTGAACAATCCCATCAGCAACCAGACCACACATGAGAAACTCATATAAATGTATCGATCTGAAGTCGGTTAAATATAATAACTCGCTTAGAAAATTGAAATAATGACTTTAATCGTTGCTTGTTTAAAAACGTCATTTAACTCAGAGATTAGACTCTAAATGAGTTCAGGACTAATGATTATTATGTTAAAACATAACCATCACCACCTGATCACTCTTTGCTTGTCCGGCGGTTACAGCTCAGCTACAACATTGAAATTCACCATTTTCGTCTTTCTTCTTCTGTGGATTTCCTCAGCTCCTGATTGGTCAAATTCAGATAAATCGACAAAACGGCTCATTCAACCGCACACACCTCACGAATTCAAGCCGACTGCTCCCGAACTTTTTCGACATGCTTAAAAATTATCGGGAGGTCGAGAGGTGCTTGGCTCGGCTCGTATCTTCCTCGCACACGATACAGGCCGCGACATGCGAGCATAACCGATTTCCACGCGATTTCTCCCGAGTGAAAAAAATCATCTGCGAGCTCGTAAAACAGCAAAAAATCGCACCGTGTACGCCCGCCTTTAGGAGTGTGGTCCTGGTCAAGACAATCTCCTGAACTCCAAACTGAATGTCAGAATGGGAAAGAAAGGTGATTTAAGCAATTTTGCGTGGCATGGTTGTTGGTGCCAGACGGGCCGGTCTGAGTATTTCACAATCTGCTCAGTTACTGGGATTTTCACGTACAACCATTTCTAAGGTTTACAAAGAATGGTGTGAAAAGGGAAAAACATCCAGTATGCGGCAGTCCTGTGGGCGAAAATGCCTTGTTGATGCTAGAGGTCAGAGGAGAATGGGCCGACTGATTCAAGCTGATAGAAGAGCAACTTTGACTGAAATAACCACTCGTTACAACCGAGGTATGCAGCAAAGCATTTGTGAAGCCACAACACCCACAACCTTGAGGCGGATGGGCTATAACAGCAGAAGACCCCACCGGTACCACTCATCTCCACTACAAATAGGAAAAAGAGGCTACAATTTGCAAGAGCTCACCAAAATTGGACAGTTGAAGACTGGAAAAATGTTGCCTGGTCTGATGAGTCTCGATTTCTGTTGAGACATTCAGATGGTAGAGTCAGAATTTGGCTTAAACAGAATGAGAACATGGATCCATCATGCCTTGTTACCACTGTGCAGGCTGGTGGTGGTGGTGTAATGGTGTGGGGGATGTTTTCTTGGCACACTTTAGGCCCACCTGAGCATTGTTTCTGACCATGTCCATCCCTTTATGACCACTATGTACCCATCCTCTGATGGCTACTTCCAGCAGGATAATGCACCATGTCACAAAGCTTGAATCATTTCTTGAACATGACAATGAGTTCACTGTACTAAAATGGCCCCCACAGTCACCAGATCTCAACCCAATAGAGCATCTTTGGGATGTGGTGAAACGGGAGCTTCGTGCCCTGGATCTGCATCCCACAAATCTCCATCAACTGCAAGATGCTATCCTATCAATATGGGCCAACATTTCTAAAGAATGCTTTCCGCACCTTGTTGAACCAATGCCACGTAGAATTAAGGCAGTTCTGAAGGCGAAAGGGGGTCAAACACAGTATTAGTATGGTGTTCCTAATAATCCTTTAGGTGAGTGTATATCTAGTAAGGTTAATTCATGGGCGATTCTAAACACTGATTCTAAACACTGATTCAACGAAGCTTCGAAACCTTTACAAATCTTTTGTTTTGAGTAGATGGATTGGAGCGTGTATCAAACTGTCAAAGTCACGTGATTTCAGTAAACGAGGCTTCGTTACATCATAGCTTTTTCAATATGTTTTAAAATGTCAATGATTCACCGCTGTCAGGCGTTGATCTCTGTGAAATCATGCAGATTCAGTGATATCGCTCTCAAGTGGCGAACCATTGAACAAGTGGTTTTAACCTGATCTCTGATCAGTTTTATACATGTGTAGATGTTTAATGGGACATTTGTATTATTAAAGGAATAATAGTAGTTTTATGCATGTTTCCACTGTTCAGACCAGCAGGGGTCGCCAGCGTGTGGTGTTTTGAACGCTTCGAAATATGAATAATTTTGCAAAGCAATTGGATAAATTGATTCGAAGCTTTGAAAAGCTTTGTTTCTCCCATCACTAGTTCAGTCATGAAACTCTATAGGGCGCAGGCTTTACATTCTACAATGTTTAATCTCTATCTCCATTTCCGGTTGTTCAGCAGACAGGGTCGTTCCTGAGAAAGTTGAAATGAAGACCGTGTCAGTGATGGTGGGAGACTCCATTAAACACTGGCATCACTAAAATACAACGCTGTGATGTGTTACAGTGGAGGTTTGCAAAATCAGGCACAGATCACACAAATCCTTTTGATATCATCGCCAGACTGAATGAAGTGAACAATAGCGGTAGTCACGATCTTGATGACCGCCTGATCCAAGTTCATGATGTCCAAGTTCACCTGGATCACAAAACTGGATATCTCACTATCATACGGAAATGTAATATATGTACATATATGAAATATGCATATATTAAATATATGCACATAGACAGTGAAAACATATATGTACATATATATCTTCCCATATATAAAACATATTCGAAAATGGAACAATTTCATATATTGACATATAAAATTAGCCCATATATTTTATGTATGTATAATAGTGTCTATATATATATGTCACATATATAATTATCAATATACATGACATATATTTCTTTATATGTATGTTCAATATACAAACTACACATATATGCATAGCATATTGCTTACATATATGTGACATATATATGCCCCTCATATGTTTTTATATAGTCTTAGTATATATTTTTCATATAATTTGAAATATATATATATAATATATTTTTGATACATGTATGTGGAATATATAAATGGCATATATAAAAACATTGTGTGAGCACATATATTTTGAATATATGTTATGTTCTTATATTATGTATATTAATTGCAAAATATTTTAATGCATGATGTAAACTAAACAAATGTAAAACATTTGCTTTCATTAACTTCATACATATTTTTAAATATAGGTTATGGACGTGTACTTGTACTTACACACTTGTAATGAACATGACATGCCTAGCCTTAAATGTTAAATGGTGCAGTTAGCAAAAAATAAGTAACACAGTAAAACAGCTCAAACATTACAATTTTATTTAAAAACAGTTTTAATTTAAAAATAAAAATTAAGCTGTGCAAAATTTGAAAACTTCTGAACACTCAACACACAACTTTATCAATATTACTCCAAAACATAAAACAAGACAAGAACAAGAATATCCACCAACAGGTACGATACAGACTGTTATTTTTTTAAGTTTGGGTCTTCTTGGATGTCCGCAGCTCAGTGACCTTCTGATTGATAGCCACCCCTAGTTGGCCCCTGGTGGTTCCAGAAAATTTCTGGATCACTGCATCTGTATAAAAGACAATGAAAAGCATTTTAGTTTTATAACATTTATCTAAAGACAGGCAAATTATAATCACCTCAAAGACTAAATTAACACAGGACATACAGGTGAAACTCGAAAAAAATTTATATCGTGCAAAACTTAATGTATTTCAGTAATTCAAATTAAAAGGTGAAACTAATATATTTAGTATATATATTGTTGCGTTTTTATACCGCTGTAATACCTATCAACCTCCCTCATATCATTCACATGCAATATAAATCACATTTCATCATATGATCACCTGATATTTCTTGATGTTGGGAAGTGGAATAGGATCCTCGGCGGTGTCCGTCCCAGCTCAGTCTTGGGTTCGTGTCACAGGGCTCTTTGCTCAGTATAAAATATCTCAATTCACATAAAGATATTTTTAGGAAAAATCACTCGAAGTCTGATTTTAAGAGGTTTTCGAATCACCAAACTTATGGTTTCGTTTTACTCAAAATTTTTTTAGAATGATACAAAGACAATAAATTCAAAAACAGAAAAATAAAAGAAAAGCGTATATAGTCTTCACCTCGAAAAGTTGCGGCCCCGAGAAACAGGAAACATCATCTTTTATATGTCTAAATTGGGGCCGTCTCTAAGCATTAGGGGAGGCAGTCCTAGTTCAGCAATAATTCCTTACAAGGTATGCAAAAAGCAGCAAACACCTACACTTGTTGTTGAGCAAAAAGTCGTTAATCTTCTAAGACTCTACATACATGAGCTATGGCGCTATTCTACTGGTTTTTCCCCCATCTACAGGTGTGAAAACCACATCCTGCCTCTGGCCTCACAATGGCCTCCTAAAAAGCGTTACCTTATCTATACAGAAAGGTCACAGTTGTAACACCTGCTTAGCTTCTGCAATGCAAGCGCAAAAGAAAGACAATGCAAACTAAAAATAACACTTCAGACAGCAGGGCAAAGTTGCATCTCTAGAGATGCGACTTTCTCCTGCACATCTAACATTTCACATCTGGGACATTTAAGTTGACTCATTAACACAAACTTCTTTACAACATGCATCAGTTGTTTGTTCAGTTGTTCCATTTTCCGAATTGTGGTTATCATCTTCCTGCTCTGCCATATCAGGTCGTGCTGCAGGGTCAATGGTCGACTTCTTCTTCCTTTTGTCCTTTTTCTTGGCTTTGTGTTGGGTTTTGGCGTGGTCTTTCTGGAGCTGGGCAACTAAGAGATCGTCCATAAACATTTCATATTTATCAGTCCTTTTTGTTATATATAAATCCTCCAGGGAAGGCAATGTAAGACATTTGTTAGAGAATTTCACATCTTCAATTATAGGCTGCCCAGGCTGTACATCACCCACTCCTGGGATTCTATGATAAATGTCACTTTTAATATCTCTTGTAAATTTTGCCGTTATTGGAATTCTATCTACGGGACAGTCAATCATTAAGATTATTCCTTTCATTACACTTTGGTATTCCTGTTCGACATACAACTTAAAGAAAAGTCCCTTTTTTCTAATTAGGGTGACCTCACAAAATCGATTCATTGGCCAAATTACTGTCGGGTCTTTGAATCTAGGGGCCTCATGGATATAGTTGTCATTCACATCGCCATCCTCCACACAAAACCTCAAGACAACCATGGAGAACCAGACCCGCTCTGCTGCTTCCGGTCGGGTTTTCGCCCGTTTTAGAAACTGCTCGTAGGTCTCTCCAGCCATTCGGCCCCCGGTCTCCTGGATCAACACCTGAGGCATTTATAGAAGACATGCGATTTGTCAACAAACGCCAATCCAAAGGCCCCTGAGCCCACATGTTTGACTCTCTTTTGTAAAGTCACTCCGTCAAAAGTTAAAATTTCTTCATCATTTAAGAATTCTATAACTTGAAAAGTACATATCGATCTCCCCTCATTTGAGATTGTTTCCCACTGTCGCCCAGGAATACACAATTTCAACCATGGTGGTAACACATATCTCCTGTTTCCATCCAGGCACAATAATTCTTCTGAGAACCCATTTAATTTCAATTCATTTCTAGGGCAAAGCCCTTTTCTAACACTCGCTTTTATAACTAAGTCCCACATATAAGTTACTCCATTTGGCGATTTCTTTACACACTTATTTTTATCATTCATGCATGATCCACACCATTTTTCTCCATTAATCAATTCAAAGTACAGTCGTTTTATCAATCTGTTACATTCATGACATCTTTCACCCCAATGTCCATTCCCAGCAGGCAGTTCAATGCAAGGCTCAATCCCGTTATCTCGCTTGTTTTCCTCTACTTCAATTAATCTTGTCAGCTCCTGTAATTTGGTTATAAAATTAATTAGAACCTCCAAAACTGACATCTGCCCAACAATCCCTGCACACTTTCATTGGTCTTTTAAGTTTGTCCCATCTATTGAAAAGGATCAATATTCCCAATAACAACATATTTTCACTGGGAATATAAACCCCTAAAGAGAAAATGCACAAGGTCAAGGATCCTATTACAATCCATAGCCTTGCTTCTTTTCCATGTCGAAATATCAATAGCCCAGTCAGATACAAAGTAGTCACTGCAACCATTGACATTTCGCACCAATAGGTGATATCATGTCTCTTTGTGAATTTTAAACATATATCAATTGCTAATTTTGATCCACTTAAGAAATATAAGGCTATTGTTCCCCTTAGCTCAATCAATTTGGACCACCCATCAGAATTTATTAACATTATGCAAACTAATATTAATTTGCTCAATTTGCCAATCAATGAAATTCTAACAATTTGAAACATAGAAATTAAAACATGCCAACAGAGATTTCGGTTGTAACCATTTAACAACATCCATATGATATAAGTCCCCAATTCACTAACCTGCGCGAACGAGTTGTCAGAGGTTCCTTGGAAACTCTCAATCTCGTTGGCGGTTTCCATTGAAGTTCCGTTTTTCGTCCCGTTGGATGCCATGTTATGCAATTTATCAATTTAGATCTACTGTTGGTCTTACTGGAACAAATTTTCGTTTGAGTTATTTCAGAATGAAATAAGTGACAAGGTGTGTCGTTCGATGATCAACTTCACAGTTGGCAAAGAAAAAGTTTGACCCCCTTTTCCCTTTGTCTCTAGAATTATATCACCCTAACTCCTCCTGTCACTCAAGTTTGTCATCTGACACGTTTCCTGACCATTCACTGTTGCAACAGCGATTTCTCGGAGAGACTCCTCCTCTTCATTTGAGAGCTTTGCAGCTTTACAATTTTTTCTAAAACTGCCAATTGATCTACTCTGTCCCGTCTTGAACATATTCTCTGCCCTATCATATTACAAGAACATTTAATTATGATCACTAATAACATGAATCCTACTATTCCTGCGGCACAATATAAAGCATACCATCCTAGGCTGATCATAAAACTTATTAGCCATTCCCAAACATCCTTTGTTACAAATTTAGTCACGGCTGTAGTGGCATTCACTACCATCTTTATTCCTGTTTCAACAAATAGTCTAGGTTCATCAAACCATCGTGGGAAGCTATCTGCCCCGATAATTTCAACACTACGGTCACAAATAGTTTTTCTCATCCACTCCATTCCTAGATAATAATTTTGGTCTATACCTTTGCACCATAATTTTTTCCACGACTTTCTTGAGATTACCTGTTCTAAATCGTCTAGGGCTATCAACTCTAAATTGGCTATTTTCAACGGGCTCTCTTTTCTTAGTTCATATCTCAGCCAAATATTTTCGTCTATTCTGTCTGGATCATGCATAACTTTCCACTGCAAATTTTTGCTCACTGTTCTGACAACACCGTTGGGGCCATAAGACATTTGGTGACTATCAGACAGATTGTTTTTTAAAACAGTCCACGGCAATGGTACTATTCCATTAGACCAATAACATATTATTGACAACATTTGATTAATAGTTATGTGATCATGTCCCCGCGAACAATTCTTAATTATTTCACCACATTCCTTGCCTGTTACTCCCAATAATTCATCATCATGGAAAATCAATTTCATTCTATATTTTCCATCCTCCTCTTTCCGTTGTTTCATGCCTACTCTTTTTAATCTCAATTTTCTTTTAATATTAAGAACACCTGCCGAACGGTTTCCTGATATTGGGTCACTGCCATTTAGTAGATCACTGCAATCCATCAATTCTCCTCGCTTATCACAAAAGCTGGAATATGCAAAATCGTTATAACCATTGTTGTTGTATTTATATTTGTTTTTGTGATTTTTATCGCCTATTGCTAGTCTGACGCATTTATCCATTATCATCATTTTACTCTCATAGTAACTCTTCAAATCTTCTTCCGTTTTCAACGATTCATTCAACACCATTTTGATTAAATAAACTGCAGTTTCTCTTCGTCGGCTATCTACCTCCCACGATTCCTTTTTATAATTATACTTTACTCGAGGTATTTTTAGTTTCTTTGACCATATCCATGGAACAGTTTTATTCAGTTCTAAATCAATTTTGGTTGCGTAATATTTCTCTGCTTCAATTAGTTCCATCGCCAGTCGGTTATCCATATTTGGAGACAATCGCGACTCCAAATATCGTCCGTGCGTCGTTGTTAGCAATACAAAATCACCTTGAGGATTTAACAACTTACTAGATTTTAGCCATTCTTTTATTGTTTTTTCCATTTCAGATTCTCGTTTTATTTGTTCAGTGTCTAAGCTTCGCACTTTTCTTCTCATAACCGTTCCTTTGTTTTTGCACTGGCCTATTTTCCACGGATTAAATTCTTTACTCGTTTTGAATATCCAACATCCCCCTAGTTCTTCGTTTGAACTTGTTCTGCTTGTCGATCCAATAAAATATTTGTCCGTTTCATTTTTCCACTGATCCGTAATATAGCTATTGGTCTCATAAATTTCTACTTCTTTACTATACCAGCGCCTCAATTTTACGGTACTTTTAACCTTAACTTTAGGTTCTCTGATTAGGTAATAAAGCAAATCATTATTTCGTTTTTTATCATTCAAATTACCATTTATCCATTTCCAGAAATTTCTATTATTTCTCTCTACTTCACTTTTATTTCTGTTTTCCGTTGCATGTACAATTACATCAAATCCCGAAACATTCTCTCTGTCTACTTGTACTTCGGCTAATATTACTTGGCCAGTTAACCTGTTAAGCTTCAAGCCCACTTTTGAAAAATCCCCAGAAATGACATACACAAACTGAAACAGATACAGTTCATGAACCCTTTGCACTAAAAGCACAAGTATGATCTCATTTGAAAGCTGACACCTGGTTGTTTATTGTAAATGTAGAATTAATTATTGTCATAATGAAAAAAAAACATTTTAAATAGCTTCAAAGTTTTGTAAAGTTATTAGAAATTTATTTTTATGAAACATCTTCATGAAAATAAAATTGAAGTTGGCCCTGGAGCAATCTAGAAATGCACTGCAGCTAAAGCCACATGTCTGACCATTTTATATTTAAAATCTGAAAATGATAAGTATAAAGCTCTGTATTTAGTTAAATGTTTTTCAAGATCATGTCAAATTACTTTATTTTGATTAGACTCTATTAGCAAACTGATGTTTAGTCATCTTCTGAGTCATCTATTCAGTCTATTGTCTCTATTGTTTTGTGGTGCCCCATTCAGTCTCAGTCTCCCCTGCACACATTTACACCTCTCCAGACTGGTTATTATGGCTCTAAATATGCATTTCTTTTGTCTGCATTATAGCTACTAACGACTGGCTATTCACAAGCTATTCATAGGGTTTCAAACCCTAATTTCTTTTATCAAAGTTCTCACTAAATATTTGAAACTGGTATCAAATGCACTGAAACATTTCAGTAAGCATTCCTATTTAGAAAAAAATCATAAAACAATAACTGCTCGTGGCAGGTGCGCCTGGGCTCGCTAGCATGTTAGCTTAGCACACCATCAATACACGACCATTTATGAGATTAAAACCATGTTTGCGCTCCAAACTCACTATATAACGCAAGTCTAGTGTTTTAAATAATCTTCTGTGATCTAACTTGGCTTCAGATAAAAAAAAAATCAGACAGAAAATGTATTATTTAGTGTTCTGAACGATGATGAAATCTATATCGATTAGCATTACATTATAAATATAATCTATTATTATGAAATACCTGGCATGGCTTGAAGAACACAGGTAACTCAAATATCATTGCAATCATGTTTATTGTCTTCAAAACATCTTTATCTGCATGTTACAGCGATCTCTGTACTTTCTGTATCACTCAGTGACGTCCTGGAATGTCACATGACTATGGGTCTTCTTCATGATCTATATATGGACTTTTATTGGACATAATAGCGCCCCCATGCAATTGGTATGAATGGAAAACACAGCACATCTCAGTAAGAAGCGATCATTATGATTACATCGACGCATTTAGGTATAAATTCAATAAATATTATTCCTGTCTATAGAAATATGATGTGAATCTATGAGAATATATCAATATTTCTCCACATCTGCACATTGTTGAGCTAAAAGCCCTGAGGGACGTTGTTTTGTGAATCGCTGTCATGACGACAGCACGGAGTGTTTTTTATGAATGGACCAGCTGAGGCTTATAATTCATATTAAAGGTATCGACTCATTTTTTTCATTTCATAACTCCTGACACAAATTAAGACATAACTGTCACTATAAGTTTCTCAGAATACAATAGTGGTCAAATACTGAATCTTGAGTCTTATATCTTTTTAATGATGTATAGTTTGTCAAGGTATAACATTAAATCTGATAGTATATTTGAACTAAATAAAAAAAAAAACGCTTCAGTGCGCCGACGCTCTGGAGAAGGTTAAGAGGTTAATATTTCCCATTGTAATACATAACTAACCCGCACTACAGCCAGAACAATTATCCCTAATCCTAGAAAAACCCATAAAAATGTACTTATCCATTTCCAACAATTTCGTTGTTGTTTCAATCTCCTGATGTTTTCTCTCGCTCCTTCCAATTCCTCTGCCAGATCGTCCTTCGCTCTCGCCTTCCCCATTGTCTGAAATCACAGGTTAGTTCTTTGGCTCGGAGACGAGCCGTTTAACACGCCTAAACAGACCTTTCTTGATTACTCTGATTTCGGGTTGTTTCTCATGTAGTTCAGCTTCAATTCCTCCAATCCAATCAAAATCAGGGTGTGCGCTAGTCAGTACATTAATTTTCAAATGCAATACAATTTTGAATTGCTTCTCTGGTTCTTCAGTGATCTGATCATCCCCGTAGAAGTTTCCGATCTGAAATTTTTTCTCACTAGCCTGCCAGACTCTGTGCTCTTTCACGTCTTTGGGAGGAGCTACTAATAGCTCCACAAACTTCTCCTTCCTGTTTGATTGTCTTTTTTCTTTGGTGACATTTGACCTACACAGTGTGCCTCGATAATCCTTTTTGTATTTGGGACTTTCTTCCCATCCTCCTTCCTGTGCTATTTCTAATGCTAGGGAGATCCAGGTCCTTACTTGCCACTCTTGTCCCCTCTTAACATACACCCAAGCAAGCTTTCCCGAGGAGCCTCTCTTCATTTCAACTTCTGGGAAACATCTTATAATGGGTGTATGCCATAAAGAGAGGTTCCATCTGGCAGACTCTAGGTCCGCCAGAGACAGATCGCTCTCGCGATCTCTGTTCACTATTTCTTTGACTAGTCCCTCCCTCTCCCGTAATGCCTGATTTTTAATTTCTTTATCATCATTGGGAAAGATGGGGATTCTAGTTTCCAGAAACGCTGTTCTTTCATGTTTCCTCAACCCTATCCAGGGATGTCTGGAAAATCTTGTGATTATGCCATCCTGAAATAGTCCTATGGGTTTCATAACTCTTATGGCCTCCCATATATATCTTGACGACATAAGTGTCCTATCCTTCGTGCCACATACTACACACGTCCAACTGTTATTTCCATCAAAAGTGCAACTGCACTTTTCAGCTGTCCCACCGGACACACGGAACGAATCTACTCGCATCTTAGGATGGAGTGGCCAACAATTCTTACATATTAGGATGCCTCCTATCTCAATGTGGCTATGCTCTTTAACTGTCCACTCTAGGCCCATAGATTTCTTTTCATCAGGGGCCAGAGTAGGCAAAGCCACTGCCTTGTCACAAAGTACACACATATATGGACGGACTCGAACCTCCACAGGTGTGGTCTCAGTTCCTCCGAAGCCCAAAACCCTCTGAAGTTCTGGCTCTAACCACAGCATAGCTTTTGAACCATGTTGACCGTGCTCTACCCTAATCAGCCCTCTCCTATTTGTGACTCTGATGATTTCTTCCATTTTTTATGTTTTTATTTTTTAATCAGGTCTTTATTTGATTGGATTCCGTTATTTTCTAACTCTACCGTATTTGATCCTGTAATTGCTTTGACTGTGTCTACTGTCCCTGATCCTTGGTTGAATCTCCCTACCTTTTTCCGTCTAGTGATTATCACACTGTCTCCAGGTTTGAATCTCGGGTTCTGCTTTACCTCCTTTTCCCTGGCTGTCACGTAATCACATCTGTTGAGATGTAAAAGACAGGTGTCAACGAGGTTATCCCACTGCCCCAGCTTCTTTTTTACTGAAAAATTCTTTCACCTCCCGGATAGATCTTTCGGCAATTCCATTTGTCTCTGGTCGATAGGGGATGCTCTTGACCAGCAATATTTTGTTTTCTCTACAGAATGCCTCCACTAGTTTGCCACTAATGTTATGTGCTCCATCTGCTCTGATCGACACCATCTTTCCTCCCCACCTGATCCATTCCTTTAAACACTCAACAACATTTTTCTCTAGCGCAGCACGCATCGGCCAGACCATCTTTTTCTTAGTGTGGTTGTCAACTGCTAAGAGGAAATAACAGTTTCCTCTTGTGGTTTTGGGCCGAAGAGGCCCAGCGAAGTCGATACTGACCTCTTGACCTCTGTATTCTTTCGGTAGCTCGCTTTCCCGGGCTCCTTTGGCTGTCATAAATTTTCTGCATATTTTACATTCCTTCTTCACTTCCCTATATCTCATTCTCCAATTTGGTATGCTGAGATTTCGGAGTCTAAGTTCCATTTGAATCATGTTATAGCTCGGATGGTTTAACTCATCATGCATTTTTTCAAACAGCTCAGTGACTTCCTGTAGTTTAACTCGCCCTATAAACTTATCTATCTCCCTGTTCCCTTGGGCTGCTTCACTTTCCTGTTTTGTGTGGCTGACTTGGTGATAACAATGTACTGTCACCTTCTCAATCAGCTCAGCTATCTTTTCCCATTGTTCTCTATGTGGCATAGGTTTGTTACGAGCATTATGGAAGCCGTTGACTTTCCATATCTCCAGTTCTTTATTCAAACCGTCAGCTACATACTCCGAATCACATGTCAGGACAATTTCTTTATGTCCTAATTCGACCGCCTTTTCCAAAGCTTTTTGCACCGCAGTGACTTCAGCTAACTGGGCAGTTCCTTCAATTTCTCTACTCTGGGAAGTAATCAGCTGACCATCTTTCTTGACCAAATAACCCCATTTTACCTGGCCTGCTTTCTCACTGCCGTCTGTGAAATATTTAGGCAAATGCTGATGTGCATCATGATACTTGGTCATTTTTTCTTTCCTTTTCAGTTTAATCATTCTCCATTCTAGTTGGTTGTCGCCTAAAATTAAATTCCACTGATCCCATCTCTGGGAATTGATTCTTGCCTGATTCATCACAAGGTTCTTTTTTAGTCTGCTTAGCTCGCCTGCTTGAGAATGAATTTCAATTGGCTGTTCTTTTGCTGTTGCTTTCAGCTGCAATAGCCTTTTCGTCACCGCAGCTAACACTCTTTCAGGACCGTTCTCTTCATATTTCATCATACTCTGTTCCTGTGTATGAGTCAGAAATGCTATGGGGCCTTTCCCATCACGGTTTGATAGTGTCAGGGTAACTTCCTGTTCTGCTTCCCTAACATCAACTATCAGTGGAACCGCTTCGTCTCGCCGCTCTAACTCTCCGCTGTTTAACGCCATCTCAATCAGTTTTATCCTGGCTGTTTCCATCTCATTCGTCCACTGCCATTTTCCCTCTCTTGTGCCCTGATATAGCAGCTTAGCCTCCCTGGAATACTTAGGAATCAGTTCCCTGATAAAATTCAGCGTCCCTAACAGTGATTGCAGCTGTTTTTTGGATTTTGGAGGACCTGATTTTAACAATTCCTCTAACTTGCCTCTAGTGCTCGTGGTTAGGGTTTTTGAATCCCTGCCTAACTTGAATCCTAAAAAATCCACCTCCTGTTTTCCAATTTCCATTTTCTTCAAACTTGGTTTGAGACCTGCAGCTGTCACTCTGTCTAGAGTCTGCTCTAGCAACTTCATGTGTTCTGCCTCCGTCTCTGTGGCCACAAGTATGTCATCAATGTACACTGTCACCGGTATCCCTGCCAGCGTTTCAATCATCATGCTTTGAAAGACATTTGGTGAGTTTTTGTAACCTTGTGGTAATCGAGTGTACACATACTGGTCACCCTGAAACGTGAATGCAGTTTTGTCCTGACTCTCTTTGGCTAACGGAACACTCCAAAACCCGTTAGCGAGATCAATTTTCGACAACCATTTTTTATCTCGGCCAATGCTCCCACTAGCCTCACCACAATTAATTAGATATCTAGTGTCCGGTACTGTGAGTCTGTTAAGTGCCTTGAAATTCGTAACAAGACGCCAAGTTCCATCCGGTTTAGCTACGGCCTGGATCGGAGCATTTGTGGCGGCGCTTTCATTTTTCTTCAGTTTTCGTATTATTCCCTGACCAGTCAGTTCTCTAATGGTCTCTCCAATTTCTTTCTCTGCCCTACTATTTATTTTGTATTGTCTCTGGGGAGGGGGAATGCCTCCTTGAATTACATGTTCGTAATTCGCTTGAACCTTTCCACAATCATTTTTACTCTTTGAATAATAGGGCAGATACTTTGCCAAAAGCATTTCCAGCCCCCCTTTATCTGTTAAATCTGAGTCTCTTATAATTCTCTGAATTTCTTTGTTCTGATCGACTATTCCTAATTTTCCTATTTTTACTAAATCGTCGGGGCAGAGCAAGTTATCGTTACCCATCACTACTCTTATGTTTTCCTTCTTCCAAACGCTTTTATTACTTACGCGACCTTCAAAATCTTCAACTGTTATTGAATCTACTAATTCTCCGTGATTCTCTGAGGGTTTTATAACACTAATGTCTGCTCCGGTATCTACGCGAAACTCGGTATCATCGTAAGTTTTATAAAGTCGTTTATCTTTTTCCACTGTTTTGAGTAACGCTGACTTCAGGGGGGCCGCTTCATCCTAATCTAAATCCCCATTCGTTTTCTTTGTTTTTCTTGCTTTCTGTTCTTTTGGTTTTTCCTCCTTAGATTCTCGGTCCCCGGCATTATCGTCAACCTTAACCCTGCCAACCTTAAGATTATCTTTGGTTTTCTCCCTTTCTTTTATGATTCTGGTCTTATCTTCCTGACTAAGTTTGTTCCATTTCTCCGGACTGATGTAGGAACCCTTTTCTTGTCTGTCTGTCTCCTTCCTAATTTTAGGCCTAGACTGATCTCTATGCCTGTCACTTTCTCTATTTGAGCTCCTACGATAATTGTTTTCTCCTACATTCCTCTTGGGCACTGTTCTAGGGTTTTGATTTGACATTTGTCTTTTTTCTGGCTCATGGCGATTGTAGGGCTTTCTTTCTCTTTCTGATTACCTAGTTTGAGTTCTAGCTGCCTGCGGTTTCTCGTTGGATTTACTCCTGTCATTTTGAATTAATTCGGTCTTGCGGTCATTTTTAATCAGGGTTTTTTCCAGTTCTTCTGGATCAGTTTCAGGCCCTAATAAGAGAAACTCTCTAGCTCCTGAAAGAGCATTACTTTTTACCCCAGTGAAAATGTGTTTGAGGAGCCCCTCAACGCCTTTGTGTGCCACTTCCTGACATGCTGACAGGGCCCCTACAGTTGACCATCTTTCCTCAAACAGCTTCTGTTCTATTTCCTCCTTGTTTGTGGGGATTAAGCTCTCTAGCGTCTGCGCTAATTCTCTCCCCCCACTAATTCCGAATTCAGCGAGAATAAATGAGTCTATTGATACACCCGTTATCCCCATCTGTTCTCCATATCGGACTATCTCCCGAACTTTTCCTTTCACTGTAGTATTTTTCAGCTTAGCCCTTTTCAACATGCGCATCTCCTGATCGCGTTTCAACAGTTCCTCTAAAGTAGTTCCTGTTTCTGTCAGAGCGACTTCTGGTTGTTTAACCAGCTTTGTTTTGATCTCGGGGGTTTTAGGCTTTTGCCCCGGAGTGCCAAGATGTAAGGCTTTTAAGTGTCGATTTAACACAGGCACTTCAGCCGGTTGTTCTGCATCTGGCTCTTGCCTGTCTTCATCATCAGCGGTTTCTCTGAACCGCAGTTGCCGCGGGACTTGTGGGGCTCTGACTGGGGTTTCTGCGCTGTCTCTTTCGATCAAGGCTGCTCCTTGTGGTTCGATCTCTAAAGCTTCCTCCTGGTCATATTCACTTATTGGTTCATCATCACTCAATGAGTCTACATCGGAGTAATATTGTTCGTAACATGCATTCCCTATGTTTCCTTTAACTATGTTCTCGAGAGCTGCTCTATTAGTCAGGTCTTTCTGGGCTAAAATGGCTCTTTTAGCCCTGCGAGTCAGTCTGGTATCTGAGAGAATCTCTTCTGCGTCGCCTCCGTTAAGCAAACACCACAATTGACCATTAGTAATCCCGGGGGCATATTCTTTATCCCACATAGCTTTTTGTTCTAAAAGGGTTTCTTTCTTTTTGCTTTTTGCATGTGTCGGTCGATACGATCCTCTGCCCAATTCAAATGTCTCGTAACTTTTACAGAGATTCAATTTGGGGAAGGGGTTTTCTACGGGGTCTTTAGCACCTCTAGAAGTGGCCGTTCGTTTTAATACTGGCCACCCTGATTCTTGTTCCTCAATTGAGGTTGTCGCTCTTAGCTTATTTGACCCCTGTCCTCGTCCTGCTTTCTGACTTGATTTCCTATCGACAGCCGCTTCATTTTGATTTACTAATTTTGCAATCTCTCTCAACACTGCCGCATGAGGATGACAGATCATCCATGTTTTAGGCCAATTAGCGTCATTGCTGTTTCTAACTAGCGTGGTTACTAGATATGCACCCAATTTGACCTCATTAAAGCCGAATTCTCCCCCTGAGATCACTGGCATGGCTATTGTGCAGTATTTATTCTCCCTAGCGCATGCACATATCTTATCGACTAAAATATTTAGGACGGCTATCGCTTGTAATTCTTCGTCAAGATCAGAACCACCCCCTTTCTTGTACCCTATTGCATGAATTACCGGTTTACCATTTGGTCCTCCGATTTTTTGGAGAATTATGTCTCCTGTCTGTAGAGAGCTGGTACGGTTCTCTAACAACTTGTCGGACTCATCTTGGAACTTTCGCCCCGCCTGTCGCAAAAAGGCTCCTGCAACGCCAGCTTCATGGCGGAGGGCTCTGTTTGCGGCGTTAACCAACGCATCTGCCTCTTCCTCAAACTGCAAATACCCTGCCTTCAGTACCACTAAATTTGTTCCTTTCGCAAAATATAGTCTAAGGGGCTCTTCAAACTCTATCAACGTTTCCTCCCTAGGACTAAGTATGGCTTCATAGAGCGGAGCATCAGGTTCAACAAGGTTCATTCTCATCTCTTCCTGAGAGATCACGCTATAGGTTGCGGAGCCTTTGTCTGATTCTTCCCCTGAACCATCCTCAATGAGAGTGTTCCAGCTTTTTGTTGGGATGCCCTTCATTTCTTTCCCTGTCGTGTTAAAAATCTGCACTTTTGGGCCCTCATCGTTTGCTCCTTTATTAGAGTAAATGAAGGCTGGAGCTTCTGCTCCTTCTTCAACCCTAAAGTTTATTACTTGAGCGATTTCTCTGACCTCTCGCCAGGGTATGTCCCTAAAGCCGCACTTACATCTGGTAAAATCCAACCATTCTAACTTTCCTGCAGTGTCGCTGGTCACTAAATCTATAGTAATCATTCGGCTTCCCATTTCTTATGTGTTGTAATTCCTTCACAAATACTAGAATCGTCACTATAGATTTTTAGGAAATACCTGCTCGCATTTCCCTGTGGCACGTGTGACCAGGAAAACAATGCCCACCGACAACGCAACCCGAAGGGAGCAGCAGTTCGGACCACGTTGAAAGCGTACACCGAAAACCTAGTCACCCATGTGTCGCATTCAAAGGATGCAACCTTTTCACAAATCTATATGACTCTTCATTCAACTCCCTTATTTTCTGCAAGTGTTTGGGTTCACTTAAAATTCCCTTATTTTTTGCGAGTGTTTGGGTTCACTCCAAAACCGGTTTGTATCTTTAGACTAACTCACCCCCCTCTCAGGGTTCTTTGAGTTTTTTGTCTGTTTTAACAGGTCTTCATATGAGCCTGCGCGCTGATTTATCACTTAGTTCCCCTGGAACTTTGCAAGTGATATATGTCCCAATTCGATTCCTTTGAACCGCTAATAATAACAGTGACTGTAGTATGTGGACTTTGGCTATACACGTTTTTATTTTCTGTCTTGAACTATTGTCCTTATAATTTCCTCACTAGCAAAAAGCCCCACGTTGGGCGCCATGTTGCGTTTTTATACCGCTGTAATACCTATCAACCTCCCTCATATCATTCACATGCAATATAAATCACATTTCATCATATGCTCACCTGATATTTCTTGATGTTGGGAAGTGGAATAGGATCCTCGGCGGTGTCCGTCCCAGCTCAGTCTTGGGTTCGTGTCACAGGGCTCTTTGCTCAGTATAAAATATCTCAATTCACATAAAGATATTTTTAGGAAAAATCACTCGAAGTCTGATTTTAAGAGGTTTTCGAATCACCAAACTTATGGTTTCGTTTTACTCAAAAATTTTTTAGAATGATACAAAGACAATAAATTCAAAAACAGAAAAATAAAAGAAAAGCGTATATAGTCTTCACCTCGAAAAGTTGCGGCCCCGAGAAACAGGAAACATCATCTTTTATATGTCTAAATTGGGGCCGTCTCTAAGCATTAGGGGAGGCCGTCCTAGTTCAGTAATAATTCCTTACAAGGTATGCAAAAAGCAGCAAACACCTACACTTGTTGTTGAGCAAAAAGTCGTTAATCTTCTAAGACTCTACATACATGAGCTATGGCGCTATTCTACTGGTTTTTCCCCCATCTACAGGTGTGAAAACCACATCCTGCCTCTGGCCTCACAATGGCCTCCTAAAAAGCGTTACCTTATCTATACAGAAAGGTCACAGTTGTAACACCTGCTTAGCTTCTGCAATGCAAGCGCAAAAGAAAGACAATGCAAACTAAAAATAACACTTCAGACAGCAGGGCAAAGTTGCATCTCTAGAGATGCGACTTTCTCCTGCACATCTAACATTTCACATCTGGGACATTTAAGTTGACTCATTAACACAAACTTCTTTACAACATGCATCAGTTGTTTGTTCAGTTGTTCCATTTTCCGAATTGTGGTTATCATCTTCCTGCTCTGCCATATCAGGTCGTGCTGCAGGGTCAATGGTCGACTTCTTCTTCCTTTTGTCCTTTTTCTTGGCTTTGTGTTGGGTTTTGGCGTGGTCTTTCTGGAGCTGGGCAACTAAGAGATCGTCCATAAACATTTCATATTTATCAGTCCTTTTTGTTATATATAAATCCTCCAGGGAAGGCAATGTAAGACATTTGTTAGAGAATTTCACATCTTCAATTATAGGCTGCCCAGGCTGTACATCAATATATATACATATGCATGATTATATCTTCAGAAGGCAAACATTTCTGTATTTAAAATCTTTTTTTTTATTGATTTCATGTAATATTCTAATTTTCAGAGATTTTGAATTTGGGGTTTTCATAAACTGTAAGCCATAATCATCAAAATTATAACTTTTGCACAATATTTTAATTTTTATAAGTTTCACCTGTACATTGTTTGGTAGATAACAAACTTAATGTTCCTGAAATTTAAGCATTATTCAGAACCCAGTATAAGTGTCATCACACTGAAACACCAAGCTGAAACTGATCAATTCTGATGGTTATACTGACACATTTGGTTTTACACAATTCAAGCCCAATTAACCAAGTAATATACATACTCATTATTGCATCAATTTTGATTCTGTCCAATGGCTCTTTTGTTTCCCCAGGGCTTGCATTTTTGGACTTGCCACCTAAGAAAGAGCAACATAATAGAGATTAGAACGAAATATGAATTAACTCCACTCCTATCTAACTACTCAACCATACATTACATTTTTCATTCTGCTTCAGTAAAATGGGGATAATGTAAATAGTCCAATTTATATTTATAAAGCATCATATTTCAATGTAAACGTGAATGAGTGTACATATGTCTGTAAATATGCAAGAATTACTATAATAGAGCAGTTTTTTTTGGTTTACTTTAACCCCTTACCCAAAGACTTCAGATATGATGTTCAATCTACATAGTTATCAAAAAATTATAATAATTATACAGACACTTGAAGACACTATGTCCCATTAACTACCTCTGAGATTGCTCTTAAGAAGTGTATCAATATCAAAAATTCCAAGGAGAAGCATCCGTGCCATGGTAGTGGGGCTGTTTGCATGGCTAGCTGACCACAATACATTTTTTGGTACATAAACTCCTGAGCCCGGGTGAATTTCAATCTGTGGGGAGAGGACAAACATGCATTAATATTAGTGTTATATTACAAAATAAAACATTGCTTTAACAAAAAGTTTTTAGGGGGCCTGATTAAATGTAGCTTTGCATCACATACTTTCTATAAGTGGTGTAACAATGCATTGATGCAACGTGCAAAAAATATATATTTATAGATTTAATAAGACATCTTAAAGGAGAACTCTGGCACAAAATGAACCTGGGGTGTAATAACACATTGGTACCGAGTCGACTGTTCTCTGGGATTTGTTTTCATGATTATCGAGTGTAAACTACGGTGGCCGAGAGAGCTCAACGCGCTGCAACTGAAGAAAACGCATGCAAATAGAAGAAAACACATGCAAATAGAAGAAAACACGTGCAAATAGAAAACAACACGTGCAAATAGAAAAAAACACATGCAAATAAAATAAAACGCATGCAAATAGAAAAAAACACATGCAAATAAAATAAAACGCATGCAAATAGAAAAAAAACGCGTGCAAATAAAAAAACACCCGAAAATTAAGAAAACATCTTCATCAGTTTCACAACACACGTGTGCTCCAAATACTCACAACACCACCAAATACATAAACGCGCTGCAAATAACACAGAGCACAACGGAAATGTTTCCAGGGGAACCAAATAAGTGAGGAACCCGGCTGGGACGTGCTGGCATAGATATCCATAAATCTATGCGTGCTGGTGCTTACAGCTTAAAATTATACTTTATTTATTTGTTTATTTATTTATTTGTTTGTGCAAAACATACAGAGATTAAATTTTTTTATGACATACAACTTGTATACAATGTACAAAATGTATTAACAATATGTTCAATGTCATCAGAATACAAATGAGAAAAGAACAATGAGCTGGAAACTAAAATAAATAAATAAAAAAGATAAAGAAGAAAAACATGAAGGAAAGATATTTCTCTATAAGTTACATCAGTTACACTGTACAAATTGATTCATGTTATTACATTTTCATAAAGAAAAGTTTCGTAAGAAATGTTAGGTAATGTAGGGTCCAAAATTTTAAAGTTGAGACACAGATATATAACGCATATTTTAAAATCTTTTTTTGTAAACTAAAAATAAAAATGTATTTGCATCCGTTATGTTAACAGCATTATATTTCTGTCTAAGACCAGCTGATGGACACCGTGCTGCGTTGTCATGGGAACATCCCAGGTGAAAATAATGAGGAAATTACGTTGTCTTTCGTTGCTCCTTCATCAAGTGCGCTCCACACGGCTGCCTAACAGCACACTAGAGCCCTGCTCACTCCAAAAGGGCTCTGCAATCTCCCCTTCGAAGGGAGTATGGCATAGGGAAGCTCACGAGCAATAAGCACATCTATGAATAAGCACGTCTCAGCCGGGTTCGTCACTTATTTGGTTCCCCTGGAAACATTTCCGTTGTGGTCTGTGTTATTTGCAGCGTGTTTTCTGTATTTGGTTGTGTTGTGAACTTTTGCAGCGCGTTTCCTTATTAGGAGCACACGTGTGTTGTGAAACTGATGAAGATGTTTTTTTTTTAATTTGCAGGTGTTTTTTTCTATTTGCACGCGTGTTTTTCTATTTGCATGTGTTTTTTTCTATTTGCATGCGTTTTTTTCTATTTGCACGCGTTTTTCTCTATTTGCATGTGTTTGCTTCAGTTGCAGCGCGTTGAGCTGTCTCGGCCACCGTAGTAAACAGTTTTATCTCGAAAAACGGTTAGCTTATAACGCTAGTATATGGGGGCTTATAATAAGTCAAAGTAAATCGCTAGTTAATACCACTAACAAGGCTCTAAATAGCCCCACACTAACACAGTAGTATAATGAGGCTGGTCGAGACTGGCCGAGGCTGTTTCCCAAAGATGGCTCCACGATGGTACTGTCTTTATAAAGTATATTATTATTAAACTGTCTGTACACTTACAAAGTTCTCAGTGCTTCGGTTTGTATGCAGGGACCCTCATTATGCTGCTGTGTTAGTGTGGGGCTATTTAGAGCCTTGTTAGTGGTATTAACTAGTGATTTACTTTTACTTATTATATGCCTCCATATACTAGCGTTTATAAGCTAAACAGTTTTTAGAGATAAAACTCTTTACATTTGATTATCATGAAAACAAATCCCAGAGAACAGTCGACTCGGTACCAATGTGTTATTACACCCCAGGTTCATTTTGTGCCGGAGTTCTCCTTTAACAAGGGCAGAGTACGTACTACAGTTCGGGGCAATGTCAAGCTGTATAATTATTCAAAATCATTATTACTTATAACTTTGCAAATTAATAACTACATTTAGAAATTAAATACTAGTATTAATGCTGTACAAATACAGAAAGGCTATTTTATATAAGTATGTAAGCTTTACCATAAATAAAAACAGGCAGAGCAACATAAACAACTCTGACAGACTGCTTGTACTTACTTGGCTGTGAAAAATGACTAATCCTGTCAAGATCTAGGGAACATTTGAGTATTAGGTACTCCTAACTTTGAATGATTCATTTTCAGTAATTAATTTCTAAATGTAGTAATTCATTTGCAAAGTTATAAGTAGGGCTGGGCAAAAAAATCGATTTTTCGATTAATCGTTTTTTAAAATGTGGTCGATCCAAAATCGATTCTCAACGGCCATGAATCGTTTTTTTCCATATTCAGGGCTCGCGGTGCTGCATCTTCTCTCTCTGCACAATGGAGCGCTGCAGGCGTCGAAACACACTCGCGTTTAGGAGTCGGGACATGACGGAATATTCACTTGCACAATTGGGCCAGCATTGCATCGTAACTAACATTTATCATTTTCACGTCTTTTTAAGCTTTACCAGTTTAAACATTCAATCAATGTTAAACTATCCCGTGCTCGCGCCCTCTCAGAGATGTTTTTCACTGCGTGCACATAATACAGTAGATGGTACATAGTACTACAGCCTAAATCCGCCTCACAAACAGCTCGCCAGTAACAGAAGTTCTTTTTGGTGGATGATATCGCTTTAACAGTTAAAAACACGCAAAATGATGTCAAAACTCTGGTCTTGGTGAGTATGTAACCTCGTAAAGATTATCGTAAAGATACCGTCGGTTATGTCTTAAATAAACATAAAACGCGTGTGACAGACAGTATAATGAAACAGTAATGGATTTGCGCACTAGTTCTTAAAGTGAATGCAGCCATTTATGTCTGTCATTAATTTTGTTGTCATAACAACATAATATAGCATAAATTGTACGCAATCATAATTAATAGCCTATGTATTAAATTCAGTAAGGACTAAAAGACTATCCTGGGTTATTTTACATTGGATTACTTTATTCAGTTTCTGTAGTATTTCTGACCTACCCAAAAAACTTTTTTATTTTTATGTCTATTTATTTGTGTCTTTATTCTATTGTATTTATTTGTAATATTTTCAATGTAATTCAAAGATTGAAATCAAGCGTCCATGTGTAAAAACAAACATTTAGGTGAGATCAATATAATAGAAAATTGTTTAATTTTCAGCATCAATTTTGCATCTTGTATCAAAATCCTGTCTATTTATTGTATGCATTTAGTGTATACCGGTAGTGTACCTAAAATAAAAAGAGTTTTATATACAGGTTTGTGGCTCCTAATTTCTTTGTATTAATTAACCATTAGTAAACTTATGTCCACTGTTCTTTTTTTTAATAAATATAGGATTTGTATTTGCCTACATCTATATTCATTATAGTCAAATCGAGAATCAAATCAGGAATCGAGAATCGAAATCGAAAATCGAATCGAATTGAGAGCTTGCGAATCGAAATTGAACATCTGAATCGATACCCAGCCCTAGTTATAAGTACAACTTTACAGTGGGCAGACATTTTTTTTTTACATTTGCAATGCAGATGCTACTTTGGGTCTCAGTAAAAAAAATATATATATATATATATCATATCTTGTTACCTTTTTGGGGCTAGATGGTCCATCTTTGCTGGTTTCCTCTTGAAGAAACTTAGGGTTTGGCTTAAATTTTCGTTTTTTCAGAGGTTTTGAAGTGGACTGGTGTTGTGTCCTCTGGTGTTGTACTTTTTCTAAGGTGGACTGTCTCTCTGTGGGGAAAAAGGGGGAATACAAATTGTAGAATCTAAAACAAAAGATACAAGGGCTATGGCAATAACAACAACATAGGCTGACCACATGTATAAACCCACAATGTTGTCATAATGGGACAGTGTTAAAAATATTAGCACACATTCTGACAGGGATTTAATATCCTGCAAGTTTATATTGGCATCCATTTGAAATATATTTAACTTTACTTAATTATTATTGTGTTAGTTCTAGACTCTAAAGACAAATATTGTATTATTTCCCCACTAAATGTGTCTGACAGCTGAAATCTTACTTTTTTAAGATATTATTCTCACATAACAAACATTTAAAGATATTAAAATGATACACTGTAATATTCTGGGCCTAAGTTAACGTTACTACGTTAAGTTAGCTCTTAACGTTAAACATGAACATTAAAATGCACGCTCACAAAGCAGTAGGCTATTAATAGTAACGTACATGATGTAAGTTAGTAAAAAATAAATAACTTACTACTAATAAAAAAACCTACATTTAAACACGGTGAATCTGCTCAATTATGTACTAGCTTCGAAGTTCGATCTGTAACTTAGCTTATAGCTCATGAAGTTCAGCGGTCACTTAACCCTTGTGCATCCTTATGGACATTTTTGTCCTTTTCAGTTTTGTTTTTTTGATAACTTTGGCTGTGTTAATGCTAACTGCATAAAATTTGCCACAGGTGTGTATTTTTATTGGAATTTTAATATTTCACCTTCATTTACTTTAAAAAATGTATTTTGCACTAGGTAAAAAAAATACACCCACTTAGCACCTTTTGGACAAAAATGTCCCCATTGAAACCCATTAAAACTGCGATTTTTAATCCCAGTGCCATTCAACTATAAAATGATGCAATCTTTCTTAACAGGCTTTCATTCTGTTGGCAAGGCTTCAAAATTTAAATTTTTACTATTTTTTATCAGATGGTGCCATTTTTTTCAGGTTTGGCATATAAAGCAAATTATCACTTTATTGTTGTTTTCTGCTGTTTTCGGCTTATGCATATTATAGAGCCAATTAGATAAATTATGAAGCTATAATTGTGTGGGTGTGTTGGTATGGTTGTCATTGTGGTTAGTATGTGTGTACTGAAAATTTTAGGTGTGTGTGTGTGAACATTTTGAAAGAAAGAAATTATATTGTACTGGAAATCACAAATCCCACCCCATGTAAATGAGTCATGCCATGTGAAAACTAAAAAGGTCAAAAAGTTACTGAAGTTTCTTTTTTTCCATTCAAACACATTTCTTATTACTTGCTTGCACTTTTTCATTTGTTTTTGTTTTTATTCAAAGGTAAAAGGTGATCTTGATTTTGATGTAGAAGTTTAGAGGCCCCACAACACCTTGCATAAATCAAAAGTGATTATTTTTTCTGTTTTCACCTCGAGAAAATGGTGATTGTTTTGTCTGGTAGATTTTTGTTGACACAAGTGCTCTCACAGCCAAACCTATAAAAATGTGATGCTTGAGGGCCTTGTCATTTCATTGTTTGCAAGATGAAGAGACGTTTCACAGCAAGGGAAGCTCTGGATCTAGTGAACACATGTGAAAGTGAGGATGAAGAGTTGACTTCAGTTATTGTTCAATATGATCTTGTACTTTTGCTTTATTTCTAGAGCAAAATAAGGTATATTCTATCAAAAAAGTAAAAACTTTGGAGGATAATAGGAGTAATAAATCAATGATTTGACTTGGACATTTTTGTCCTTTATGGGCCTGAGTGGTATTTTTTTTATTTTTTTTTATCTGATACTGCATAAAAATATGAATGCATCAAAATTAATGTTGTTAACCAGTGATATATCCAAGGCTGTAATATTTAAAGAAAAAAAAACCTGCTTAGCATTTAGTATATGGAATATTTGTATTATTATAATAATTTTTTATAAAAACAAAAGTGGCATTATGTAAAGAAACCAGCGTTTAAAGGGTTAAAATTCTGAAAATTAATGACTGTTTAGTAATTATTATTAGAACTGATGCTAGTAAAAAATCAAAGTCAGTGAAAGTGGAAAAAAATATGAATCTATAATATTTTTATGACACTTTTTTGACATGGACGTTTTTGTCCTTTATGGACCTGAGTGGTAATTTTTTTCTTTTTATCTGAGACTGCATAGAACATATTAATGCATCAAAATTAATATTGTTGTTAATCATTGACATATCCAAGGCTGTAATATTTAAAGAAAAAAAATCTGCTTAGAATTTAGTATATAGAAAATTATTATTATTATTATTATTTGTATAAACATCAACAGTGGCATTATGTAAAGAAACCAGCATTTAAAGGGTTAAAATTCTGCAAATAAATGAATGTTTGGTAATAATGATTAGAGCTGATGCTAGTAAAAAATCTCAGTCAGTGAAAGTGGAAAAAAATATGAATCTATAATATTTTTATGACACTTTTTTGACATGGACATTTTTGTCCTTTATTGACCCGAGTGGTCATTTTTTTTTAAATCTGAGACTGCATAAAAAATGTTAATGCATCAAAATTAATATTGTTGTTAATCATTGACATATCCATGGCTGTAATATTTAAAGAAAAAAAATCAGCTTAGAATTTAGTATGTAGAAAATTATGATTATTATTATAATTTGTATAAACATCAACAGTGGCATTATGTAAAGAAACCAGCATTTAAAGGGTTAAAATTCTGAAAATAAATAAATGTTTGGTAATTATGATTAGAGCTGATGCTAGTAAAAAATCTCAGTCAGTGAAAGTGGAAAAAAATATGAATCTATAATATTTTTATGACACTTTTTTGACATGGACATTTTTGTCCTTTATTGACCCGAGTGGTAATTTTTTTTAAAATCTGAGACTGCATAAAAAATGTTAATGCATCAAAATTAATATTGTTGTTAATCATTGACATATCCAAGGCTGTAATATTTAAAGAAAAAAAATTCAGCTTAGAATTTAGTATATAGAAAATTATGATTATTATTATAATTTGTATAAACATCAACAGTGGCATTATGTAAAGAAACCAGCATTTAAAGGGTTAAAATTCTGAAAATAAATGAATGTTTGGTAATTATGATTAGAGCTGATGCTAGTAAAAAATCTCAGTCAGTGAAAGTGGAAAAAAATATGAATCTATAATATTTTTATGACACTTTTTTGACATGGACATTTTTGTCCTTTATTGACCCGAGTGGTCTTTTTTTTTTTTATCTGAGACTGCATAAAAAATGTTAATGCATCAAAATTAATATTGTTGTTAATCATTGACATATCCAAAGCTGTAATAATCAAAGAAAAAAAATTCTGCTTAGAATTTAGTAAATTGAAAATAATTAATATTGTTATTTTTTTCATGAAAAAACAACAGTGGCATTATGTAAACAAACCAGCATTTTAAGGGTTAAAATTCTGAAAATTAATGAATGTTTGGTAATTATGATTAGAGCTGATGCTGGTTAAAAAAATGATGTCAGTGAAAGTGGAAAAAAATATAAATCTATAACATTTTTATGACAGTTTTTGGACACGGACATTTTTGTCCTCTATTTAGCTATGTGTAACTTTTTTTAAATTGATGCACAAGGGTTAAATTATGTATTATCTGTGCAATAGCAATGTGTGCATTATAATAAAAGGTCAGAAATTAACTTACCTGCAACTTTATGCACTGTTGCCTCGTACAAAGGCCATCCGCATTTAGGTTTTTTTTTCAGTCCACCTCTCCACTCAATTAAATATACAGAACTTTCATCAAGTCCGTCTAAGAAATCGTTTAAGTTGAATTTTTGTATATGTGACGTTGGAACAATGCTCCAACTTTCCGTTTCTGTTTCATCTTTCCATTCAACAAGGGCGAACATTCTTCAGCCGTTGGTCTATCCTCCTGATTCCTGAATACGCTTTGGCGGTCTTTTGACTGCGTTTGAATTTTGGCGCGGGTAATATAGGGCATTAGGCAATGACGTAACGTATTGGGGTGAAACGTATGCTAAATGCATGGCCTGAAATACATGCTGAAAGTGTTTCTACTATTCGTTTTTTTTTTTTTTTTTTTTTTTTTTTTTTTTTTTAAAATCAGCTAAGCATATTCATTATGTAAGTCTTGGTTTAGGTCACAGTAATGTAAAATAACAAAACTAAAACTAAAAAATATTTGAACCCCACAACATTATGCAATAAGTAATTTGATGAAAATTATTTAAAGTTAGGTTAGGTCTTTTTTCATTGCATATGTTTACACAGTGAAATTATGTGTAAGCAATACAATGTGAAGCACATAACAAATACTTTACAATGCATTACAATAGATTACAAATCATTATTGCACAGAATGTTATTACATAAACCCTGTGTTTACAGCATTATCTACATACATGTAATATATTATTATGTTTGTGTTTCTGCAAGGTGAATGTGATTTCACCAAGTAGCTACCACCCGGGTAAGGTAGGCCTACTTAACATCAGTTTTATTTATCATTACCCTCTGATTTTAGGGAAAAGTTATGGGGTTAGGTTTAGGGTAAGGGATTGGGTAAAGACTACATTTTGGGACAGGGATGCTGACATGTCTTACTTGGCAAAATCACAGTGACCGTTTGGGCATACGTGTCTGTATGTGTGTAGTATGAGGTAAACTGGATTGATGTAGCTATGGCTTCTGCAGCCTGTCCACAGCTCTGAGGGAAAAGCTGTTCCGTAACCTATTAGTCTGTGTTTCTGGGGTCTACCTGAGCAGAGGGTGCAAAGGGGTTTCCAGGATGTGAGTGCTGGATGTTTGTGGCCCATGTGAGAAGACGTCTGAATAGATGTCACACAGATTTGACAGGGGTGCCGTCAATACTTTCATCTTCACACCCCTCTATTTTGTCTGCAGCAGTGCAGCCAGAATACCAGACAGCAATAAGTTATGACGTTTTTTGTATTGTGCAGCGGAATAGAAGCTGATCAGCAGTCTGGGGTTGTGTCTGGATAGCAATTGTAGACATTTTAAAAGTACTGTATTACAAAATAGAAAGTGATTTGTAAAGGTCCACTGCATAGTTTTGCTTCCAGATATTATGGGGTTGTAAACCATAAACCTCTATATGACTCAAAATATTATTTACATGTCAAGTTAGAAGTAGCCTATGTCATGCGGTAGAGAGAGAGAGAGAGAGAGAGAGAGAGAGAGAGAGAGAGAGAGAGAGAGAGAGAGAGAGAGAGATATTATCTAAAAGCCAAACAAACAATGTAATGCAATGTAAACATGTATTAAGCTGTAAACCTGAGGTTTGAGGTTAATGTTTTCCCCAAAATTAAAAGGTTGCAAATATAATCATACCAATACAATGCTTTTCCTAATAATGTAATTTCAACACAATGCTCCTTGTACTTTAGTTATGTATTTGTACTTATATGTAGCCTACTTAAGTATTTGTATATGCTGAAATGTATTATTGTATTGTCTTATTTTATTTCTTTGACGGTATAAAATCTTGAAAAAAAAAAAAAAAAATCTAGTCTGGATGGGCGTCAAAGATTAATGCTAATTTAAAAGAAAAAAACACTTCTGGCGTAAGGGTTGCTATTCCAGGGGCTGGTTGCATAAACATAGCCCTTATGTTGACTTGAAACAGTTATGCACAGTCTTAAAGAAAAAAATGTGATGACTAAGTTGTAATTAAGTGAATTAGAACTTCGAGTCAAGTTCGAGTTCTCGCGTTGTTACGCAAACCCAGAGCCGCGCAAACCAATCGACTTGTGACAAGTATCACGAGAGTCAGTCTGCAATCGCGGTACTTTGATTCCCGCAGCGCTTGAGCGTTACAGGTCAAACACGTGTGTTGTTCTGCCATGATTGCTCGATGAATTTGACCATCTACGTCGGTTCGCGCAGTCACCTTTTGCTACAGTGATATGAGATGAAGTACAAGAAGTATCTCTCGGAGAACAAATGCGTTCCACGAACAACACAGCATCGCTGGAGAAGGTATGTAATGTTAAATTGTATCAAGATTATTACCCAATGCCGATAGCGGAGGGACTTGGGCCTGTGGAAAATGGCTATAGCCTAATATTATTTTATTTATAATCTACATTATTTTTAAGAAATGTATCACAATGGAATCATATTGCAAAGTAATATTAATACAAAGTAATATAAACACAAAAATGAACAGTTCGAATAATTAGAACAGTGTTAGGCTAAAGCTATGGGGTTTTCTTTCTCTGTAGTTTAATAGTAACGTTATGGTCATCAGATCAGGAATTTGGGAAAATCACACCTTATTAATTTGTGATTTAAATCATTTGAGTGTCAAAATTATTAAGCTTTAAAAGCATCATACATGTAACCAATACAACACTTTTATTATATATATATATATATATATATATGTGTATATTTTTTTTATGTTCAAACATTTTTCTTCTATAACTCTTGATTTTTGCTTTGTAGACGAACCCGTGGACCTCAAAATGCTGTTGATGTGTTACAGGTAAGGATAAAGACCACAGGTAACGTTGAGGATCAGATTGTTAGACTGTGCTGCATTCTGGCACACATTATTTTTTTGGCACCATCTTGTTTTTCAAGACCGCTTTTGAAGTTGGCTTAAAGGAGTAGTTCACTTTTAAAAAAACTTTAAATTTACTCACCCCCATGTTATTCAAGATGTCCATGTCTTTCTTTCTTCAGTCGAAAAGAAATTACGTTTTTTGATGAAATCATTCCAGGATTTTCTCCATATAATGCACTTCAATGGGGTCCAAACGGTTCAAGGTCCAAATGACAGTTTCAGTGCAGCTTTAAACGACACCAGACGATGACTAATCTAGTGAAACCATCGGTCATTTAAAAAATAAATAAATTAAAGTTTAAGTTTTATAAGCACAAATGCTCGCCTTGCTCTTTTCTGTGAAGCACGTTCGATGACTTCACGTAATACGCAATAACGCACATTACAGAACATAGCAAGCCGAGCATTTGTGCTTATAAAACTTAAACTCTATTTATTTATCTTTTAAATGACCGATAGTTTCACTAGATAAGACCCTTATTCATCGTCTGGTGTCGTTTACCCATTGAAGGTACCCATTGAAGTCCATTATGTTATATAATAGGCTATATTGGGAATATTCAATTTAATTTAATCAATCAATAATTCTATTGATCAGCATTACCAAAAGTGGACGTCGTTATTATTTAATACTGTGAAGCTGCTTTGATACAATCTGTATTGTGAAAAGCGCTATACAAATATACTTGACTTGACTTTATGGAGAAACATCCTGGAACGTTTTCATCAAAACCTTAATTTCTTAATTATGACATGGGGGTGAGTAAATTATCAGCAAAAGTTTTTTTTTTTTTAAGTGAACTAATCCTTTAACCAAAGCTTGCTATGTATTTAATTACAATACCACACTTAAATGTGCTTAATGAACACTGCATAATGAAATTATTAAATAGGAGTTTAAAAACTGTGTATGAAAATATGGGTGTTCTATTAGCTTGTTAATTAAGATAAAAAGACAAAGCAGTCGGACATATGCAAAACCCAAATACCTATCTCCTCCATCTATGTAATTTGCATTTAACTGTTGCAGTTGTTCTAAACAAGCATGCCCAAAACACCGTGTTGTATTTGTTTTTTGTCAAATTAATTCATGTAAACAGCAAGACACAAAAAAATACTTAAGATGGGTTTTCCCAGGTTCACATTTATACACTTGTTCATGTTGTTGTAGTTATTAACTTTGACACTGTTAAATTAAACTCTCCCTTCATTAATGACTTCACACTTGAATAGAGTAACTCACTGCACATACTTGAATGGAAACGCTTCACAGGTATCAATAGGCTATTGTTTTAACTTGTATGTCTAGTTGTTTGAATTCTATTTCCAAACTTTAGATTCTTTTTGAATGCTCTATTGCCACAATAAGCTTTTTAACATTTAAACGTCAATTACTCTGATGGTTGTCCAAATTTAGATTTTTCTCTTTGGAATTTATGGTAAACAGAGGTGGAAAGAGTAATAAAATATTCTACTCAAGTAAAAGTACTACTACTTCAATGAAATTTTACTTAAGTACAAGTAAAAGTACCGGTCTAAAAATCTACTCAAGTAAAAGTAAAAAGTAGCTAATTTAAAATTTACTCAGAGTAAAAGTTACTGAGTTACTTTTTTAACAGCGGGGTGGGGAATCCCCCGTGTAGGGCTGTAATGGTATGAGATTTTCACAGTATGATAACGTCTCAGAAAATATCACGGTTTACAGTATTAATCAATTATTAAAGGTGCTATTTGTATTTTTTAGCGGCCTCTATCGGTGATGTTTCAGATTGCAACTAATTTTTACAAGAGCGCGCATGCTCGAACACAAGAGCGAGCACTCATGGTACCGGCCACACTGAGACTTTCAACACACCGGAGAAAGCATCACACAACATGCTGGAAACTCATGTAAACTCCCACTGCAACGTTACAATAACAGGCTACTTTTATCAGCTTGACGTTGAACTAATGCTCCATGCTCGTACCATGATAACGTTACATTTGTGGTGTTATCTAGCATAAGGCATTTCACTAACTATTCGTGTATCTTTCACAATCAGCAATGTCAACATAGATGAATGTATAATATGATAACGAAAACGATTAGTGAACTAGACTGAACAATTTCAGTGTAACAGTAAGATCGTAGGAAGTAACATTACTGTACTGAACGTGTCTGGAAATGTTTATTATAAACAATATGATAGTGGGATGAGTGACGTTAGACAGTAGATCTAGTACATAAAATAAGTTACACCCTAAAGCACCTACTTTTTGTTATCCTGGAACAGTCTTTTGTATTAATTTCATGTCTCATGTATGTTGTAGTTTACCTTGCTATTTCATTATAGTTTAACATTATTTCAGCATATCTGAAAACTTGTAATTTATCACAATAAAAATAGCGGAGGTCTCTCCATAATTCAAACGCTCTGCCGATGTTGATCCGTGTTTTCGTCCTAAGTCGATCCGATTCACGTTTGGCCTGACGAGCTTCAGCAGATACATTTTTGTTTTATTTTGTTTTTATATTTTTGTGGAGTTTGTGTTGGAGTGTGTGTTGTGCTGGAGGCAGGTCGTGTTTGGGTGTTATCAGACTCCATGTCGTCAGCTGCAGTGCCGTCGCATAGACTGTATATAAAAAGGATAGAGGCTCGGGAGCGCGCATGCACGTCACATCCGATGGATTTCGCGGTAAATCCGACCCGGAGACTTCACATAGAAATAGGAATACTGGCCTTCAGAGGTAATAGCAGAACCCGACAAGTGGATCATTGTAATGTGTGATTACAACCCCTTCACACACAGGCAATAAAAAAAGGATTCATTTTAGAAGAAAAGTTACATATAGCACCTTTAAATAAATAAACGGTATTATTAAATTATGGTTATTATTATTATTATCATTAGTTAAAATGACAGTTAAATTAATGAAAACAGGGTTTTTTTTGGTTGAACAAATGCTTTTACTATAACAAACTTGAAACCATTTGTTTGTTTTGTTTATTAAAATTTCAATAAAACATGTCTAATCAATTAAATTCAATAACTGATAATGAATTAGATTGACAACTTATTTTTAACATTAATAATTTATTAAAATGTTTAAGAATAATATAGTCCTATGAAATGTTTTTTATTCAGAAAATGAATGTTTCTTTTTATGATTTAATCCAAATATATTATCAAAAACGGTGGTAATCAAATGTAAATTTAAACTTGTTGTCCTTTTATTTTTTGGGGTAGCGCTGCAAAAACAGATTTACTAAATTAAACCATGGACAAAAAATGTATATTCCTTTAAATAATGTTTAAATAAAATGTATTATTGTTGTTGTTATTATTTTGAGAAGTTCGTTCTATTGTATGCCCAGAATTTCTCCTTAGTAAAACCGAACTTTTATTTTGACAGGTTGTAGTGAAGACCCGTTTCAAAGTGTTGTAAGTATGTTACGTTAACGTTAGTAGACAAAGCGGCGCAGCTCAGCAGAACAAATATGTTATACATTTACATAGCAGTATTTTTGTGCTTCAATATTCACAGACCATGTCGCGATTGGATTTATTGCATAGTTCTACTTTCACATGACATCTGCGTTATGTAAATTCCATTTTCATGACTGGATTCCGGGATTCCCTCTGCATCACGTAAGTCATTCGGCCTTAAGTTAAAATCATCGGGACATAGCCTAAGTTACCTTTATCTGCAGGAGGGATGGTGTCCTATGTAGGCTATCCTCCTTTTGCAGCCACTTTGCGTCCACACTTTTTGCAAATTGGATATCTATCCTCGAGGACAGCCACTCGTTTTTTCTACAAAGTATTTCCATACTGGCCATAATTCGCTTCATAAGAATTCGAGGGCGCTTTCAGCTCAGCTGGGTCTGCGTCTTTCTTGCGCGTTTGTTCTCCCGCCCTTCAACCAATCAATGCAGTAGTTTCCGGAGTGTGATTTTTTTTTTTCTCCCTTGTATTATTTTTTACTCAGTAACGGATATGATTTCAAATGTAGCGAAGTACAATACTTCAAACAAAACCTACTTAAGTAAAAGTAAAAGTACAGATTTTAAAAACTACTTAAAAAAGTAGAAGTACGCAAAAAAACTACTCAATTACGTAACGCGAGTAAATGTAATTCGTTACTTTCCACCTCTGATGGTAAATCATTTGTGTTGTATGTCTTGGGTATTACTTTAGTCACAATGTTATTTTTATTTGCCTTTCAGCAAGACCCAGCTTTGTTCAACATGCGTATCAAGCACATGAGCGATACTTCGCAGGTATGGAGAATTTTAATTACAGATTAGTCTCTTATGTGTTGTAGGTTATACTTCTGTTGTTAGTCATAAATGTTACAAAGTATTGCTTGAAGTAAAGTGATTATTTATCCCCCTAAAAAATTGCAATACATTTTCAATAAAACAAAATATGTATATTGCAACACCGCAGAATCAGACTTCAGAAGACCAGAATCCAGTTGTGACCATCAGCCCTGTACAGACATCCAGTCAGGTGAGGAAAAATAATGAAAACAATTGTTACAAAAAAAATTGTCCAATGAGCTTGATCCTGGATTAAGTGCTTTCTACTGTTGGCATTTTGGGTAATTACATTAAAGATATTTGAGTTTGATTTATAAAGCAGTAAGCCTAGTGAAGTCATGGTTTACAGTGAAAATATAACAGCTAAGATGTGTTAGGCATGATGCGAAGAAGAGTAAAACACCCTTAGCTGTTATAAAATTACTGTAAACTTGCTTAAAGGGATAGTTCACTTTGAAATTAATGTTTTATATGTTTTAGCTTACCTCAAGGGCATCCAAGATGTAGGTGTCTTTGTTTCCACAGTATTTTCAATTTTGATATTTTTAGGTCAAACCGTTCTTGTCTGTCAGTCATATAATGCAGGTCTATGGGGTCCACCTCAAAGAGCATGCACAGAGAAGTCCAAATTAAACATGATTTAATGACTCGTAAATGTAAGTACACATTGATGGCCTAAGACACGAAACTTCGGTCTGCGCATGCGCCGGAAGTGATCACTTGCGTGTGTATGTCACTCATTGTTTACACAGATTTCGGAAGTTTTACCTTTCACTAAACATATTTAGATATACAGGAAAGACGATTTTGATATTTAATATACATAGCAAGATTTCATGAAATGAAACACAAATAAAATGAAAGGAATGATATTATTAAAAAATATTAGTGCTTTGCCAAACAAAGTAGTTCCTCAGAAACAACAAAGTGGTTGCCAAGCAACTCAGAAACATGCAGTAGAGCAGTGATGCTTGTGTAATGCAGTCAGTAGTGGGCTACAGGGCGTTTTATTACTGCTTAGAACATGCCTCAACCAATCTAAATCAAGAACCAGAACTGGCCATTTTATAAACAGATTTTTACACAGGCAACATACAAATGTGTTACAAATTAACATTTTAAAGCTTGTTTCCAGAACCTACTATTCTCATTAAATTACACTAAAGGTGACTGGAGTACAAACATAACTGTACAACTTACCCCGTGGGTGGGATTAATTGTAAAAGACAAAATATACAGACATTTACTGAAGATGGTTATTGAGCATCTGTCTATAATAGATATATTAGATACCCACACATTTATCCATCCATCCCTATCTCATCTACATGTCACCATCCTTCTAGTGTGGTTGGATACATGTACAGAGAAAGTGCTGCACAGTTATGACAAAAAAAATCATAATTGTCAAATAGTTCCCTTGATATTGTACTTAACTTATTTTGATTAATGGAATTTCTATGGTTTTAGTTTGTTATACACTTGAAGGCTTGGTTGTAACACGGTTACTGTAACTAACTAACTCAGCTGGTGGAAAATGTTTTTCAAGCCCAAATAACAGGAGTTTCTGATGTTTCAAAGGGATGCTATGTTTTAGACAACAAATCAATGATTAAGATAATATAAGGTTGGTTTTGGTGACTTAAACAACTCAGAATTCATTTAAAAAACTTTAATTTCCCAAAAGACCCATTGTCCACTATCTCCTCAAATGCAAGAAACTTTCCATACATTTAGAGACAGTCTACTGACATTGAGCTAAAAATAACCCCCTTCCCACAGCTACATAATATCTTTACAACCTGTAAATTATATGTAACATTTTTTTTATTCTTTTAAATATTTTTTTTCCAGGTTTTAGCAGATGTTGATGAAAAACAAGATGATCTGGATGCACCTGATGAGTCCTTGCAGGCAAGGAAAATGCATATACATGCACTGTCAGAACAAATGATCAACATATGGACCCTTTAGTCACAGGGGCAAAAAGTGCATATTAGTGCCCCATTATCAACACTGTGTTATAGACAACACATTTAATGTTACTTTAAACTCAACTTGTGTTGCCCTATTATTAATTTGAATGCACAATTAACACAAAGTGTCACACAATGTGTTAAAATGGCGTAAAACAAAAAATGTGTTAATTAACATATACTTTTTGAGAATGTTGATGCTGCACTGTGAAGGAAGTTGATCTAGCCTGTCAATGTGAAGTGATGTGTTCTTTGCCAAAAACCACAAATCATCAGTTATATTATCAAAACAATTATATGAACTGTAGTATTTTTTCATTTTTACAGCACTCCAGTTTTTTTTTTCTCACAATATAACCCTCTTCCCACAGCTACATAATATCTTATCTTAAATTTTCTTATAACCTGATCTGTTAAGGTTTATTCATTCTTATAGAATAAATCTAAAAGAAAATATTTTTCTTTTCAGGTTTTTACAGAAGTTGATGCCAGACAAGATGATCTGGATGCACCTGATGGATCCTTGAATGTAAGGAGAATTTGTACAGAATATACATGCAGTACATGTTTGTGTATGCATGAGTATACATAAAAAAAGTTAATTTTCAAATTAACTTATGTCAGGGGTCCAGACTGCGACCAAATGATCGCATTTTGCCACCATTCCTGCTGATGCGACCAAGTTTTGGATAAGGTTGCGCTAGCATGACCACAGCTTTTCACACTATCAACAAACCAAATTAAAGCGGATCGAAACTGCGTTAGTCATTTGTGCTTCATGGACAAATTATCTATTCCGACCAATAATAGACTGTGCAGCGTCGCAAGCTACTTGAGTCGTGAGCCGGTTTCAATCACGCGACACCGTTACAACACAGTGCTATGAGATTCAGTGAAGAAATACATTGAATTCGACACAGAATTAATAATATCGCTGCTAGTAAGGAGCATTCAGATTTGGTGCAGAGTTCTCTGTTATAAAATGTACATATCAAATCAAACAGCGCTGACGTGCAGCAGGAGAAACGTGTACCATGAATGAAGAAGCAATAAAAGGATTTAAGCAAAACATTATTTGTTCATCCTTCAAGGATAGCCCCCATTTATAAAACTAAAAGTTTCAAGATGTAGGAAAACTAACTCACTTAAAAATAAAAAAACAGTAAATTACAGTAACAGTGGTCTACAGAGGAGCGCTTTAGTATTTCCACTCCCTAATTTACATTTTCAATCGTTTTGATTTGAATTAATATTAAGACATTATGAATGATAATAAAGTTAATTGTATCTACAACTCAAGCTCGGTACTTTATCGTCAGCCCCCAGTGCTACCAAATACTTTCTGTAAAACTGAGTGGCTCTGGTGCTGCTGCCCTCAAGTGTTAGTCTGGAGCCCTGGGAACTTAAAATATAACTGCGCATTGTAATGTATGTTAAAGGAGTAGTTCACTTTTAAAAACTTTTGCTGATAATTTACTCACCCCCCATGTCATCCAAGATATCCATGTCTTTCTTTCTTCAGTCGAAAAGAAATTAAGGTTTTTGATGAAAACATTCCAGGATTTTCTCCATATAATGGACTTCAGTGGGAACCAAACGGTTCAAGGTCCAAAAGACAGTTTCAGTGCAAACTGCAAACTGTTCAAAGGGCTTTAAACGATTCCAGACGATGAATAAGGGTCTTATCAAGCGAAACGATCGCTCATTTAAAAACAAAATAACAAAGTTTAAGTTTTATAGGCTCAAATGCTCGCCTTGCTCTGTTAGGATTAGGGTTAGGGTGTGATGCGCGTTCGTTCGAATAGCGAGTCTCTCCTATTGGAACTCGTTCATCAAAATGAACAAATCTTTTCCCGAGTCAACTCGTTCGTTGAATGAACCAAATGACACGAAAAAAGATTCGTTCATTTTGATAAACGAGTTCGAACAGGAGAGTCACGAATGCGCATCACAGAACAGAGCAAGGCTTTTTTTTTAAATGAGCGATCGTTTCGCTTGATAAGACCCTTATTCATCGTCTGAAATCGTTTAAAGCCCTTTGAACAGTTTGCAATTTGCACTGAAACTGTCTTTTGGACCTCGAACCGTTTGGTTCCCATTGTCCATTATATGGAGAAAATCCTGGAATGTTTTCATCAAAAACCTTAATTTCTTTTCGACTGAAGAAAGAATGACATGGATATCTTGGATGACATGGGGGTGAGTAAACTATCAGCAGAAGTTTTTTTTTTTTTAAAGTGAACTACTCCTTTAAGTATATTTATTTAATATTTAAACATGAAAAACTGTGTTGCTGATTGATTTAAGGTGTGCCCCTAAATTTTCTGCTCGTGTTCCTAAACATTTTTAGTAAGGGCTACAGTGCTCTTAATAAGTCTGGAGCCAGGGGCGGAGTGGGACCCAAAAATCTACCGGGAAATTTCGTAGACCACCAGCCCTCGTCGCCGGCAGGAATTTAATATAGCATTTACAGTTATACTGATTTAAAAGCAACTTTGTTGTACTTTGCTGTAGTAAAGTTCATAAATGGTCGTTCTTTCCAATAGAAATTTGTAAAACTATGTTGGGTGGACTCTGTGCCTCTAGGGGGGTTCGGGGGCATGCTCCCCCGCAAGAAAATGTTGTACATTTTAAGGTTAAATGCATCAATCTCGTGCTCTCTGAGAGATCAAAATTAAGAGCTTCAACCCATGAACTGCTCGTTGAACAAATTAAAAGCATTGATTTGTACCAGGACAATAAAGAGGGCTCAAACTTCTTTTTTAGTTATGAGAGTCTCAGTCTGCATTACATTATCAATGGTTTTTTCGGATGCCAAACAATTATTATAATAATGTAATAATGATTTATATAATTATTCCTATGACGTAAAATCCATTTAGCCTATAAATGTACTATATAAATGAAAATGAGTATTTCAAAAGTATATTTTAGCCTACATTACACTATAATATAGGAACATTAAAATACTTTTGTCCTAATTTCTTCACTTGCAAGAAATAAACCCTTGAGCTTTTATTTAGGAGAAAACACCAGATAACCATGCTGATCGCGTGAGCAAAGTAATCACGCAGCACACACAGGATGCTATTCTTAAAGTCTTGTGTTTTATAAAGGCACAAAGCCATATCATGGTTTCAATTTTAGTTTGTTGGCAAAATATAACGCTAGAGACCTTAATGTTAGGTTATACATTTTACATCTTTACATATGTGTTGGGAAAAGGGAGAAGAGAGAGTTCGGCAAAAGGCGGATTCGAACTCGCGTCGAGCACATCAAATGCTGCTTTCAAGTACCTCAAACCCTACGACCTACGCCACTGTAGCTATTGAGTAATGGCCGTCTTTTTGGGCACTTAGTGCAAATGTGTGCTATATGTGCAAATACTCTCCCGATTGCCACTGTCTGGAGCTACTGTCCGCTACTGTCTGGAGCCCTGCCTTATGTGTAGTATCATGGCCTGACGACTTGTATTTTATGTTTGAGAATTGATTTGTTGACTTTAACTTTCAGCAACAAGTTGCAAAAGAGTCAACTACCCCTCATGGTTCAAGCATCCTACACAATAAAGTGGAAGGAAATAATGTGCAGGTAAGGATACGGTGCCATACAAACATTTAATTTTCTGTTATGCTTTCAGTTTTTAACTGATGTTTTTAAATGAATACCTTTTGTATAGGTACTCTTCCATGAGAAACAGAAAATGGCTGACTACCAAGAAGAATCAAGTGATGGCAGTGATGACATTCAACATGAAGACATTACAGAGAATGAAATTATGAAGAAAACACCTAGCAATGAAAGCCATGTATCTCCTTTATGGACAGTGTCAGAATACAGTGAGAAAGCACTACATGAACAAAAAAGAAAAGAGCATGAGTTGCTCCTCCTAGCTCTAAAATTAAAACATGGTTTGACTGATGAAGCACTAGAAGACACGCTTCAAGTCATAAATGCTATCACCGGTAAACACTCAGTGTCAACTACTAAACATCACTTCTACAAAAACATGACTGATTATAAGGACTATATTAATATCAAGCATTTCTGTTCAGATTGTATGGTCTTAATGGAAACAAAAGATGAAAAAGTAGGTTGCAGAATTTGTGGCAAACAAGTTGATGCAAAGGAGCACGTGAAATCGGGAAACTTTTTTATTGTTCTCCCTCTAGAAGCACAACTACGAAATATTATTGAACAACACAAGTTTTCGCAGTTGACCGTCAATAACAAGGATGACGTAAATGGTCACTTGGTTGATGTATGTGATGGTCTGCTCTATAAAAAGACCTTTAAAACCTTCACACCTCTAAATGATTGCCCCAGCTTTTCAATCACCTTTAGTTGTGATGGTGTACCTTTATTCAAATCCTCTTCACAGTCCATATGGCCCCTGTTGTGCACTTTAAATGAACTACCTCCCGATCTGAGATCTGACCATATTATGTTAACAGCATTGTGGTTTGGAGCTAAAAAGCCCCCGATGAACATCTATCTCGACCCATTTGTGAATGAGTGCACTGATCTACATGAGCGTGGCTTTGATTGGGTTACATCTGATGGTGTACGTGGTACCAGCAAAGTATATGCTTTAATACTTGTAAGTGATTCTGTTGCCCGTCCACTCCTACAGAACTTTAAGCAGTTCAATGGGGAGTTTGGATGTTCTTTTTGTCTTCAGAAGGGAACACTTGTCGAACGTGGTCGGGGAAGGGCCAGGGTTTACCCATTTGAGGAAAACATAGAACTTAGATGTCAAAGTCAGACTTTGGAGCTAGTAACGAGAGCTGTTGAGACAGGCACACCTTCAGCCGGTGTAAAAGGACCTTCGGTGTTGTCCCTTTTACCTGGATTTGATATAATTGAGGGATGCGTCCCTGATTACATGCACAGTGTCCTCCTAGGAGTTACAAGATCTATCACTTCGCTATGGTGTAACTCTGAAAACCACCAATCTCCTTGGTACTTAGGCAGGTCCATACCACAAATTGACAAACTACTGTTAAAAATAAAGCCCCCAAGTAATGTCTCCAGAACACCTCGATCCATAAAAGAAAGACATTACTGGAAAGCCCATGAATGGCTGATGTGGCTACTTTACTACAGTATCTCCATTCTTAAGGGAATTCTACCTGAGAGATACCTTAATCATTGGCTGAAATTTGCGAGTGGCATAGCTTTGCTGCTAAACACATCGATTTCACCTCAGCAGCTTTTAGAAGCACAGGACCTTCTTCATCAGTTTGTATCTGAGATGGAGCCCCTTTATGGTATAGGCAATGTCAGCTACAATGTTCACCTCTGCCTTCATCTTTCTAGAAGTGTCCAGAATTGGGGGCCATTATGGACCCATTCTGCCTTTCAATTTGAGGCCTATAACATGGAGTTGATCGAAATGGTGAAAAGCACCCAGTCTGTGCCCATTCAAATATGTAAACTTTTCTGGATGAAAAAAGCACTTCCACTGTATGCCAGTCAAACACTGAAAAATCCTTCCTCAGAGTGTAGTGCTGTTCTTGGTCAGTTATTGAGGGGAAAACAAGAGCGAAAGCATGCAGTGAGGTGTTTGGGAGTTACAGCTTTTGGACCACCCAAGAAAAAAATGATGGCACATGATGACTACATTGCTTTGCATAGTGTTGGTGATCGGGTAGAGAAGCAGGTTGTAGAATATTATAATCGAGTGTTTGTCGATGGTGCGATTGTTCATTCCCAGGCATACCACCGTTCAAAGAAGAGGAATTCAAGTGTAGTTCGTTTAAAAACTGACAACACATTCTTCTCGGTTAAAACGTTCATAGTGACAGATGTAGGAAATGGCAGAACTTGTTATGCTATTGGTCGCTTTTTTGAGGAGGGGAAGCACAGCTTTTCTGCTTGTGTTCAAAATCCTCTACACTTTCATCCTGTCAAGAAGGTGCTGTCTCACCTAACTGCTGTACATGCCTCAGCAATTGAACACAAATGTGTGTACATGCCTTTAGAACAGCACAGATGTGATTACATTATGACTTTTCTGAACTATTATGAAGTAACAGTTTAATTTTTTTCTTTTTTTTAATGTCTGGCATCAGTGACATCACTTTTTGCAGCTCTGCCAAGCTTTGTTGAAAGCACCAAAAGTTTATTTTCTTTGAATGCTAGTGGAGAACCCAGGTTTACATAGCTGCATAAATTAGAGAAATTAAATTAGGGACCCTAGATTATTTGAAGACAAAACACAACTGTACATTATTCTGTATGCATCTGCATATGTAGTGCATGTATGTACTTTCTTACATATATATTTATGTATGGCTATTGATGAAAAACAAATAAAATGTATTTTTTCAAATAGAATTTGTGTAGTATCCGTTTTGTTTTTAAGAAGAGGTAAAATAAATACATTTTATTTATAAAAGATTCAAAAATGGGTAAGAAATTGAAATGAAATGTTGATGTGAAGACTTGATAAAAGTGTAGACTTGATAAAAGTTCAAACTTTTCAAATAAGGAAAACAAGGAATGAATAAGAAAACCATAGGCATGTAAAATGTATGTATGTTTAAATAGTTTGGCATATATAAATTAAACATATTGGTGACATATATGGTCAAAACATACAGTATTATATAAATAATAATCATATACATAATAATAATATATGTCAATATACTCATTTAATATGGCACATTTATATATGTTATAGACCTATATCGACATATATCTAGAGATAGGTATATATGTGATAGCAATATATTGTCATATATTTAGCATATATGACAGCGTCACTTGCGATATAGGGACATATATGTCATATATTACATCAGACTTTGGAGTTTATAAACTAAATATCATCAGGAATGGGAGAGATATGATCTCCAAGATATTTCTTGTCCAAGGTGAGAAGCTCAAATCTGTCAGTGTAATAAAGTTAGAACAAATAATACATTTTACTGGATTGATTGGATAAATGTGGCCCTCTTTGAGTATTTGTAATTGTAACATCAGCACTTTTTGACACTATCCTACAGATTCCTCAGAAAGAGAAGATGCGTCAGAGGAGACAAACTCACTGTTGAAGAACGGACAGATCTCTGAAAGCTCTCGTCTATAGAGAGCCTTCAAGTCTATCACCCTGGAAAATGTGTTTGAAATGATCCTGCATGCCTGTGAAAAGTATAATGACAAAGGGTTTCTTCTAACTCCACACTAACATATTTTTTTTGTTATTTGTTATTTTAAGGTTGATGGAACGTGTTACCATTAACCGTGATCTTGACTGTTATGCAGATATTAATATCATCATGTCTGTTACATTATAGTGTTAGTTTCACAGTTTTGATCAGTGTTAATGAACAGAACAAAACAGGTGTTTGAACGTTTTCTGTCCTCTAGTGGACAATCCGGGCCCTGTCCCAAATGACACACTTCATGTGCACTTTCGGCCTTGTGGACTTACAATGGCTGCGTGCACGAGTCCGTTACGTCCATGAGACGGTAGGGTCCCATTTGCCATTTTAGGTGTCAGAAGGGTCGTGAGTGCCCCCTTTGCGGTCAATATGTGCCCTCGATGCGCACTTTTGCCTTAGCAAGACTGCGAGTGTTTAGGGTGCCATTTGGGACAGGGCCCAATATGTTGGGAATGTGGGTTTCATTACAGTTTTATAATGTGAATGAGAGACTGAATTTTTTTAATATGCATTTAAAAACATAATTTAACCCTCAAATATAACCAAAAGTTATATTTTTATAACTTTTTTAAATTAATAAATAAAAAAACCTATCCTGAGTAATGATGTCAAGTCTCATTAATTGTCTTGGTAAGTATAATATATTAAAGAATGTACTATTACACATAATGTATAATATTTTTAAATTTGCAATTACTCATTTTATGTTAAAATTATAAGCCTGCAGTTTTCTGTTAAAGACATTGGAGAAAACATTAGTTTGACTTTGAATTTACACTTTCACATCCGTTCACTGCGCCAAATGTCAAAATGTTTTATAGTTGATGTGAGCTACTTCCAGAGAATCGAATCTGATCCATTTACAAATCCCAATGAACTCACTTTTTCCCAGCAGTGAAATGATAAAAAATCTATCGATCTGAAGTTGGTTAAATATAATAACTCACTTAGAAAATTGAAATAATGACTTTAATCGTCGCTGTCAGCTCGTTTAAAAACGGCTCTATGACATTTAACTCTGTCTTACAGAAGCTTTTCTGTTTGCCTTGGGGATTTTGTGTCCTCTTCGGCATCTTTTTCGTGTCCCCCAAGGATCCATTCTTGGGCCTATCCTATTTTCCTTATTCTTCTAGGGTCTATTTTTAAGAAGTATGGTATCTCATTTCACTTTTACACAGATGATACACAGCTCTATCTGCCTCTGAAACGGAAAGATGCTAACTCAATAGCACCATTGTTGCACTGTGGATATTAAAGCCTGGATAGCCTTACATTTTTAAAAATGTAATGAAGAAAAAACAGAAGTCATAATATTTGGTGCCTGTGAGTTTCCTGATTTGGATTTGAGTGCCAAAAAACCTTACGTGAAGCCTACTGTAAAAAACCTGAGTGTTATAATTGACATTGAGTTTAAACTGGATAAACAGATTAATTTAGTAATCAAATAAATTTTTTCCAGTTGATCAAAAGTCGTCTTTTTTGTCTTTTAATGATTTTGAAAGGGTTTGAAACATGTTTTTCTTTCAACCCGCCTTGACTACTGTAATGGCCACTATATATGGTTATTTTTTATAATTTGGCGTTTAATTCGGTATGAGAGCTGTTCTTTTTAAGTTTCTATGATCCTGTTGTGTTTTAATGTTTTTTTGTTGTTGTTATGCTATTGTTTTATTTTAATTATTGCTTGTACAGCACTTTGGTAAACCCCTCGTTTTTTTAAAAGTGCTATATAAATAAACATTGTTTTGAGTTAAGTTGAGATCTCCGGTGTGCAAATATGCAAATTTTCTGGCTGCACTATATTTTAGAGTATGTGCATTTACAGTGTGCTTGCCTAAGAAAATATGAGGTAACTACATGGGTTAAGGTTAGGTTCAGGGTTACCTAGTTATAATCCAGTTATTGTAATTATAATAAGTACATAAAATGTACATTGGGAACAAGACTGTAAAATAAAATGCCATAAATGTTCTTTCTAAATTCATCTTTAAAAGATCTAGCTTAACCATAGCCTATAATCCAACACATTTCCCAAAATAAGTTTCCCTTAATAATGAACAGGACACTCAGAAGTTTTGTTACTGCCTTTTAACATAGTCTCAAATATACAGTAACATATTCTGCACAATGCTGTTAATTTAGCATGTTATTCCTCTTGTCACCTGATGTCTGACTGATAAAATCTGCATTAAGGTTTATACATTTTGTTCATGTTTGAATCTAGGAACACTAACATTTATCTCCAGGACTCTTTGCCACTCTATCACGGCTATTAAATTATCTGATGTGCAAAACCTATGATTCACAGACAAACATATTTGTTGCTTTCTTTGCATAAAATCAGTCATTTATTGAGAGAGCAGTAAAAGAAGAAGCAAAGCAATACAGAATGGCAAGTAAGAGATTCAATGTAAACAATAGTTATTATATTAACTACTGTTCTGATATATAAGCTTACTTGTATTTTTTGCACTTGCTAAGAAACTGTGATATGTTTCTATGTAAATTACTGTCATTTTGAAACATCAATAAAAACCCGAGCTCGGCGATTAAAGCTCTCCCTGAAGGCTCTGCGGATGTGTTCTTCTGGAACCCCATCAGGCACGATGATCTGAGAAACAGTGGTTTTTCCTTTTTGACCATTTATCTGGATCTGCAGGTTGTAGACGTACAGATTCTTGCGCTTGAACTTGCCCTGCATGTCGATACGGAGATTTTTAGTTTTGATAAGTGTGCGTACGGTTGTCTTCATTTTTTCATCTTTCCATTGATTGATTATGTCTTCCACGTCTTTCTTATTGCCCTCAATGATGTCTTTCGGAGCTGACACTGCAGAAAAGGTTATTTTTAACTTGTTACCCTTGTCATCCACAGTGTCTATCACTTCTTCTTTATCTCTCTTGTTGCGATGGCGAGAGGTGATGATAGTGCCTTCTCCAGATTCAACGGTCTTGTCGTCCTTCACCAGCCCACAGTATCCCCAACTAAAGATGCTGATTCTGCACCAGCAGAAGTCTTCTCCATGCTTTCCACACACACTGTCAGCTCTGCACTGCCTACCCCAGTAGTCCATGTTTTCCTGAGGTGAACAGTACATGGCTTGGCTCCTTCCATCTTTATCAATCGTCTTGCACTTGTACTCGCCGCCGTCGGGCTTGCAGTCTTCTAGACACTGCGTTTCGAGATGGGTCAAGAAAGCTGTCCCAGCACTTGGCCATGGGGAACAGAAGAGGACGAGCAAAATGATACAGGTGCGTAGATGATCCATTCTTTCTGTGTGGAGGAGAATGAAGTGAAGAGTGAGAGGCAGTAAACAGACATGCTGTAATAACATCATAAGTGCACGGCATAAGTATACACATACCCTTAAATATTTGGCCTGATAATATTCACTCACATGCACGCATCGGTTAAAATGGCTACGAAGGGAATGTATCCACTGCACACTTTGTTTGATTGCATTTGTGGCCGTCAGTGTTGCATTATATTCAGTTCCACTGGGCGTGGCATTATGAATATTTATGAGTTTCCTCTTATCATAAGTGTACCCTTTAGATAATGTGCAAATGAACTAAACAGAAGTTTCATTATCGAGCAGTAAACCCTAACACTCAAAATAATTAATTGGTTTGAGTAGGACAAACTTAAATTAAACAAATTAGTTCAGTCAAATTAACTTTTATGAGTATTTAGCACTTTCTTTTTCTATCAAGTTCACAGAACTGATATATTTTAAGTAAACTGAACTGTTTCATTGTTTTGAGTTTTATGAAATTATTTATTTTAATTTAGACGAACTTAAGTTTAACTGAAACAGCTGGGATGTCTATTTCCCAGCATGCTTTGCCGATGGCACTCGAAAGGGAGAGTAAATGCTAAAATTAAGTGTAATATAATTGTAGTGACAATCAGATAGGTAATCGAGCCAGCTCTGGTATGGGGAGTGAATTAACTAGATTCTAATTTAGTTAAGTTCCCCTTAACTTCCAGTCGTGAAACAAAGGGGATAGTGTTTTGAATTGATTAAATCATTGACTCTGACTCGCACATGCAGCATCTTTCTCTAATGAATGAACAACGGAATGCTTTGCTTACGAGTTGAGTCAGCCCTGGACATGTGACTCGAGATGAGATCACGAGTCCATCTCGAGTCCGGCCGAAGACCACGCGACCCCTTAGGGTCTCCTTGGTCTGACCACAATTGGTCAATTCACAATGCTGCCTGAGTGCTGACAGACAATTAATGCACACACACACACAAATGTCCTATAATGTGTATATAAATGTATATAACACAGAAATTGTATCCAACCTTCCTGTACGCATGCATAGCTTATTAGCTTTGCTTTATAATAGAAGTATGGTTTGCTAGTGTATAGCTCTGAAGTCGAAGAGTTCATCAAAAGAATGTTCCAACACATTAACACACAAACACCAGGCATGGAACTTTTCAGAGGAAAGTACCTCTACATGTTTTAAATGTATTCATTTTGGTGCTTAGATGTCGTCACATGCCATACTGGAAGTACTGACAATTTTATTGTGTGCTAAGCAAACTGTAAAGATGCTTGTAATTCTGCATATGAATGTAACTCTACATTCCGATAATCTTCATGTGACGTGTCTGATATGTCTGTAATTCGCTCAAGCTAACGGAGCCGAATTCCGATAGCAGAATGAAGTAAGGTGCATTATTTTACACATTTCATATTTCAGGAGCCGAACGCTCAAATACAATCTCCTCACGAGTCAGTCAAGTGGGAATCCCCCACAAGACAAAGAGACCTGTGTCCGCTCTAGATCCGCGGACGGTCATGTGTGATTCGCGCAAACAGAGGCGTGAACCCCCCTCTCCATAATAGACACAGCAGTTTCTACGACACACGAGAACTTTTCCCTAGAGAGGATCCATGGCTCCTGCGGGAAACGCTTCTGAAAGCTTCCTAAAAACTCTCTGCCTAAACTCCCTGGCTCTTCCTGCTCTTCGTGGCTTCATCATGTGACTCCTCGTGCGTCTGGACCTCGCCTTAGTGTGATGATCCATCGTTTCTCTTTTTGTTTTCTTCAAGTTTATTTTATCTTTTTCGAAGTCTCCTCTGTTCATGTCTTCTCGCGAAGAAAATGAACACAGCCAGACTGGCAAGCTTCACCTACAAGGACATTCAAACACGCCGCGCTCGCTGGACGAACCCGAACGCCCGACATCCACATGACAGAGATACACGCACACGCCGTTTTCAGATCGGGCACACCCAAAAGCTTTACCTCTGCAAGTATCCGATTTACTATGCTTATTTGAGATCTGTTGATCCTTGGTGTCTGAAAAGGTTCTGTCTGTGATGAATTTTGCCAAACAAGAAGATCTCTCATCTTCTTACTCTCTCTCTCTCTCTCTCTCTCTCTCTCTCTCTCTCTCTCTCTCGCAATCTCTCTCTCTCACTCCTGTTTGTTGTTCGTCTGTCTCATTAGTTTTACTGTTTACTGTACATACATGTATCCCGTGTTTAAATGTAGAATTCTGTATCAATAGTTTCATTTTATTAAAACCATTATATTCTTGATTGTTTTTGAATGCTCATACTTTACAAGTCAATGAAATGCGATCCTAGCTACAAAAGCTTTACAAGTTGTTACTATATCAGTAACGTAAATTTTATAAACACGAGAAAATTAATGTTCATGGCCGGAACATTGAGATTTCTTGGAGTTTATAAAAAAAAAAAGGATAACGTTGTTGAATTAATTGATGGGTTAATCTTACAGCCGTTTGCTGGACAAACCGATTGTTTGATAGCCAATTAATTCCCTTAAAGTTATATCATATAATCGATCTGTAATGAGACCATTGATATATGAATGAGGAATTATAATTCGTTATGATTGATCATTCATATATACAATCGATCTATTTTTAATTTCGATAATTTAACTGTAATATGCAATATATTAATCATATTCATGATTAATTATTAAAATTCCCTATGCATAATTTGAGCTAATTAAGGCACATCTCAATGTGGCGACATAATGTTGGACACAAATCAACTTGGACACAAATCAAATATTTTTTTATGCTTAAATTGTTTGAGTTAACAAACTTAAATGATTTAAGGCAATCGGTTTCCTCAAACGGTTTGAGTTGAACTAACTCATCAGGTTTTACAGTGAGTTGAGGGCTGCAACTTCACTTTTTAAATGACAATATCCTGGCCAGACTACTGTTGTCAGTGATATTTGAAATGAACATGATTTCTTAATGTCTAGTGACATATCAGGGCCATTTTATGATTAATTGAAATACATTTCTTACATACGGCTCCTTTAAGGATGCAATTTTCTCCTACACTCTAAAAAAAAAGTTGATTCAACTTTAAATTATAAGGCAACTTATCGCAAGCGCTTTTTTGAGTAAACTCGACAGTCAGGGACTAAAGTCCACCCAACTTAAAATATTACATTTACATCGCAAGTTGTCACAACATAAATAGTCATGTTTACCTAATGAATAACAGAACAAAATATTTTGGGTTTACTGAACACAAATAGGCCTATTATCTATAGGCATAGACTGATTCATTTATTTAAGTAGTCTAATTAAATTAAACACAGACCATAACACAGGTCAAATAACTTTTAACTTTTTATTATTTAAACAGTTTGTATCCAATGCACAACAACAACATTACAGTACCAAGTCTGTATGGCAGACATTGCATTTTAACTTCTTTACTCTATGCATTTTACACTTAACTCTATCTGAACTTATATGAAACTTCCCTGAACCATCTGAGGTCTACGTGAATCACGTGACAACCAAGCATTTTGAACTTCCGTTGTCGCAACTCTCTCTCTCTCTCTATGGCTCTGTTTACCCAGTAAAAAACACTGAGCGCTCAGCGCCAACAATACGCCAATGTAACAACCAACACTTTATGATGATTCCAATGAGTACAGTTATCCAATCCCATCCTCTGTTGAGGCAAACACACTTGAGGTGTTTTTTTTTGTTGTTTTTTGTTTTTGCACATGTAGCCTATGTAGGTAGCTATGTGGTAAATCAGTTTCCATCATTTCATGCGCATGTCTTATTGTATAAAAAATATCTGCCTCAATTGAGCACATGCGTTTATGCTTATGTGCGTCTTAGAGTTTCCATCCAGCATTCTTTTATGTGATCATCCAAAATTCACATAACAGGGGGAGACCGGGGACAGTTGCAACAGGGGATGGTTGCAACATGTAATTTTCCTCCAATCAGAAACAAGCTAGAGTGATGACACTCACATTGCACAACAACTGTTGCAACTGTCCCGTACAATGCATAAATATTGCTAAAATTAAAAATTATAATATAAAATATTTTTTTTTAAATGTTTTACATGACAATAGGCTAAATAAAAATGAATTGCCTCACAAATTGTTTCATTCTTCCTATGTCACTAAAAGCATACTGTATTTTATATCAGTTTGAATATTTGACATCTGCACATAAGGCCTACTCATCTAGACACATCTATAATTGTCATCTAATCAAAGCTGATGAATAAATAACACTGTAATATTATTATAACTTATATTTTTGATAATAATAATTTTGCTAACACTGACATATATTGCAATATATTGTAATTTGTAACATGTTGCAACCATCGCCAAACAATGTTGCAACTGTCCCCGGGCCCGGGCAACATCTGACTCCTTACATTCAAATGAAAATTGTGAAAAATGTAGATTGTGTAATTATCTTTAAATGGTTTAGACTATTAACAGACAGATGTAAGATTATTGTATAAACAATTGGTTTGTCTAATCCAAACCGTCTGTGCCAAATGCAAAAAGTGTCTCCCCCACTATATGTGTAAGTGTAACTTCCCTTCCTTAAGTGAGAAAAATAACGGGCGCCACATCTTTACTGTCGCTTGTTTGCTTCTGATTCTATTCTCTGTTGATGCGTGTAGAAAGCATGTCCGAAACGCGTTCTATGTTTCGTGAGAAAGTTCTCACTTGTATGTACGTGTAAATGTTTGGCCATTTATAATAAAACCTCAGAATTGCATTATTTTGCATTATATTTATGATGACTGAGCGATTCTGACGAGGACACCAAAAGCACTTTATAGTAATATTGACCCAACTCCCTTTGCACACTGTACCGCTATAAATTAGAGACTCATTTATATAATTCAGTGTACTTTTTGACTTCAACTATAAACGCCAGTGAAGAGAACTATATGGATACACTTATTAAACCCAGTTCGGCTCAGTCACACATTCGCTGTTGGTGTTAATTTAACTGTTTCCACTACTTAATATAACAAAGGGAGTTGTTATCCTTACCTGTCCGGAAATGCACTTCAAGATACAAGTGAAAATGCTGGAGCCTTGTGCTGTGCTGATTAAAGGCGGAACAAAGCCAGATGAGTGTCTTAACCTCAGACAAGTGTATTAAATAGACCAAGGTTACAAGGGAGGAGGGGGGAGGGGGAAGCTAAGATAACATTCGTTTATCACTTTATTCTAAGACATCCGAGCCTTTGTGGTCTGTCTATTGGAAACTTACAGACTGTTGACCTCATCTAAACAGCAAGTCCAAAAGTTCACCTAAGTGAATCAGCTACATTTGAGGCATAAAGATTAATAAAAGAAAAGCATTAAACATTTAAAATGCCAATAACATCAAAATAATAGTTATGAATCAGAATCAGAATCTGAAAGAGCTTTATTGCCACACACAAGGAATTTTCTTTGGTACTGAAGCTTCCAGTGCACATATACAGATACAAATACAACAAGAAACAGTAATACAAATTATAAAAATAAAATTATTATAAAAAAAATATGAAAGTACTATAAAATATAAAATATAAGGCCACAGTTGGGTTTAGTCAGAATAAACATTTACAGATTATGAAAATATTTACAGTATTTTGAATAGTATGAATAAATAAAAATATAAATCACCTGAGTTTGGAAGATATTGCACTAAACAGTGGGAGTATTGCACTACAGGCATATGCCTTGGGAGGTGTGTTAACTGTTCAAAAGGGAAATGGCCTGTGGGAAGAAACTGTTCCTGTGCCTAGATGTTCTTGTGGCCAGTGATCTGAGTCGCCGTCTTGACGGTAACAGTTCAAACAGGAGGTGTCCAGGGTGAGTAGAGTCTGAGATGATTTTATCTGCTCTCTTCCTCACTCTGGAAGAGTACAGGTCCTGGAGGGTTGGCAGGGGGGCACCAATAATCCTCTCCGCAGTCCGGACTGTCCGCTGTAGTCTCCTGATGTCTGATTTGTTAGCTGAACCAAACCAGACAGTGATGGATGTGCATAAGACAGACTCAATGATGGCTGAGTAGAACTGAATCAGCAGCTCCTGTGGCAGGTTGAACTTCCTCAGCTGCCGAAGGAAGTACAGTCTCTGCTGGGGCTTTTTCACAATGGAGTCAATGTGATTGTCCCACTTCAGGTCCTGAGAGATGATAGTGCCCAGAAACCTGAATGACTCCACTGCTTCCACAGTGCTGTTCATGATGGTGAGTGGGGGGAGTGCTGGGCTGATGAGAAACACATCAACATGATAATAATGATTTCTGTATAAGCAAAGGATAAAACATAAGCAAAAAAAATAAATAAAAAATTCATGAATGATAAATGTATATTTTATGTTATTTGTAATGTATCACTTGACTTTGACTAGTTTATGGTACGTATGCGCAATAAATTATTAAAAAGAACAGGAAGGAAGGAAGAAACTCCATCACCAGCTCCATCACAGTCTGGTTCTGCAGTTGTACAGCACGGGACCGCAGGGCTCTGCAACAGGTGGTGAGAACAGCCGAAACCATCACTGGAACAGCCTTAACAACGCTGGAGAAGATCGACCAGATCAGGGTCAACAGGAGGGCCCACAACATCATTAAGGACAGTAGCCACCCCCAGCATAACATATTCACACTTCTACCATCCGGAAGACGCTACAGAAGTGTGAAAGCAAGGACAAGACTGAAAAACAGCTTTTACCCACAGGCCATCAGGCTTGTGAGTGGTACTTACCCACAGCCCCTTCCCCCAATATTGCTAAAATTAAAAATGATAATATAAAATAGTTTTAAACAAATGTTTTACATGACAGTAGGCTAAATAAAAATGAATTGCCTCACAAATTGTTCCATTCTTCCTATGTCACTAAAAGCCTACTGTATTTTATATCAGTTTGAATATTTGACATCTGCACATAAGGCCTACTCATCTAGACACATCTATAATTGTCATCTAATCAAAGCTGATGAATAAATAACACTGTAATATTATTATAACTTACATTTTTGATAATAATCATTTTGCTAACACTGACATATATTGCAAAATATTGTAATTTGTAACATGTTGCAACCATCCCCAAACAATGTTGCAACTGTCCCCGGGCCCGGGCAACATCTGACTCCTTACATTCAAATGCAAATTGTGAAAAATGTAGATTCTGTAATGATCTTTAAATGGTTTAGACTATTAACAGACAGATGTAAGATTATGGTCTAAACAATTGGTTTGTCTAATCCAAACCGTCTCTGAGTAACAGCGCCAAATGCAAAAAGTGTTGCAACTGTCCCCGGTCTCCCCTACCTGTCCAAATGCAACGTCTCATTAAAATGCTGATGTTGGCATCCATTATTTCTTCTAAGTTCTAAGTGCAACAATTTTTTAGTTAGTAGTGCGGCTAAGCAAAGCATTGTTCTCTGGCATGCTTCTTTTTCTTCTGGACAAGATGAAGAATCCACATGAATGAGGAGTTTTAAAATCGTGCGGCTTATTGAGGAGAGGTGTGCTATGACTTTTTTTAATCGATCGGTCGTACGATGTTTGCTTATCGCTTATAAAAAGTCCCATAACATAGGCACGAATTTTGACAGCTCCGAGCGCGGATTTTGTAGTAGAAACATGTGGGTTACCACATTTGAAGAGGCTGGAAAGCTCTGTAAGAACATACATTTCCCTGAGGGGCAAGAGCTGCTAGAATTGCCCCACAGATAGGCCTACTAGGCTACGGTGAAGGGACTGCCGATGAAACCGGTGCGCACACGTGTTTATTTTCTATGGTAACTTGCATATGATTTTTTTATTGCACAAAGGCTAACTGGATCACAATGTTATAGAGACATGAGGGTGCTCATTTTACTCAAGCAACCAATCAGTGTCTCAGGATGACAGTGAAGCTATCAAGCCATGCCCTAGCAACCATTTAGAGCACCCTAGCAACAAGCTCCATAGACTTCCATTCAAAGAGATCAAAAGGGATACAGAAGTGTCTAAAGTTCACACAGTCCAAATCCGATTATTTGTGTATCTGTTTGGAATCTGATCTAAAATTACCCAGCAAGCAATTTTGCATCTAAAAGACGTCTAAGTCGAATAGCCGTCAAAACACAGCCCAGACGTCTAGGCTAAAACAAGGCTAAATTTGGGCTGTCAGTGAAAATCTAATAGATGTCTAACCAGAGCCCAAGAATAGACTCAATTAGACGGCTATTAACGTCGGAGATCAACGTTGTTTCGATGCCACGAGAAACATAATTTCTACAATGATCCTGTCAGTTTGCTGCCTGGGCCGTGCAGTCTCCCGAGGAGAAACTGAAACAAATGAGATCAGCACAAACAAACTCAGTTAACATCAAAATGTGGAGTTTTTATGTTTATAACATAAGACACAGTTAAGCAACATCACACTACCAAGAGTGAATACCATCACGATTGAAAATGTGACACTGATTACATAAAACAGTTCAATAAACAAACAATATTAATGTAAAACATTTTAGACACAATATTGACTGTGTTGTTCTATTTCAGAAGCGAATATAGTTCCAAACAAAGATCACAGCATTTTGAACTAATCAGTCAAGTCAAAGATTTAAAAAAACATTCATAAACAATTGCCCAATTCAGAGGCTGCATCCTTCACATTCGAAGGCTGATTGCGTCACAGCAGCACAATGAAGCCTGTCCCAATTAAATTAATCTCAGTTTATTGCCTAAAGCCAGGGGTACATTTTATGTATAATATTTATAATAGTCCTTTATGATTGTTGCTTGTCAGACTGTATGAAAATGATGATCGCTGTAAGTCATGTCACACTGTAAGATCTCAGTTGTCAATGATGTCAGACTGTACAGCAGTCAAGATGCGTTAAAAACGAGTAAGAAAACAAGTCCGGAGTTTTACATCATCAACCAATGAATTTCGTCTGAGGTAAAATTTTATTGCAACGGTCATTAATCGGCTGTCGGTGAACATGTCAAACTAACGTTCAAAGACTTCAGATTTTAGCGTAGGATCAGAGGATTCTTTTAGGATTTGCAAAATTTGTCTCAGACGGCCAAATCGTGGCCAAAATTGCACAGTGTGAACCCGGCTTAAAACAAAAGCTACGACTCCTGCATTGATATTGGTAACACTTTATTTTACGGTGTCCTTGTTACATATGCTACATGTACTTACCGTAGTAATAACAATAAATTGTGTATAATTGCATGCAACTTGACCTCAACCAAATCCTAATCCTATCCTATAGCCCTATAGTAAGTACATGAGTTAATTAATATTACTCAGTACTTAAATATATAATTACACTGTAACAATTGCACCTTAAAATAAAGTGTATCTGAGATTTTATTTTAGTAGTGTGGACTCACTCTGAGAGATTTTAAGAACTGTCCGACTAGACAGAACATACTACTAACACTTTAAATTGTATTAAGTCTCATGAAGTCGTTAAGTCAGAAATGATCTCCATTTGAGAAACTGTTTGTTTGTTCCTCAGGTGTGTTTGGTGCTGAAGACGCAGTGAAGACAGTGTCAGTGATGGAGGGAGATTCTCCCACTCTAAACACTGATGTTACTGAAACACAGAAAGCTGAGCTGATACTGTGGACGTTTGGACCTGACAGCACTCGTATCGCTCAGATCAACAGACTGGTCAATATGGTCTCATTCAACCCGATCTCACGACCAATTCGTACGAATTTGTACGAGTGGCTAATTCATAACAATTCATACGACCTGGCTCGTACGAATTTGTAGGATTTTTGCTAAATCGTACATGTTTTACGAATTCCAAATTCGTATGAATTCATACGAATGACCTACCCCTGACCCCGCCCCTAAACCTACCCATCACGTGGGTTTAGACAAATCGTACGAATCCGTACGAGCCAGGTCGTATGAATTGTTACGAATTAGCCACCTTTTAATCATTCATACAAATTCGTACGAATTGGTCGTGAGATAGCGTTGTCTCATTATACAGTAATGCTCTTGATGGGAGATTCAGAGGCAGGCTGGAGTTAGATGATCAGACTGGAGATCTTACAATCAGAAACATCAAAACTGAACACTCTGGACTTTATGAACTACAGATCTTTGGCGGAAATGTGGTCACAGCCCAAAAATTTAGTATTATTGTTTCTGGTGAGTAGTTAAAATATATGCATTCGGTTTGATTTCATTGCTTTGCAGTCAGCAGCAAAAATGATTAATATTACAGTTTCTTTTATAGTTGGCTAATTGAGATGATGACGTTTTTACGTTCTGCTCAGTTGATAGGGGAAGTAACATTAAGTTAAATCTAACTAACTTTATAGTATATACAGTAACAATATAATAATATAACTATAGTACTCTTTTTGTGAAGAAAAAGTACATACTTTTGAGTGTGTAGCAAAAGAGTAGGCAAGCTTTGGGACATACTACTTCGTCATCTTTAACGGACAGATCTGTCGCGTGCGTCCTGTCACCGTAAACTGCCCTGTCAATCATCTCGTCACAGTTAAAATCCTCCATTCAATCTAATTAAATGTCCTACCGTTTCGGAGAGAAATGTTGTGGCACGTTGATCTGCAGTCGTGGGTCATTAATGCGGAGACTCCTTGTGTTTGCAATTTGAATGTAATGATGCATTTAAAAGTTAATGGCTAAACGTATCTTTACAAAAGTTCACAATGCTGCTGCAGATGCAATATAATGTAGACAACATTGAATAAATTAATTTTCGTCAGGTTAGATACTGATAATTAATCACTCAAACCCCTTTACCTAAACTTCTCTACATAACCGCCGGACTCGCGCGTCCTCCATGTCTGTAGTTTTTTAACACTTTTCACTCGTGTTTGCAGTTCTAATCGAATCCTCGTCCAACGCGCGATGGGTTGTGGGCAATATCAGCCGTTAGAGTGCGCATCGATCTGCACTTCGGATTCTGACCGGAAAAAGTAGACCATCCGGGTCTCTGTGGAACACTCATTTCAACATACTACGATTTGGGACGTACTAATTCTATTTTCGAATACTATTTAGGACGGATAGTATGAGAATTGGGACGCAGCCCTGGTCTCACTATTCACAAAGAAATGTATAATAACCAAATCTTACATTATAAGGACTATATTGCTAGCACCAAAACCCACTACTACTCCAGAATAATCATTGCCAATAAAGGAAACTCCAAGTCACTGTTTTCCCTACTTAACAATATCACCCAACCCCAGGACTTTCTTCCCCCCTCACTTGTATACAACCTCCTTCTGCAACTCCATTATGTAATTTTTCACAGAAAAAAATCAAAAACATCCACCAGCACCTTGGATCTATCCCTCACCTCAGCATCTCAGCTGACTTTCACCCATTCACACATTCATTCTCTTCCTTCCAGCTCCCCACAATTTCAGAAATCACAGAACTCATCAGGAAATCCAAGCCTTCCACTTGTCAACTTGACCCCTTTCCCACACAACTTGTTAAAGCCTGCCTTCCCTCCCTGGTTCCCCTCATCTCGGATATCATCCACTCCTCTCTCACCACTGGAACTGTCCCTACATCATTCAAAACTGCTGCCATTACCCCAATTTTGAAATTGGTGCTGATCCCTCCAACAACTTCTGTCCTATATCCAATTTACCATTAATTTCCTAAATCCTTGAAAAAACAATTGCCTCTCAACTCCATTTTCATCTTTCCCACAAAAACCTGTATGAACAGTTCCAGTCCGGTTTCCGTCCACTTCATAGCACTGAAACAGCACTTATCAAAATCACCAACGACCTCCTTGTGGCAGCTGATTCTGGACTCCTTACCATCCTCATCCTCCTCGACCTGAGTGCAGCCTCTGATACCATCTGTCACACCGTCCTCCTCAACAGGTTATCTTCCATCGGCATCACCCACACTCTGTTAGACTGGTTTACATCTTATCTCTCTGGACGCACTCAGTTAATTCAATTTAAGTCTTTTAAATCCTGTCCCTCCGCCGTCACTTCAGGTGTGCCCCAGGGCTCTGTCCTGGGGCCCCTACTTTTCATCATTTATCTCCTTCCCAATATCTTCTGCAAATTTAACATTCAATTCCACTGTTATGCTGATGACACCCAGCTCTACCTCTCGACCAAACCCTCGTCCACTAGAATGTGCACTTTTATAGGCTACATGTTAAACTTCTTCAAACTACTTAATCAAGGTGGCTCTATTTAGATAAATATTTATATAATTGTAATTGATTATTCTCTGTTTGTTCTCTGATGTTTTCCAGCTCGTCTGCCAGTTCCTGTCATCATCAGTGACTCTTCACACTGTTCTTCATCATCATCATCGTGTTCATTGGTGTGTTCAGTGTTGAATGTGTGTGATGCGACTCTCTCCTGGTACGCAGGAATGAGTGTATTGTCCAGCATCAGTGCGTCTGATCTAAGCATCAGTCTCTCTCTACCTCTGGAGGTGGAATATCAGGATAAAAACACCTACAGCTGTGTGCTGAACAATCCCATCAGCAACCAGACCACACATGAGAAACTCATATAAATCTATAGATCTGAAGTCGGTTAAATATAATAACTCGCTTAGAAAATTGAAATAATGACTTTAATCGTTGCTTGTTTAAAAACGTCATTTAACTCAGAGATTAGACTCTAAATGAGTTCAGGACTAATGATTATTATGTTAAAACATAACCATCACCACCTGATCACTCCTGAACTCCAAACTGAATGTCAGAATGGGAAAGAAAGGTGATTTAAGCAATTTTGAGCGTGGCATGGTTGTTGGTGCCAGACGGGCCGGTCTGAGTATTTCACAATCTGCTCAGTTACTGGGATTTTCACGTACAACCATTTCTAAGGTTTACAGAGAATGGTGTGAAAAGGGAAAAACATCCAGTATGCGGCAGTCCTGTGGGCGAAAATGCCTTGTTGATGCTAGAGGTCAGAGGAGAATGGGCCGACTGATTCAAGCTGATAGAAGAGCAACTTTGACTGAAATAACCACTCGTTACAACCGAGGTATGCAGCAAAGCATTTGTGAAGCCACAACACCCACAACCTTGAGGCGGATGGGCTATAACAGCAGAAGACCCCACCGGTACCACTCATCTCCACTACAAATAGGAAAAAGAGGCTACAATTTGCAAGAGCTCACCAAAATTGGACAGTTGAAGACTGGAAAAATGTTGCCTGGTCTGATGAGTCTCGATTTCTGTTGAGACATTCAGATGGTAGAGTCAGAATTTGGCTTAAACAGAATGAGAACATGGATCCATCATGCCTTGTTACCACTGTGCAGGCTGGTGGTGGTGGTGTAATGGTGTGGGGGATGTTTTCTTGGCACACTTTAGGCCCACCTGAGCATTGTTTCTGACCATGTCCATCCCTTTATGACCACCATGTACCCATCCTCTGATGGCTACTTCCAGCAGGATAATGCACCATGTCACAAAGCTCGAATCATTTCAAATTGGTTTCTTGAACATGACAATGAGTTCACTGTACTAAAATGGCCCCCACAGTCACCAGATCTCAACCCAATAGAGCATCTTTGGGATGTGGTGAAACGGGAGCTTCGTGCCCTGGATCTGCATCCCACAAATCTCCATCAACTGCAAGATGCTATCCTATCAATATGGGCCAACATTTCTAAAGAATGCTTTCCGCACCTTGTTGAACCAATGCCACGAAGAATTAAGGCAGTTCTGAAGGCGAAAGGGGGTCAAACACAGTATTAGTATGGTGTTCCTAATAATCCTTTAGGTGAGTGTATATCTAGTAAGGTTAATTCATGGGCGATTCTAAACACTGATTCTAAACACTGATTCAACGAAGCTTCGAAACCTTTACAAATCTTTTGTTTTGAGTAGATGGATTGGAGCGTGTATCAAACTGTCAAAGTCACGTGATTTCAGTAAACGAGGCTTCGTTACATCATAGCTTTTTCAATATGTTTTAAAATGTCAATGATTCACCGCTGTCAGGCGTTGATCTCTGTGAAATCATGCAGATTCAGTGATATCGCTCTCAAGTGGCGAACCATTGAACAAGTGGTTTTAACCTGATCTCTGATCAGTTTTATACATGTGTAGATGTTTAATGGGACATTTGTATTATTAAAGGAATAATAGTAGTTTTATGCATGTTTCCACTGTTCTGACAAGCAGGGGTCGCCAGCGTGTGGTGTTTTGAACGCTTCGAAATATGAATAATTTTGCAAAGCAATTGGATAAATTGATTCGAAGCTTTGAAAAGCTTTGTTTCTCCCATCACTAGTTCAGTCATGAAACTCTATAGGGCGCAGGCTTTACATTCTACAATGTTTAATCTCTATCTCCATTTCCGGTTGTTCAGCAGACAGGGTCGTTCCTGAGAAAGTTGAAATGAAGACCGTGTCAGTGATGGTGGGAGACTCCATCACTCTAAACACTGGCATCACTAAAATACAACGCTGTGATGTGTTACAGTGGAGGTTTGCTAAATCAGGCACAGATCACACAAATCCTTTTGATATCATCGCCAGACTGAATGAAGTGAACAATAGCGGTAGTCACGATCTTGATGACCGCCTGATCCAAGTTCATGATGTCCAAGTTCACCTGGATCACAAAACTGGATATCTCACTATCAAGGACATCAGACTTACAGACTTTGGAGTTTATAAACTAAATATCATCAGGAATGGGAGAGATATGATCTCCAAGACATTTCTTGTCCAAGGTGAGAAGCTCAAATCTGTCAGTGTAATAAAGTTAGAACAAATAATACATTTTACTGGATTGATTGGATAAATGTGGCCCTCTTTGAGTATTTGTAATTGTAACATCAGCACTTTTTGACACTATCTTACAGATTCCTCAGAAAGAGAAGATGCGTCAGAGGAGACAAACTCACTGTTGAAGAACGGACAGATCTCTGAAAGCTCTCGTCTATAGAGAGCCTTCAAGTCTATCACCCTGGAAAATGTGTTTGAAATGATCCTGCATGCCTGTGAAAAGTATAATGACAAAGGGTTTCTTCTAACTCCACACTAACATATTTTTTTTGTTATTTGTTATTTTAAGGTTGATGGAACGTGTTACCATTAACCGTGATCAGGCCCGTCGGAACAGGACAGGCAAACCAAGCAATTGCTTGGGGCCCCGAGCTGGACTGGGGCCCCAAGACAACGACTATTTAAGAATAAAATGCCACGACAAACTGTGAGCGCCCCTTTGATAGTCAATGCAGTAAAGTGCAATGACACTGTTATCGGAATCCCCCTCAAGGGGGCCCCCTCAGTAGTCGCTGACAGCAGCCAGCCAACGTGATCTCTGCTGCCGGCAAAATACAAACCTCCTCGGGAGTTATCATGAAGCGGAATTATGCTTCAGGAAGCCAGAAAAGAAAGAAGAGAAAGGAAGAGAAGGTTAAGAAAAATACCAGATAGTGGTAAAGTAATAAATTACACTGCATAAAAATAGCTCTACTTGTCTTGTACAAATGGTGTAATTTTGCAGCAGGTAACATTAGGCTAGCAAAAATGTGTTTATGTTAGCTACCTGCCTGACGGCAAATGCTGCTTGTAACGAACAGTTAGTGCAAATTTTTTTTCGAACGGACGGAATATGGTTAACGTTACATACTGTAATATGTTTTTTTAACGGTTTAAGGAGTTCCAGAATCACTGTTTATCGTATTTAATGACATGACATTGCTTTTGATGAAAGTGGCATAGCACAACTATTCCACCGTGATAATCTATTTACCAATGGGGGTTAGGAAAACCACACAATAAATTCCGTGCATCAAACATTAGCTTGGGATGTTTTTAAGCATTGGTAGTGAAAGCAGCATCCCTTCCCTTCTAATATCAAAATATGGAAATGGTAACATATCTTTAAGTTTTCTGTAACACTTTATAATAACAATCATTAATAGATGGTAAATTGTTAGTTATTTAATATTTAGTTAATTGTCATTTAACTGTTAGCAAACAGTCTTTTTACTTAATAAATAATTTGTAACCTTATCTATAAACATTATTTAACCTGAAAAAGGCAGAGGAACATGATTTTTTCATAGCTTATGTCACTGTAATTTTTTATTTTTTTTATGCACAGTATGCAACAGCAGTATTTGCACTGTAAACCTTTTTTATTCATATAAAGTGTGTGTAAGTGTGTGTGTGTGTGGGGGGGGGGGGGGGGGAGGAGGCTTGGGGGGCCTCCATGTCCATTTTGCTTGGGGCCCCCAAATTCCTTCAAACGGCCCTGACCGTGATCTTGTCTGTTATGCAGATATTAATATCATCATGTCTGTTACATTATAGTGTTAGTTTCACAGTTTTGATCAGTGTTAATGAACAGAACAAAACAGGTGTTTGAACGTTTTCTGTCCTCTAGTGGACAATCCGGGCCCTGTCCCAAATGACACACTTCATGTGCACTTTCGGCCTTGTGGACTTACAATGGCTGCGTGCACGAGTCCGTTACGTCCATGAGACGGTAGGGTCCCATTTGCCATTTTAGGTGTCAGAAGGGTCGTGAGTGCCCCCTTTGCGGTCAATATGTGCCCTCGATGCGCACTTTTGCCTTAGCAAGACTGCGAGTGTTTAGGGTGCCATTTGGGACAGGGCCCAATATGTTGGGAATGTGGGTTTCATTACAGTTTTATAATGTGAATGAGAGACTGAATTTTTTTAATATGCATTTAAAAACTTAATTTAACCCTCAAATATAACCAAAAGTTATATTTTTATAACTTTTTTAAATTAATAAATAAAAAAACCTATACTGAGTAATGATGTCAAGTCTCATTAATTGTCTTGGTAAGTATAATATATTAAAGAATGTACTATTACACATAATGTATAATATTTTTAAATTTGCAATTACTCATTTTATGTTAAAATTATAAGCCTGCAGTTTTCTGTTAAAGACATTGGAGAAAACATTAGTTTGACTTTGAATTTACACTTTCACATCCGTTCACTGCGCCAAATGTCAAAATGTTTTATAGTTGATGTGAGCTACTTCCGGAGAATCGAATCTGATCCATTTACAAATCCCAATGAACTCACTTTTTCCCAGCAGTGAAATGATAAAAAATCTATCGATCTGAAGTTGGTTAAATATAATAACTCACTTAGAAAATTGAAATAATGACTTTAATCGTCGCTGTCAGCTCGTTTAAAAACGGCTCTATGACATTTAACTCTGTCTTACAGAAGCTTTTCTGTTTGCCTTGGGGATTTTGTGTCCTCTTCGGCATCTTTTTCGTGTCCCCCAAGGATCCATTCTTGGGCCTATCCTATTTTCCTTATTCTTCTAGGGTCTATTTTTAAGAAGTATGGTATCTCATTTCACTTTTACGCAGATGATACACAGCTCTATCTGCCTCTGAAACGGAAAGATGCTAACTCAATAGCACCATTGTTGCACTGTGGATATTAAAGCCTGGATAGCCTTACATTTTTAAAAATGTAATGAAGAAAAAACAGAAGTCATAATATTTGGTGCCTGTGAGTTTCCTGATTTGGATTTGAGTGCCAAAAAACCTTACGTGAAGCCTACTGTAAAAAACCTGAGTGTTATAATTGACATTGAGTTTAAACTGGATAAACAGATTAATTTAGTAATCAAATAAATTTTTTCCAGTTGATCAAAAGTCGTCTTTTTTGTCTTTTAATGATTTTGAAAGGGTTTGAAACATGTTTTTCTTTCAACCCGCCTTGACTACTGTAATGGCCACTATATATGGTTATTTTTTATAATTTGGCGTTTAATTCGGTATGAGAGCTGTTCTTTTTAAGTTTCTATGATCCTGTTGTGTTTTAATGTTTTTTTGTTGTTGTTATGCTATTGTTTTATTTTAATTATTGCTTGTACAGCACTTTGGTAAACCCCTCGTTTTTTTAAAAGTGCTATATAAATAAACATTGTTTTGAGTTAAGTTGAGATCTCCGGTGTGCAAATATGCAAATTTTCTGGCTGCACTATATTTTATAGTATGTGCATTTACAGTGTGCTTGCCTAAGAAAATATGAGGTAACTACATGGGTTAAGGTTAGGTTCAGGGTTACCTAGTTATAATCCAGTTATTGTAATTATAATAAGTACATAAAATGTACATTGGGAACAAGACTGTAAAATAAAATGCCATAAATGTTCTTTCTAAATTCATCTTTAAAAGATCTAGCTTAACCATAGCCTATAATCCAACACATTTCCCAAAATAAGTTTCCCTTAATAATGAACAGGACACTCAGAAGTTTTGTTACTGCCTTTTAACATAGTCTCAAATATACAGTAACATATTCTGCACAATGCTGTTAATTTAGCATGTTATTCCTCTTGTCACCTGATGTCTGACTGATAAAATCTGCATTAAGGTTTATACATTTTGTTCATGTTTGAATCTAGGAACACTAACATTTATCTCCAGGACTCTTTGCCACTCTATCAGGGCTATTAAATTATCTGATGTGCAAAACCTATGATTCACAGACAAACATATTTGTTGCTTTCTTTGCATAAAATCAGTCATTTATTGAGAGAGCAGTAAAAGAAGAAGCAAAGCAATACAGAATGGCAAGTAAGAGATTCAATGTAAACAATAGTTATTATATTAACTACTGTTCTGATATATAAGCTTACTTGTATTTTTTGCACTTGCTAAGAAACTGTGATATGTTTCTATGTAAATTACTGTCATTTTGAAACATCAATAAAAACCCGAGCTCGGCGATTAAAGCTCTCCCTGAAGGCTCTGCGGATGTGTTCTTCTCGAACCCCATCAGGCACGATGATCTGAGAAACAGTGGTTTTTCCTTTTTGACCATTTATCTGGATCTGCAGGTTGTAGACGAACAGATTCTTGCGCTTGAACTTGCCCTGCATGTCGATACGGAGATTTTTAGTTGTGATAAGTGTGCCTGCGCTTGTCTTCATTTTTTCATCTTTCCATTGATTAATTATGTCTTTCACGTCGTCTTTCCACTTATTGCCATCAATGATGTCTTTCGGAGCTGACACTGCAGAAAAGGTTATTTTTAAGTGGTTAACCTGGTCATCCACAGTGTCTATCACTTCTTCTTTATCTCTCTTGTTGCGATGGCGAGAGGTGATGATAGTGCCTTCTCCAGATTCAATGGTCTTGTCGTCCTTCACCAGCCCACAGTATCCCCAACTAAAGATGCTGATTCTGCACCAGCAGAAGTCTTCTCCATGCTTTCCACACACACTGTCAGCTCTGCACTGCCTACCCAAGTAGTCCATGTTTTCCTGAGGTGAACAGTACATGGCTTGGCTCCTTCCATCTTTATCAATCGTCTTGCACTTGTACTCGCCGCCGTCGGGCTTGCAGTCTTCTAGACACTGCGTTTCGAGATGGGTCAAGAAAGCTGTCCCAGCACTTGGCCATGGGGAACAGAAGAGGACGAGCAAAATGATACAGGTGTGTAGATGATCCATTCTTTCTGTGTGGAGGAGAATGAAGTGAAGAGTGAGAGGCAGTAAACAGACATGCTGTAATAACATCATAAGTGCACGGCATAAGTATACACATACCCTTAAATATTTGGCCTGATAATATTCACTCACATGCACGCATCGGTTAAAATGGCTACGAAGGGAATGTATCCACTGCACACTTTGTTTGATTGTATTTGTGGCCGTCAGTGTTGCATTATATTCAGTTCCACTGGGCGTGGCATTATGAATATTTATGAGTTTCCTCTTATCATAAGTGTACCCTTTAGATAATGTGCAAATGAACTAAACAGAAGTTTCATTATCGAGCAGTAAACCCTAACACTCAAAATAATTAATTGGTTTGAGTAGGACAAACTTAAATTAAACAAATTAGTTCAGTCAAATTAACTTTTATGAGTATTTAGCACTTTCTTTTTCTATCAAGTTCACAGAACTGATATATTTTAAGTAAACTGAACTGTTTCATTGTTTTGAGTTTTATGAAATTATTTATTTTAATTTAGACGAACTTAAGTTTAACTGAAACAGCTGGGATGTCTATTTCCCAGCATGCTTTGCCGATGGCACTCGAAAGGGAGAGTAAATGCTAAAATTAAGTGTAATATAATGTTGGACACAAATCAACTTGGACACAAATCAAATATTTTTTTATGCATAAATTGTTTGAGTTAACAAACTTAAATGATTTAAGGCAATCGGTTTCCTCAAACGGTTTGAGTTGAACTAACTCATCAGGTTTTACAGTGAGTTGAGGGCTGCAACTTCACTTTTTAAATGACAATATCCTGGCCGGACTACTGTTGTCAGTGATATTTGAAATGAACATGATTTCTTAATGTCTAGTGACATATCAGGGCCATTTTATGATTAATTGAAATACATTTCTTACATACGGCTCCTTTAAGGATGCAATTTTCTCCTACACTCTAAAAAAAAAGTTGATTCAACTTTAAATTATAAGGCAACTTATCGCAAGCGCTTTTTTGAGTAAACTCGACAGTCAGGGACTAAAGTCCACCCAACTTAAAATATTACATTTACATCGCAAGTTGTCACAACATAAATAGTCATGTTTACCTAATGAATAACAGAACAAAATATTTTGGGTTTACTGAACACAAATAGGCCTATTATCTAGGCATAGACTGATTCATTTATTTAAGTAGTCTAATTAAATTAAACACAGACCATAACACAGGTCAAATAACTTTTAACTTTTTATTATTTAAACAGTTTGTGTCCAATGCACAACAACAACATTACAGTACCAAGTCTGTATGGCAGACATTGCATTTTAACTTCTTTACTCTATGCATTTTACACTTAACTCTCTCTGAACTTATATGAAACTTCCCTGAACCATCTGAGGTCTACGTGAATCACGTGACCACCAAGCATTTTGAACTTCCGTTGTCGCAACTCTCTCTCTCTCTCTATGGCTCTGGTTTTACCCAGTAAAAAACACTGAGCGCTCAGCGCCAACAATACGCCAATGTAACAACCAACACTTTATGATGATTCCAATGAGTACAGTTATCCAATCCCATCCTCTGTTGAGGCAAACACACTTGAGGTGTTTTTTGTTTTTGTTTTGTTTTTTTGCACATGTAGCCTATAGCTATGTGGTAAAGGAGTTTCCATCATTTCATGCGCATGTCTTATTGTATAAAAAATATCTGCCTCAATTGAGTACATGCATTTATGTTTATGTGCATCTTAGAGTTTCCATCCAGCATTCTTTTATGTGATCATCCAAAATTCACATAACAGGGGGAGACCGGGGACAGTTACAACATGTCTTTTTTCTCCAATCAGAAACAAGCTAGAGTGATGACACTCACACTGCACATGCTCAGTTGGATGCCCCGCCTTGCAGAGAAAAATTATTTTCTTGAGCTTTGTTTTTGTTAAACTGTTGTCACTGTTTTTGTAATTCAACTCAAACTTATATGGTTTAAATGAGTGATATGTTAACTTTTAGCTAGTATGGTTAGCATGTATCAAAGTAGCCTTGTTTAGCACATGAGGTTTTATCATGGCTGACAGGAATGGGGACAATTGCAACAACTGTTCCTGTACAATCCATAAATATTGCTCAAATGAAAAATATAATATAAAATAGTTTTTAAAAAATGTTTTACATGACAATAGGCTAAATAAAAGTGAATTGCCTCACAAATTGTTCCATTCTTCCTATGTCACTGAAAGCCTACTGTTTTTATATCAGTTTGAATATTTGACATCTGCACATAAGGCCTATGTAAGGATCCTCTGGAGGCAAGTTGTAGTGAGAACCCATGTGCAGTATTTATTCAAACAATAACATACAACAAGATCAAAACATAAAACAAAGCATGACGTGGCATGAAACAAAACCATGGACATAGAATTACACAACAGAGGTAACAGGAAACAATACTTGACAAAGACACATGGCAAACATGAGGGCTTAAATACACAAGACTAATGACAAGACAAGGGACACCTGTGAACAATGAACAGACGATTATCCAATGACAAGACACATGGCAGGATCACATGACAAACAGGGAATCACATGAAACATGGAACATGACATGAACAAACCAAAACGTGACAGAGACAAGACCAAATCGTGACAGCCTACTCATCTAGACAAATCTATAATTGCCATCTAATCAAATCTGATGAATAAATAACACTGTAATATTATTATAACTTACATTTTTGATAATAATCATTTTGCTAACACTGACATATATTGCAATATATTGTAATTTGTAACATGTTGCAACCATCCCCAAACAATGTTGCAACTGTCCCCGGGCCCGGGCAACATCTGACTCCTTACATTCAAATGAAAATTGTGAAAAATGTAGATTGTGTAATTATCTTTAAATGGTTAGACTATTAACAGACAGATGTAAGATTATTGTATTGTCTAATCCAAACCGTCTCTGAGTAACAGTGCCAAATGCAAAAAGTGTTGCAACTGTCCCCGGTCTCCCCCACTATATGTGTAAGTGTAACTTCCCTTCCTTAAGTGAGAAAAATAACGGGCGCCACATCTTTACTGTCGCTTGTTGCTTCTGATCCGAAACGCATTCTATGTTTTGTGAGAAAGTTCTCACTTGTATGTACGTGTAAATGTTTGGCCATTTATAATAAAACCTCAGAATTGCATTATTTTGCATTATATTTATGATGACTAAGCGATTCTGACGAGGACACCAAAAGCACTTTATAGTGATATTGACCCAACTCCCTTTGCACACTGTACCGCTATAAATTAGACTCATTTATATAATTCAGTGTACTTTTTGACTTCAACTATAAACGCCAGTGAAGGCTATGGATTCACTTATTAAACCCAGTTCGGCTCAGTCACACATTCGCTGTTGGTGTTAATTTAACTGTTTCCACTACTTAACCCTTGTAATCTGTTCGAATTCTGTGCACACCCCGTCTGGTCCGGGTCAAATTGACCCTAATTGGATTCAATACAATTCCTCAAAAATCACACTATGAAAAACAACAAAGATTTAGATACAAACTGTAAACTTTTAATATCAACATTTGTCAAACATTACAAAACAATATATCTGAAAATATGATTCATGAAAATGTTTTTAAACAGTTTTAAACAGTTTTATTTTGACAAAATTTGAAAATAAACAGTATACTTTTTTGCATATATTTTACATTTAATTATTATTATTATTTTTTTACATTTTATGCTTTGAACATCACAACTGAACAATTAAATTTAGATGTATAATGAAAATGTTTAATTTTCCTAAGTTAACTTTCCCTAGTTTCCTAAGACATAGTTTCCTATAGTTTCCCTAGTTTCATTCATTTTCTGTATCTTCAACAACATTTTCCTCAATCTCTGAAGCATCCTCTAACTCTGAAACATCTTCATCTGTATCAGTATCACAGTCAAAAACCTGTGAAAATACTTCTTTACTGTCAATCTTTGGGAGCTAATTTTTTCTGCTTTCTATGTTGAAGTCTCGTGCCACACTGAGCAAAATTGTGGGAAAGCTCATTATTCACTCACAGGGGAGTGAGAAACCAAACATAACAAAAACGTACATATAATAAATGTTTTTTATTAATTGTTTGGCTCTGTAATGCTGCATTTAAAAATCCTACATAAAGGTTTTGGTTAAAAGCTAGGTATTTCAGATGAATATAGAAATGAGAGCTTATTTTACTATCTGTGTCTGACAAAGATTTTCATCTGTAATTTTCAAAAAATTTGATAAATAATTAAACACATGTGATTTTAGCTTTTTCAAGTGTGTTTGGTTAGGGTTAGAGCACTTTTAGATACACTTGCACGTTAGAACTGGAGTTGAAGTGCCCTGACATACAGTGTCTGTACAGTTGCTTTTGAATGGCTGCCTATGAGGGTCAAATTGACCCGCGAACAGCACGAACGTAATATTAATTTTGTTTGTATATGTCAAAACACAGCAGCATGTTCAAACTTTGCATGCATGTTCATGATGATAGATGAAAAAAAGTCACAAAATATCAAGAAAAAAAACAAAGGTTTAATATTATTTCAGGTAGCTTGAAAAAATAAATGATAGCTAATTTTTACCATCTGTGGATAACAAAATATTTTCTGTATTGAAATAAGTGTGGAAAAGCTAATTTTTTAGCTTCATAAGGTTGTAAAAAAAACAAAATAACAAAATATAACCAAGAAATTGTATTATTTTGGGTCGGTACAGTTGCTTTAGAGCTTTAAAATATGTGGGTCAAATTGACCCGGGAACATCACGAACGTAACAGTAATTTTGTTTGTATATGTCAAAACACATCAGCATGTTGAAACTTTGCATGCATGTTCATCATGATAAATGATAAAAAGTCACAAAATATCAAGAAAAAAAACAAATGTTAACCAGTATTTCCAACAACTAGAAAATGTAAATGGGTCAAATTGACCCGGAACATAACACAAGGGTATAACACAGGGAGTTGTTATCCTTACTTGTCCGGAAATGCACTTCAAGATACAAGTGAAAATGCTGGAGCCTTGTGCTGTGCTGATTAAAGGCGGAACAAAGCCAGATGAGTGTCTTAACCTCAGACAAGTGTATTAAATAGACCAAGGTTACAAGGGAGGAGGGGGGAGGGGGAAGCTAAGATAACATTCGTTTATCACTTTATTCTAAGACATCCGAGCCTTTGTGGTCTGTCTATTGGAAACTTACAGACTGTTGACCGAGTTCACCTGGATCGCAAAACTGGATATCTCACTATCCGTGACATCAGACCTACAGATTTTGGAGTTTATCAACTAAATATCACCAGGAATGAGAGAAATAGGACCTCCAAGATATTTCTTGTCCAAGGTGAGTAGCTCAAATCCGTCAGTTTAATAAAGTTAGAACAAATAATACATTTTACTGGATTGATTGGATAAATTTGTCCCTCTTGTATATTTTAGGCATATTTGAGTAGTTGTAAGTAACATCAGCACTTTTTGACACTATCTTACAGATTCCTCAGAAAGAGAAGAAGTGTCAGAGGAGACAAACTCACTGTTGAAGAACGGACAGATCTCTGAAAGCTTGTGTCTATAGCGAGCCTTCAAGTCTATCACCCTGGAAAATGTGTTTGAAATGATTCTGGATGTCTGTGAAAAGTATAATGACAAAGTGTTTCTTCTAACCCCACACTAACATTTTTTTTTTGTTATTGGTTATTTTAAAGCAGCATTATGTTACTTTTGAACTTTTGCTCTCGGGGTCCCCCTACAGTTCGGAAACAGTATTGTCTTCTACTACTGTCGTGAAATCTGTCAAGGTTACACCAGGGGATACACCTGCATTTGTTGACAAGCCGATCCCCCGAACTCTGCAGGAGTTCTCAGACTGAGAGGAGTTGGGCAGACTGCCAGCGTTGCGTGTGAAATGTCTTCATCCCAGGTACATTGGCATATATTTCAGTATGTCATATGAATATAGTTTCATGGGCTTTATTTTTTTCAAAAGCCAAAAGATCGCGTAGCTCACGTTTACAAGCCAGCGTCTTTATAGTAGACTATTAGCTACTGTTTTACATAATGGAAATGCTAATTCAATTCAATGTTAGTGTGGTAGATAGCCATATCGTCAATATTATAATATCAAGCTACCATAGATTAATCTAAAAAAACGATTTGCATTATAGCCTGAGGCAAGACACTTTCTCTCCAGAAAAATAAATAAACGAACATGACTATCAGCCTGCAGACATTAGGATAGTTATCCTGAACGATTATTTTGTCCGTCTAATCATGCATTATTTACTTGCAAGAATGTAATGTAGCCCCCCAGATAGCAAAAATCATCTGGCCCAGATCTGGCCCAGACACTTCGTAAGTTCTGGGCCAGATCCGCGCAACGGACCCGGGCCGGTGTCTTTTGGCACAACGGGCCAATACCGGCACGGATCCGTTTTTTCCTCATCTGGACCAGAACTGGGCCAGCTCCGGATTCCTTTATGGCGATTTGGCCCAGATGTGGGCCAGATCTGGTCCAGCTCTGTTTTGAATCTGGTCCAGAACTATGCCGGATCAGGGCCAGCTCATTTTGTAGACCGTACACACACACGCTAGTAATATACATATCTAGAATTTTCAAGAATCCACTAGCACTAATTCACTAATCCACTACTTTACAATAATCATGCATTCGGAAAAAAACAAATTTGACATTCAAGGGCTTTTATTTTGATCCATCGTCCATTTATTTGAATAAACAAAATGCAAAAACAGTGCCACTGTGTGCATCTTTTCTTTTGCTATTTTTTTCACAAGAGCTAAAATCAAAGTTCATACTCAGGAAAATAGGTGGTTTATTAGTGGCTTGTTGGTTTATGAAAGCAAGACATTCCTTGCAATTAGTGTAGTAGAAGTAGTTTCACATGAAAAATATAATAATTTACATTTGATGCAGTAAGTTTTCTAATTTAACAAGACAAAACAGACTGTAACTTATTCTCTGATTCTTCAGATAAGTTACAAAAACAAGCTTTAGATGTTATTTCATAAACCACTTAAGTACTTGCTGGGCTTACAAAGTTTCAAACAGTGGTACAAAAATAGTTCATCTCAGAACTTCTCAATTTACATTATAAAGAATACATTAAAGTCGGCATGAAATCAAATTTGACAAATCTTTTTATGTGTAATATTGTAGTGTTTATTATAAATGATTTATCTGTGCACTTTATTATTTTTTTTAAATTCATGTACCGTTATAATCTTTAATCAAATACATTACCCTTCCCTCCCCCCTCGAAACGACCTCTCTTCTCTTTCGGTCACGTGCAATGGCGAAAGGGTGCGGCCAGAGCCGATGAGGGTGCGGCTATCGGTGCAACGCCTCTCAGAGAAGATACGTTCAAATCTGCCTCCATTTTGTTTGCAACGCCCAACCTCCAACGATCCAATCGATTCCCGAAGGACGAAATCAAGCCCCGCCCTACATTTTTTTCTAATTTCAGAAGCCGTTTCACTCGGATATACGTCACAACAAGGAAAAAATGACAATCTCAACTTCCGTTTCATGCCGACTTTAACATGCTTGTGCTGTGTACTAACACACTTTATTTGTCCCAAAAACACAAGGTGATCTTGAGTAGCAAAGAGGCCGCAAAAAGCTGAATCCCAAAAATGTTCATCATACAACAAGAACCAAACAGAACGGGTAGGAAAGCCACAGGAAAACCCCTTCAGAACTGCCGTTTAATTCCCATGAGGCATCTGCAAACAAAAGACAAAGAAAAAAGCCGTTCAGAGACAGACTATTGATTGACTATAAATGGACCTATTTTAAGTTGACTTGTATTGTCTGTATTTGGGCTAATAATATAATATTATGACACTGCTGTTTTTTTATTTGTAAACTAGTCTTTAAAGTCCCTGTAAAGTCAAAATTAAGTATGTGTTCTGAGTTTGTCATACCACAGAAAAATGTGTTATTAGCCACCCAGCCAAATTTTAATGATTAAAAAAGCCACCAAGTAAATAAAATAAGCTATCAAAATCTCGAATGAATGAGCAGTAGTCTGCTGTCAAACACTGGGGGCATGTCCGCTGGCTGCGCTGAAACCACGGCCACTCGCGGGAAAGATGACTCGCGCAGTCTCGCAGGCACGCGCTGCCAATGATGGCACCAGTTGACGGCGCGACGGGAGGATGAAGGCCGAGGCGGGAGATAGTCGGTTCGGCCCCATTCACCACCAGTAACAACGGATCATCATTGAATTCCAGTTGTCTCCGACGAAAGTTTATAAACTATCCTGGGGTGCGTTTCCAAAACCATCGTTGCTAACTAAGTTGACTAACTCCTGATCTCTACATAGGCGGGTGTTGTTGGTGATCATCAGCTCTCCATCAAGGTAACGTTAGCTCTTCACAAGATTAATCCACCTCTTCTTGATACGATAATTTTTCGGAAATTTAAATAAGGACAGCGATCTGTTTTGGAAGTGATTGCATTCTGGTTATATGTATTTATGTGACGAAGGCATAGCCAGAGCCGTGGGCATAGTAGCTAGTAAACTGTAGGCTGATAGTAACTCGCGATTGAGCTGCGATAGGCTCAGTGACTCTAGTGCGTCATCAGGTAGGGGCGTGTCCAAGACCTTGGTGGCTTCAGTGCATCATCGAGCCCCCGTTTTAGCCCTGCCCAAAAAATCCAGATCACAGCAATGGTGAAAAACTGTTTAAATTAATAAACTCCACAATTCAGTACTTCACAGTTCTCAGTCTTTGTAATATGTTTTAGCAATACATTTCTAGCATTTATAATACGTTTAGAATTTTTTTATAGAATTGCCTTTACAGGGACTTTAACGAAAACAGTAGATGTAATTACCATTAAATGAGAAATCTGACTGCTGAGGGGCTCAACATGTCTCTGATTGGCCATTGTGTCCATGTGCTCAACATATATAATGTCTGTGATTGGCTACAATGATCAACGTTTCAAAAACATGTTGTCTTCACCGACCGCTTACCACCGATAGATGGATCCGCTGATAGACGCCTGCTTTCAAACGCTGTGTAAGCGCTGGATGAAGACATGTTTTTGAAACGTTCTGAATTAGACTGAGAAATCTTTCCATTAGTTCTTGGGAACCACCCTGATGGCTTGTAAAATGTGAAACCCCCCCTTATGCTGCTTCTATCTGAAATTTACCTCAGTTAATGCCTCTTTGGCTCTTGCACGCTCTTTCCGGCCGCCGCCACGGTCAGAGGCAAGATTAATATCAGTGTCTGCAGCAGCAGTAGAGGACTGGTTACTCCTTACAGCTCCTGTTGAAAACAAAACAAAAAAGTGCAATAAACATCTCCAACTTCCCCAGACTAATAACTTATAAGCTCCTAATTGATAGTTCTTCAGTAATGTAGATCATTTAAGGGATAAACAGGTATTTCAATTATTTAAATATTAATTTAAAGGGAAACATACACCAGCAAAATAAACTCAATACCTGTGGGTGAACTGTGGGTGAAAAATTGGGTGAACTATCCCTTTAAATTTATCATAATCAGATATCACAAAAGTAGTTTGATGGGACTGAATTACTAAAGTAAGAAATTAATTTTAAGAAATAGTTATATCTTAGCCATAAATATTATTTGTGGAGATGGTTTACTATAGCCATATCACCCTGTAGCCCAAGACTGGTTGCCAATTGAAGCTAAGCAGGGCTGAGCCTGGTTAGTACCTGGATGGTAGACCTCCTGAGAAAACCAGGTTGCTGCTGGAAGAGGTGTTAGTGAGGCCAGCAGGGGGCGCTCACCCTGTGGTCTGTGTGGGTCCTAATGCCCCAGTGTAGTGGCGGGGACACTATACTGTCAAAGAGCACTGTCCTTCGGATGAGACGTTAAACCGAGGTCCTGACTCACTTGTCGTCATTAAAAATCCCAGGATGTCCTTCAAAAAAAAAAAAAAAAAAGGAGTAAGGGTGTAACCCGGCATCTAGGCCAAATCAGCCTGTGCAGTATGTTCCATGTGATGTTTTTGACGTTTTGTCCTCCCACAGCAGATATCTGAAAAGACAAAAATACATGATATAAAACTGTATAATTCTATTTTCTGTTTTGATTAATGATCTGAAAATATAGATGAGAGCAGTGAATACTATTATAGGCACAGAGTAAATTTGCACAGCAATCGTGAAGTAACTTTATGTAACTAGGGTCCATTGTAACATAGAGATTCAGGGTAAGACAAAAACACGATTTGGAAAATGTATTCATGATGTATTCACTCATTATGCAAATGTTGTACATTTTGAACACAAAAAAATTGTTACGGAAAAAAAAAATGACGGACTGCACAGTCACTGCAGTTTGTAATCAAATGCAGTCTTGGAGAGCAGACTATACTTATTTCAAAAACGTTTTCAAACTTTTGACAGGTAACGTTAATATAAAATCTCTTTTAAAATGAGGGTCTGCGGGAGACCTTAGCTAAGTTATAGCTTAAGGGTTGACGATAACGTAACGCAAGCTATCACTGACATAACCACGCAGCACATTAAAAAAAAACAGAAATTTATAATAGTTCATAATAATAAGTAACAGTTAAATTCGTCAATTATATTCGTTAATTACAGTCTTCTGGACCATCTTCGTGTTAGCATGCTCTCCCTTTGATAACATTAGAGTCAGCTAACGTTAATACGTATTCAAAACCGATCAAAGGAGCAAAAAAAACAAAAAAAACATTTTAAGTTAACGAATACAAAACATAATCAAGAAATTAATTTATTAATAGCAGTTTGAGCACACTATGGGACTTACCTTGGTGAAGGTTTTGAGGTAGCAGCTACCGAGTTACCGATCTGGCTGCCTCCTTCGTTCTGCTGCAGAAAGGAAAATCGCGCGCTCGTGTCACGGATGCGGCCCGAATCTGTTTCGCGACTGTTGTTCCCGCGCACTAAAACTAGGGCCCGGGCTGGATCCGTATTACAGCGGTGAAACGGACGTGACTGTAACGCGGATTTGCCGGTTTAGAGACGGATCCGGCTCGGAGTCGTCTGCCCTACCAAACTTGTACACGCCGTTTAGACATAGGCTTACTTATGATTTTTTTTTTGTTGACGGCCAGCATCGGGCACGCACCCCTCCTCCTCCTTTAGCTCATGCCAGCGAGCGAACGCTGGACCAATATTGATCCTTGTCCAGCCTTTTATTTTGTCACTCTCCCTTTTTCTCTTTCTACAGTCCTCCGACAAAACCTTTGGCTTCTTGGTTTTACTTGCTGCTTCGGCCATGACAACAACAGACAGAGGAAAAAAAAAAAAAAACACTCGTTGGGCTCTCACGTCAGAATTTGAGGAAGTGGGGGGTGGTGGGGGAAGTGATGTATGCCGTAAAGCAGTCGAATTTTGTAGTTCTTTTTGTGGTCGGGTTCCTACCCGAAACCCGAAGTTACATAGTGCTAGGAAAAGCGATACAGACACCGTCAGGCTGTGGCAGACCTGTCATTCAACCTATTGTAAGTCGATGTACCACCTGTTACGTCCCTGTGGTCTCGCGCATGTGTTTTCTTTTGTTTCTCTTTTTCTATTCACCTTTTTCCTCACTTCTCCGTGGGGGGCGCCGTAGCCGCGAGTGACTTCCGGTAAGATGCTCTCAACTTCCGTTTAGTAATTGTCATCAGCTATACGACGTTACTCGGCAAATAGTGGAGGTTCTGGTAGAATTTGTGCCGTTAAAGGCTGTCACAACAGCTACAGAAAGCTAAAAAAACTTCTGGAACATGAGTGTTACGACCACAAGCCAACAAGAAGAGCGGAATGTAACTGCCCAAAACCATTTAAATTGCACAAGATGCCATCCGACGTCGAGGGCAAAAGACAATGGCTCGCAGCACTTAATTTGAAATTACCGCCCCGTAATATCCATGTATGCTCATTCCACTTTGTGGACAGACAACCAACAACGGAAAATCCATATCCTGAACTTTGGCTTGGATATGATCGTCCATTAAGAAAGAAGAGAAGACAACGACGAACTTGTCCGGAGGAAGGTGAGAGTGAGACTATTCATTAACGTTATTTACAAGGCTAACGTGCAGGTCTTCACAATTAATCGAAATGTGCCTTATGATACGGATTAAGTGTTTTCAGCGTTTCCTTCAACCCTTCAGTATGTTAACTTGTAGCATAAAAGTGTGTTCATTTAACAAATGACTCTTTTCGGCTCTTTAAATGAACCATTCTGACTCCCACGCTCCTGTGTTAGTGTTTTGATTCAGTATGACGAATCGTTTAAATGAGTCAACTTTACGCTCCACTTTGAGTGTCAATACAGCGCAGTTTATTTTATTTTTTAATTAATGTTGACATATATATTAATACATATATATGAATGTTGTTTTTACTCTGTTCCACTTTAGTCAAAGAGGTCGGAGTAAATATTTGACTAAATTACTTAAAAAAATTGACAGCAGAGTGTGGTCTGTTTGTTCATTTGAACAGCTACTGCAGCAGTAATAGATCTTAAATCTTATCACAGCTCGCAATGTTTTGACAAAATAATACCTGTCAGTAATTGTTTATAAGCTCATTAAGGTATGCAGGAAAAACTCAACATTTGGCCCTTCATACATGCCATTTAAAAGTGTATTAGTGCTAAACTAAAATTCTGCATGATTATATTCTAAAATATATTAATTTATTAATTGACTAACTTTTTTTATTGTATACAATTTTCAAGAAATCACTCTTTTTGAAAAAGAAAATATAATGCCCCAGCTAATTATAGATATGGTTATAATGGTTTGTCTGTTTTTACAGGAGCTGGTGTTTATCAAGAAGAGCACACTGGAATGGACGAAGGGAGGCCTGAAGAAGAGAGTCTTGCATCTGTCCCAAGCCCCATGCAATCTAATGTTGATGACCACGGCTGTACATCTAAAAACTTTGCCTCTGTTGGAACACAATGGGAAGACCACATCTTCAGGGAGCATTGCTATAGCAAGAGACAGCACAGTGTAACTTATGTAAACCAGTCAACACAGTGTGATACAATCAAGCCTCTTACTCTAATGAGCGACTCTGACTCAAATCTGTACACCGGGCTCCCACTCCACTCATTTCATACGCTTGTAGCTGTTCTGCGTCCCCATGCGAATGTGGCATACCAGACTGAAGTTGAACAGCAAATCTTGCTCACACTAATGAAGCTGGAATTAAACCTTTTGATAGAAGACCTAGCCATTCGATTTTGTATATCAGTGAGTCAAGTGAGCAGGATCATTTCTTTTTGGATTGACACTATGGCTGTAGTCTTGAAGGATCTGATACCATGGCTCCCCAAAGAAACAATAAGGGCCACAACACCAGAGGCATTTAAGCAACATTATCAGAATGTTACCTGTATCTTAGACTGCAGTGAAAGTGAAATCCAAAAACCAAAGAACCTTGACTCAAGGTCTGAATCGTACAGCCACTACTATGCTTGCAACACTATCAAATACTTAGTGGCTATTGCACCTTGTGGTCTAGTAATGTTCATATCAGCAGCATATGGGGGCCGCTGTAGCGACAAATTTATTACGTGTGACTCTGGCATTCTTGAAAACCTTAAACCGGGTGATGAAGTGATGGCAGATAGGGTTTTTTTGATAAGAGACTTATTGTATGAAAGACAGGTCAACTTGATAATTCCTCACTTCGCCAACCAAACACAGCTGACAGAAGAAAAAGTCACGTGCAGTCGCAGGATTGCAAATGTAAGGATACATGTTGAACGCGCAATTAGGAGACTGAAAGTGTACAAGGTGTTGTCACAAACCTTGCCTATCAACCTTATGCCAAAGATTGATAAAATTCTGCGTATATGTGCAGCTTTAGTGAATCTGCATGGTGACCTGATCCGTAAAGCAGAAAATTAATGCTCAGTCTACATGTAGTCAAATTTGTACATAAATATTTAATCACAATACTTTACATTTTTAATTCTAAACAAATCTCAATGTTTTCTGTTTTTGTGTACAATGTACATGGATAGATATATAATTGTTAATTTGTTTAAATACTATACAACACTTGTGCAAAACCTGTAAACAAGGAACTACTATCAAATAAATTCAAAATGTTTTTGAAAACTTGCCTTGACGCATTGCCAGAACCTTTTTCCTCCTAAATGTCAGGATCTATACACTTATACACAAAAAACGGTTAGTCTTTGTACAAGTTATTTATGCTTTTCTGACTATATGTAGGTATTTGCCATTCAGTTTGAGTCGTCCGGCAATGAATTCATCCACTACTCTAGGAAGCATCACAGAGAAGTAAAAGCCTCTGAGACGAGTAACCTGCTCTGCCAAATACTCTGCATCATATGGTACATTTATCAGAATGTGTTCCTTTGATGACCGGACAAGTAGTTTTGCCATTCTTAGCCCAGTACAAAACATGCCTAATTGTATCTGTCTGTAGTAGCCCCTGACTCCATTCCTCTGTAATTCAGGCTTCCCATCAACCACTTTGATGTCACTATAGCTGCTCATTGTGAAATGGTCTGCTAGAGAGGTGGTATTGTTCTTAGGGATAGGGCACTTTATTTCCAGAAGTTCTACACCACTTATTATGCCATCAGGGCTTGCAGACAGCCATGGCTCTGTCAGGCTGACCCTGGTACCTGAGACGGACACCTGTAGACCTTGTTCTACAAGAAGGTTTCGAGCTATTACCTCTTTCTCACTCCCATACTTTGTAGCCGCATTACCCCGAAAGGTAGGGAAGAGATGCTCTCTCAGGAATTTATCAGGATTTGTTGTTGCTCGTACTGGTACACCTTTAGCTGAACTAGCAGTGATTCTTATCTGTCTTGCACTATGCCAAACCTCTGACAAGCTCTGATTCTGTGTTTGAATCTCCAATATAGCTGCCTGGTCGCTGTTCATCTCTATGTAGTTTCTGTAAAATGCTTTACATTTACTGCAAGTCAAAGTCTCCCCATGTGGCTGGTGGGGTTCTACACTATCAATGGCATCTGCCTGCTCTGGTACATTTGCATTGTAGCACTTTTCTAAAAGACTATTTTTTAGTTCAAACAGAGCTTTTGTATCTGAAGAACTGACTCTCTCCCTGAAGTCATGATGCGTGTCATAGCATGGTGTCGGTGCTAGTCTTTCTCCCTCCCTGTCCCTGGCTGATGACGCATCATATACTTCCTCAGCTCTGTGATGTCTAAATGTTATCTGGCTGATTCGTTTTTGTTCATGATTTCTTCTGGTCCCTGCATTCCATCTACGCTGCTCATCAGTGCAAGATATCCCTGTTATACCACTGGCCACTGCATTCTGCACCTTTCAAAAATCAGAACATATTGTTTACTTCATTACTGCACAGACAGTACATCACCATTAGCACACAAAACGTTTTTTCAAGCCAAAGAATTTTATTAAAATTTATATTTATTATTGTTTAAATATTGCTGTAAAAATTAATTATTCAAGTTGAATCACGCTGCACATAGTATTTGCTGTATGTTAAGCCAGACTAGCAGTGTTGCTCTATTTATAAATACCCACCTTCCACAACACAGCAGCAGCATGACTACAAGACCTACCAGGGCCAGCTACGCAGGAGCATCCAGCTGTTTCCACTACTCCGTTATTTTGTACCATAACCCACGCAATGTGATGGGGTTTATTTATAGTCTGACTCGGCTCTACCTCCGCTTTTAAGATTGTGAACTGCTGATGATTATGGCAAAGAATTCGTCCAATTTTGTTACTGTGTAAGTAATTGTATGCTTCCGTGCTTTTATAATTTCTAAGCTCCTCGCCGTCGACACCCTCAGACAAAACAAGATAATTAAATATGTCAACATATGTGACTGATGGCCATTGTGTCATATCATCAATCCAGGAGGTGGCGCTTGTCAATTTCGTAGGATGTGGGACAGACAAAGTTACGTTTTTAACGGTTTTCGTCAAATAATCTTGCCCGTGCTGCCACCGCGAACTAATGTTGCCATTGCTTGTTGCCATTATTGCCATTAAAATTAAGTAAAAGAGATTACAAACTTTGTTTCAGAAATGTCCAATAACGCCTACATAAACATCAAGCTGTGAACCGGAAGTTTTGAGCATCCTGTCTACGCGCACGCGCAAAGCATGACGGGTAGTTTCGCGTCCCGTGAAAAAGGTGAATACTGGGCCTTTCTCAATCTGTGTTCTTGTCTGTACTTGTGTCCTTGTGTTCTTGTGAAACGTCATCTTTTGTGGCCCAAGTACTGTCCCAATACACAAGTTTGCATTTTGGCAAGAACAGTTAAAAATCCCGGATGTGTTCTTGACACGCCCATTTTACCAAGGATGCATCGGTTGGTAACTTGTGTGAACTTGACGGCAGAAATATCCCAGCATTCAATTCGGCATTCGAGGAAGGAGAGGCAGGTCAATACAGTATTTCGTTTTTCTACAATTACGTACACTATTTCATCACTAAATTCACTTCTGAGAACATTTGATGCGAGAAATCAACTGTGTAGATTTCAAATATTGGCATTTTTACGAAAATTTATGGCTAATCGAAAATGTGCTCAAACGTTTTCGGAAGTGAGAATCTCCATAAGCGCCTGCGGGTGTAACGTTAGCTATCGAGCCAACCGGCCAGTTTGCTCACAGACTCGTTTTTCCCCACAGTCAAGAGACCATTGCAGCCTGGCTGTTATCGTCAATAATTCTCGTTATGTTTGGGTACTGCAGACGGTGTCTGTGCGGGGGTATTATTGCGCAATACCAGCAAGAACACATCGTCTCAAACTGTCAGCAGCGTTCTGTGTGCTCGTTAGCTTGTGAGTTCATTCTTCCAAGAACAACTAGCAAGAGCGTTCTCCCCAAGAACACAAGTCCGTTCTTTGAATTCTTGGTTTTGAGAAACACCCACTGTCTATCCCATTCTTAGGCTTGCGTCACCACTCGTCCGCTGTTGGCTGAGAGAGATGTCAATCATCATCTACGTCGTGACGTCATCTTTCCTCCCGCAGCCTATCAAGTTTACCACGCGAGTTTAAAAGGAAGCTGAGAAGAACGCATGTCAGCTTGTTTCTTTCTGTCGCTCTGCTTGTCGTTTTTATGTTTGTTATTTTCTGTTACAGACATTGTCCTGTGTTTTCTTTCTGCCATGGTGGCGTGTTCTGAGGTTACCAAGTGTAATGTGTTCTGCCATGACGGCGTGTTCTGAGATTACCAAGTGAAAGAGTAATTCGGACAGGTAATATGTCACGTGACGTACACAAGCAAACTCGATGTATACAAACACCAGGTAAGGAAGTGAACGCCACCCTTGTATGGTTTTGTTATTAGTTAGAGTAGTGAGAGAGGGCGTTTTGCGCTGAAGAACCCTGTCTTTTCTTTTCTTTTTGTTATTAGTTAGTTAAGAGGTTGGGATTAGATAACCGGAGTTTGTTTTGTTCTTTTCTTTCATTTGGCTTCACTATCTAGGTCCTTATTCTCTTGGGTTATTTATTTTGAACTCTCAATCTGTATATTTTGTTTATTTTTCTTTGTGTCCACAACAAGTATTATTATCATTATTGGTAGTATTTTTATTATTGTTCATCTTTTTGCATTAACACTTCACAAGTACAATAAACCGTGCTTTATTCTTTAAATACCTTGTTACGTGTCGTCTCTTGCCATTTTAATTACACCACCTTCTGATCACGACCTCAATGTTGCCCTTTAAGACTTTGGGCCCTATCTTGCACTCAGCGCAATTGACTTTGTACACTGACGCATGTATCATTCCTATTTTGCACCCGTGCACAGCGGACTTTTCCCTCCACAGACACACGTCGGTTAACTAAGAAATACACTTGCGCTCGCGGGGGCGGTTCAGCGCAAAGAGGAGGCGTGTTCCGGCGCAAACCTTCCATCATGCTATTTTGCTGTTCTATAAAACAATTGCGCCACTGACCAGAAAAAACCTAGTCTAAAGTCAGTGGCGCGTTGCGCATGTTATTCATATGCTATTTTAAGGGCGCGTGCTTGGCCATAATCAATGTAGCGTGTGCACAACGCGCATACACTTTGATTCTCCATCTACACAGAAGCAGCAATTTTCATTTTTGCAAATCATACATTATTACGATAGATAGATAGATAGATAGATAGATAGATAGATAGATAGATAGATAGATAGATAGATAGATAGACAGTTTATTATAAAAGCATACATCTAGCTTACACATTTACCCAAATTACCATACGCCTGTTTAACAGAAGTTAATTTGGGTGTGTTTCTCCATCCCCAATGTCACTTCTCTGTGTTTTATGTCCCTGACGAGAACGTCGGTCTCCTCGGCTGTGAACCGCGCCTGGCAAATCCGCCGTAATAATAGGAATCCGCTATAGAACAAGCGCGCCTGCTCTTAAAGGGAATGTGATATGACGCTCTGATTGGTTTATTTCACGTTACGCCCAAACCACACCTATGAATAATGAAGCTACTTCAGACCAACCCCTTTTAGATTTGCGCCAGGCGCAAGAGGCATTTATCCCGCCGGGAAAATAGCAACAGCGCCGGGATCCGCCCACAAAGTTACTTGCGCTTTGCGCTTTGACACTTGCGTTTCAGATCGTGCGCTGGGTGCAAGATAGGGCCCCATGTGTCTAAGCACCATCGTAACACCATCACAAGGGTTTTGGAAAAATATTATAAAGGTTGAAAAAGCTACATAGTGGTGCTTTAAGGTTGATGGAACGTGTTACCATTAACCGGGATCTTTTCTGTTATGCAGATATTAATATCATGTAATGTATGTTTCATGTCTGTTACATTATAAAGTTTCAGTTTCACTGTTTCGATCAGTGTTAAGAACAGAACAAAAGAGGTGTTTAAACGTTTTCTGTCCTCTAGTGGACAATCCGGGCCCTGTCCCAAATGACACACTTCATATGCAGTTTCGGCCTTGTGGATTTACAATGGCTGCCGTGTGCACGAGTCCGTTACGTCCATGTAAGGGTTTCCCGTTTGTCATTTTAGGTGTCAGAAGGGTGCTCGTGAGCAGGGGCACCGCCAATTTTGGGCCCCATGAAAGAATCTGAGGTTGGGCCCTCTACCGCACCCATTCCATTAATAAAATCGATCTCTGGGGGCCCCAAAAGTGCGTGGGCCCTTAGAATCGTCCTAACATCCCCCCTTAGCAGCGCCCCTGCTCGTGAGTGCCCCCTTTTTGGTCGATATGTGCCCTTGTTGCCCACTTTTGCCTTAGCAAGACTGCGAGTGTTTAGGGTGCCATTTTGGACAGGGCCCAATATGTTGGGAATGTGGGTTTCATTACAATTTTTTAATGTGAATGAGAGACTGAATTTTTTTAATATGCATTTTTTAAAAATCATTTATCCCTAATTTTTAATATTAATAAATGAATAAAAACGATCCTGAGTAATGATGTCAAGTCTCATTCATTGTCTTGGTAAGTATAATATATTAAAGAATGTACTATTACACATGATGTTTTTATACTTATAAAATTTGCAGTGGAATTACTCGTTTTATGTTAAAATTATAAGCCTGAATTTTTCTGTTAAAGACATTGGAAAAAACAACATTCGTTTGACTTTGAATTTACATTTTCACATCCGTTCACTGCGCCAAATGTCAAAACGTTTTATAGTTGGAGAATTGAATCTGATCCATTTACAAATCCCAATGAACTTACTTCCTCACTTTTTCCCAGCAGTGAAATGAGCAAAAACAGTTTTCATTTGTATAAACTCATATAAATCTATAGATCTGAAGTCGGTTAAATATAATAACTCGCTTAGAAAATTTAAATAATGACTTTAATCGTCGCTGTCAGCTCGTTTAAAAATGGCTCTATGACATTTAACTCAGAGATTAGACTCTAAATGAGTTCAGGACTAATGATAATTATGTTCAAACATAACCATCACCACCTGATCACTGTTTGCTTGCTACAACAGCCCAAACTAAATCTAATATTAAAAAGTCAAGGGAACCCAACTCAGGGGCTGTTTACGACACCGGTTTCAACTAAAAACGTAAAACTTTATTCGTTTTGGCCGTTCATTAACCCGACAACGGCATTTTGGGTGCCTGAAAAAAACGGAGCAAGTATCCGTGTAAACAACAAAAACGTGAATCTCTGAAGACAATGACCTGTATGCGTATTACGTGTTTAGTCTATATAGCGTTTCATTACCATCTAATGGCCTGGCACCAGAATACAGCATTTTTAGTAGTTTTTGCGAATCCCTGTGAATGGGGATTGTTATGACAATGGTGTCCTGTGTATGCAGAGAAAACTCAAAGAATAAACTAAATTTTAAGCATATCACTAGCAACAATGGTGACTCTAAAATCAGGTATCTTCAATAATGGTCAATCATCATGCCTGGACCAGGACTTTAATGACAATATGAAAGGAATTAAATAAATGTTATAATAGTTAAATTAATACAGTGCTGTAACTGTTTACAACAGGATGCTGACTGCTAAAATATCTCCCTTGTTTGCTTTACACATATACGTGACTGATTTCAGCCTTTTCCCGAATATCTCCAGGAGTTGAGCACGACATATGTTTCCCCAGGAATGTTTCTAACTCTGCAAAATCAGGAAGTGCTGTCGAGCAGATCTCTGGTGTGCAAATGTGCAATTTTTCTAACTTCACTTTATTTTACAGTACATGCACTTATAGTGAGTGTACTTGAAGTACTGGTTAATACAAGGTAACTACATTGGTTAAGGTTAGGTCCAGGGTTACCTATAATCCAGTTATTGTAATTATAATAAGTAGGCCTACATAATACAGTATCATTCTAGGAACCCTAACATTTATCCCAAGGACTCTTTCCCACTCTATCAGGGCTATTAAATTATCTGATGTGCAAAACCTAAATATGATTCACAGACAAACATATTTGTTGCTTTCTTTGCATACAATCAGTCATTTATTGAGAGAGCAGTAAAAGAAGAAGCAAAGCAATACAGAATGGCAAGAGATTCAATTTAAACAATAGTTATTATATTAAGTACTGTACTACTGTGATATATAAGATTACTTGTATTTTTTGCACTTGCTAAGAAACTGTGATATGTTTCTATGTAAATTACTGTAAGTTTGAAACTTCAACTTCAACTTTTTCTCTGAGATTAAAGCTCTCCGTGAAGGCTGTGCGCATGTGTTCTTTTGGAACTCCATCAGGCACGATGATCTGAGAGACAGTGGTGCTTTCACCTTTCCCACGTTTCTTATTTATCTGGATCTGCAGGTTGTAGTATCTCTGATTGTTGCGGTTGATGGATTTCTGCATGTCAATGCGGAGATTATCAGATTTGATCAGGTTTGAGCGGGGCTGATCCACAAGATGTGAATTGTCCCAGAGACTGATTAATTTCTCCGCCTCGTCTTTCCACTTCTTGCCGTTAGTGATAGGAGCTGGCGCTGCATAAAAGGTTATTCTTATATGGTTATCCTGGTCATCCACAGTGGCTATCAGTCTTCGGTCTCTCTTGTTGCGATGGCGAGAGGTGATGATAGTGCCTTCTCCAGATTCAATGGTCTTGTCGTCCTTCACCAGCCCACAGTATCCCCAACTAAAGATGCTGATTCTGCACCAGCAGAAGTCTTCTCCATGCTTTCCGCACACACTGTCAGCTCTGCACTGCCTACCCCAGTAGTCCATGTTTTCCTGAGGTGAACAGTACATAGCTTGGCTCCTTCCATCTTTATTAATCGTCTTGCACTTGTACTCGCCGCCGTCGGGCTTGCAGTCTTCTAGACACTGCGTTTCGAGATGGGTCAAGAAAGCTGTCCCAGCACTTGGCCATGGGGAACAGAAGAGGACGAGCAAAATGATACAGGTGTGTAGATGATCCATTCTTTCTGTGTGGAGGAGAATGAAGTGAAGAGTGAGAGGCAGTAAACAGACATGCTGTAATAACATCATAAGTGCACGGCATAAGTATACACATACCCTTAAATATTTGGCCTGATAATATTCACTCACATGCACGCATCGGTTAAAATGGCTACGAAGGGAATGTATCCACTGCACACTTTGTTTGATTGCATTTGTGGCCGTCAGTGTTGCATTATATTCAGTTCCACTGGGCGTGGCATTATGAATATTTATGAGTTTCCTCTTATCATATGTGTACCCTTTAGATAATGCGCAAATGAATTAAAAGTTTCATTATCGAGCATTAAACTGATAAACTCTACAGCTGTTTCAGTTATTCGGTTATGTTCATTTATTTAGTTTTTATGGACTTTATTGTTTCCTTGATTTTATTCATCATCACATTGCCTTGGTTGAGTTCCTTCCTGTCATCATGGTCACACGTCATTTTGAGTTTTTTTGGTTCAGATGTGTTTGATTATCACCTTGTTATACAAGTTCCTGTTTGTCTTATGGTCAGTGGGCCTCATTCATGAAACATCAGCACAATTAATATTTGTGTAAATCGTTTGCAAAGCCGTTCTGACGTAAATTTTCGAAACCGGATTCACAAAAATGTTCATATTTTCTAAATGTTAGTTTGTATGACAGAAATTTACATCTGCTCCCATGTGTAAAACATTTGAACTTTCTGTGCTATAATAGGCAAATTGATGACACTGCATTTTGATGCACTATGTAGCATAGTAATATTTCACGAGTTGATTTGCCCTGTTTTTTTTTTGTGTTTGGGTAATAGGCAGCGCTCGTCACTGTCACTTTTAACCCAGCCGTCCAATCACAGTGGAGGAGGGGCGGGAAAAATACTACACCAACCAATCATTCTTGTACAATGACTGAACAATGGAGAAGTTAATATTGCTGGTTACTGCATTTTTATATTCCGTAATATTACTAGTAACACATTACTGCCATGAATCTTCTGCATCATAGCAACTAAAGTATCTCAGCTGGGACGCTGTGCTTGCAAAGCTCTTTCAAGCGACACCAGCTGCACGTTTTCAGAAGAGCACCAGGCCTTTTTAGCTGGCACACGATAGGCTAAATTAATATTTATTGCTAGGCGAATTAGCATAGACAGTATAAGAAGTGGACAGAGCCATCTCATTGGATCTCAATTGAGACAAGTGAAGCCCATTTTTAGCGTTCCTGACGCGCAGACTCAGACCGACTCAAACTAAGCTTGATGACGTGAGCAACCTGTCTGACAGACGTGAATCTTCTAGTAGCGGTGCCTGCAAACTGCCAACGTTAATCTTGCAGAGACGGCGAGCTTGAGCAAAGAGTTATTTGGCGTGAGTGAGCAGGAGTAACTTAAGTATTCTGATTCATTATTTTGTATAGTATTCATTTTAAAATGTAACGCCAGTACGCCTCCTGTCTGTACCAGACTGTATATAAGGGTCTGTACAGTAATTTCTCTACTGTGCGACGGACAGTCGAGTGGTTATGACGCAATCGTTAGCCTATTTTTACAAAAACTGTTTCTACAGGGCCTTTATACATTGTCGTGTTTCTTTAGAAATAAATAATGGACAAATGGAGTCTTTAAACGCCTCAGATGTAAAGTTATTCGCAGTCAAAGTGACGCCAAAATGAATGGGAGTCAATGGAAATGCTAACGCAAGTGAAGTTCTGCTACAAGATGGCGGCACCCGGCCGACTTCAACTTCCGGTCGATGGATTACCCCCTTGCGAATTAGTCTCTTTAGCATTTATCCATCATACTGGAGCCAAACCTGAGAAGGAGTCCAGAAGATTCCACCGCGTAATTTGACACGTAATTTGCGTAGTTGTAACTCATGGGCGAGGATTATGCTAATTACGAATGAGCGTCCATGCGCGCCCTATTCACGAATGTTTGGAAATTCATTAATATACACATTTAACTAGCGGATACTGTGTTCGAAATCGCCCCCCTATACCCTCATTTACTATTCCCTACATTACTCCACTAATGGTGATGTCATCAATATCATACACTTCCTTCGCATAGCTCACATGAGAAGTGGCATGTGACTGTGAGCAAATTTGTAGTTTTTATGGCCCCCCCAAAAAACTGATTTTCAGGTTAAAAAAGAAATAAAAAATCTCTATTTTAATTTAGGCCGCGTGTCCACCAAAGCTGTTGCTTGATCCGGAATATCCCGCCCCTCCTCCACTGTGATTGGACGGCTGGGTAAAAAGTGACAGTGATGAGCGCTGCGTTTTACCCAGAGCCATAGCCTATAGAATTGTGACAACTCCATTATGTTATTATTACTCTCCAAGGGTGGAGTTTTTTAGGCATTTTGTTTCTGTTAACTATTACCTGTCTATATTAGCCTATGTTTCAGCTCAGCTGATTTTTGGATTGATGGGAAAGGGAGATGGAAGTTTATAAGTAAGAAGCACACAAGATCTAGTGGATCCTGAAGACTCCCTGCACTGACGCTGTACCCTAACCTTCAGTCTTAGCTTAACAAATAGCCTAAAGCTTAAAAAATATTTTAAAAACTGATGTAATGTATACATTTTTGAGTCATGATGAACAATGTATTTAAACAAGTTTCAGTTGTAAACATTTCTAAGTGTTTAAATTCACCTGACATGGAAAGTACTATAACCTACCCATACTTGAAAGCAGTTTTTACCAGTATTTGAAAGAGATCTACAAACCTTTTCACTCTGCCTCTGGCTGATGAATTATCATGTATAGGCTACTGTAATTACCATAATAAAAGAGCCATGTTTGCAGTTGTGCCAAACCGACATGCAATTTGCCGGACAAAAATTGTTCAATTATCTCTACAGCTTTAAAACTACTGAAATGTATACAATTTGTTTATATGAAAGGTTAAAATTATGCCATAGAATTTCGTTTTTATTATTTTTTATTCCATTAAAAAAAGTTTTTTAGACTGTTCATTTGTGTGGACAGTTGCGCAAGCTGACATTCTTGGGGGTTTAAGATAACAAGGTAACACTTTACAATAAGGTTCATTAGTTAACTACATTAGTTAACATTAACTAAGAATGAACAATACTTCTTCAGCATTTGTTAATCTTTGTTAATGTTAATTTCAACATTTACTAATACTTTATTAAAATCTTGTTAACATTAGTTAATGCACTGTGAACAAACAATGAACAGCTGGATTTGTATTAACTAACGTTAACAAAGATGAACAAAAACAGTAACAAATGTATTGCTCATGGTTAGTTCATGTTAGTTAATACATTAACTAATGTTTAATAAATGAACCTTATTGTAAAGTGTTACCGATAACAAAATATAAAATATGTATTATTTAAATGTACTAAAAATTAATTTAAAATAAATAGATTAAATGTAATCTATAGATTAAAGTGATGGATGTCATGAATTTATCAAACTATGCTAAAAGGAAATAATGTGTTTTTGTGTGTGTATAATGTTTTGTTTTAAAATGTAATATATTATGTATTCATTTATATAGTAAAAAGTGCACTGGGTGAATAGCATCGTAAACATTAAGATTAATGAAATTTTGGCTTGCTTAGTTGGGGACATTTATTATTCAACCCCGATGCCGCAACACTACTGACTCCGTGATTGGTCGATAGGTGGAGGGTGGAGCATCAGACCAAAACACAACATGACAACAACATCAGTGGAGGGCTGCAACTTCACTTTTTAAATGACAATATCCTTGCCGGACTACTGTTGTCAGTGATATTTGAAAAGAACATGATTTCTTAATGTCTAGTGACATATCAGGGCCATTTTATGATTAATTGAAATAAATTTCTTACATACGGCTCCTTTAAGGACACAATTTTCTCCTACACTCTAAAAAAAAAAGTTGATTCAACTTTAAATTATAAGGCAACTTATCGCAAGCGCTTTTTTGAGTAAACTCGACAATCAGGGACTAAAGTCCACCCAACTTAAAATATTACATTAACATCGCAAGTTGTCACAACATAAATAGTCATGTTTACCTAATGAATAACAGAACAAAATATTTTGGGTTTACTGAACACAAATAGGCCTATTATCTATAGGCATAGACTGATTCATTTATTTAAGTAGTCTAATTAAATTAAACACAGACCATAACATAGGTCAAATAACTTTTAACTTTTTATTATTTAAACAGTTTGTATCCAATGCACAACAACATTACAGTACCAAGTCTGAATGGCAGACATTGCATTTTAACTTCTTTACTCTATGCATTTTACACTTAACTCTATCTGAACTTATATGAAACTTCCCTGAACCATCTGAGGTCTACGTGAATCACGTGACCACCAAGCATTTTGAACTTCCGTTGTCGCAACTCTCTCTCTCTCTCTATGGCTCTGTTTACCCAGTAAAAAACACTGAGCGCTCAGCGCCAACAATACGCCAATGTAACAACCAACACTTTATGATGATTCCAATGAGTACAGTTATCCAATCCCATCCTCTGTTGAGGCAAACACACTTGAGGTGTTTTTTTTGTTTGTTTTTTGTTTTTGCACATGTAGCCTATGTAGGTAGCTATGTGGTAAATCAGTTTCCATCATTTCATGCGCATGTCTTATTGTATAAAAAATATCTGCCTCAATTGAGCACATGCATTTATGTTTATGTGCGTCTTAGAGTTTCCATCCAGCATTCTTTTATGTGATCATCCAAAATTCACATAACAGGGGGAGACCGGGGACAGTTACAACAGGGGATGGTTGCAACATGTAATTTTCCTCCAATCAGAAACAAGCTAGAGTGATGACACTCACATTGCACAACAACTGTTGCAACTGTCCCCGTACAATGCATAAATATTGCTAAAATTAAAAATTATAATATAATTTTTTTTTTTTTAAATGTTTTACATGACAATAGGCTAAATAAAAATGAATTGCCTCACAAATTGTTTCATTCTTCCTATGTCACTAAAAGCCTACTGTATTTTATATCAGTTTGAATATTTGACATCTGCACATAAGGCCTACTCATCTAGACACATCTATAATTGTCATCTAATCAAAGCTGATGAATAAATAACACTGTAATATTATTATAACTTATATTTTTGATAATAATCATTTTGCTAACACTGACATATATTGCAAAATATTGTAATTTGTAACATGTTGCAACCATCGCCAAACAATGTTGCAACTGTCCCCGGGCCCGGGCAACATCTGACTCCTTACATTCAAATGCAAATTGTGAAAAATGTAGATTCTGCAATGATCTTTAAATGGTTTAGACTATTAACAGACAGATGTAAGATTATTGTATAAACAATTGGTTTGTCTAATCCAAACCGTCTCAGTGCCAAATGCAAAAAGTGTCTCCCCCACTATATGTGTAAGTGTAACTTCCCTTCCTTAAGTGAGAAAAATAACGGGCGCCACATCTTTACTGTCGCTTGTTTGCTTCTGATTCTATTCTCTGTTGATGCGTGTAGAAAGCATGTCCGAAACGCGTTCTATGTTTCGTGAGAAAGTTCTCACTTGTATGTACGTGTAAATGTTTGGCCATTTATAATAAAACCTCAGAATTGCATTATTTTGCATTATATTTAAGATGACTGAGCGATTCTGACGAGGACACCAAAAGCACTTTATAGTAATATTGACCCAACTCCCTTTGCACACTGTACCGCTATAAATTAGAGACACATTTATATAATTCAGTGTACTTTTTGACTTCAACTATAAACGCCAGTGAAGAGAACTATATGGATACACTTATTAAACCCAGTTCGGCTCAGTCACACATTCGCTGTTGGTGTTAATTTAACTGTTTCCACTAATATAACAAAGGGAGTTGTTATCCTTACCTGTCCGGAAATGCACTTCAAGATACAAGTGAAAATGCTGGAGCCTTGTGCTGTGCTGATTAAAGGCGGAACAAAGCCAGATGAGTGTCTTAACCTCAGACAAGTGTATTAAATAGACCAAGGTTACAAGGGAGGAGGGAGGAGGGGGAAGCTAAGATAACATTCGTTTATCACTTTATTCTAAGACATCCGAGCCTTTGTGGTCTGTCTATTAGAAACTTACAGACTGTTGACCTCATCTAAACAGCAAGTCCAAAAGTTCACCTAAGTGAATCAGCTACATTTGAGGCATAAAGATTAATAAAAGAAAAGCATTAAACATTTAAAATGCCAATAACATCAAAATAATAGTTATGAATCAGAATCAGAATCTGAAAGAGCTTTATTGCCACACACAAGGAATTTTCTTTGGTACTGAAGCTTCCAGTGCACATATACAGATACAAATACAACAAGAAACAGTAATACAAATTATAAAAATAAAATTATTATAAAAAAAATATGAAAGTACTATAAAATATAAAATATAAGGCCACAGTTGGGTTTAGTCAGAATAAACATTTACAGATTATGAAAATATTTACAGTATTTTGAATAGTATGAATAAATAAAAATATAAATCACCTGAGTTTGGAAGATATTGCACTAAACAGTGGGAGTATTGCACTACAGGCATATGCCTTGGGAGGTAAGTTAACTGTTCAGAAGGGAAATGGCCTGTGGGAAGAAACTGTTCCTGTGCCTAGATGTTCTTGTGGCCAGTGATCTGAGTCGCCGTCTTGACGGTAACAGTTCAAACAGGAGGTGTCCAGGGTGAGTAGAGTCTGAGATGATTTTATCTGCTCTCTTCCTCACTCTGGAAGAGTACTGGTCCTGGAGGGTTGGCAGGTGGGCACCAATGATCCTCTCCGCAGTCCGGACTGTCCGCTGTAGTCTCCTGATGTCTGATTTGGTAGCTGAACCAAACCAGACAGTGATGGATGTGCATAAGACAGACTCAATGATGGCTGAGTAGAACTGAATCAGCAGCTCCTGTGGCAGGTTGAACTTCCTCAGCTGCCGAAGGAAGTACAGTCTCTGCTGGGCCTTTTTCACAATGGAGTCAATGTGATTGTCCCACTTCAGGTCCTGAGAGATGATAGTGCCCAGAAACCTGAATGACTCCACTGCTTCCACAGTGCTGTTCATGATGGTGAGTGGGGGGAGTGCTGGGCTGATGAGAAACACATCAACATGATAATAATGATTTCTGTATAAGCAAAGGATAAAACATAAGCAAAAAAAATAAATAAAAAATTCATGAATGATAAATGTATATTTTATGTTATTTGTAATGTATCACTTGACTTTGACTAGTTTATGGTACGTATGCGCAATAAATTATTAAAAAGAACAGGAAGGAAGGAAGAAACTCCATCACCAGCTCCATCACAGTCTGGTTCTGCAGTTGTACAGCACGGGACCGCAGGGCTCTGCAACAGGTGGTGAGAACAGCCGAAACCATCACTGGAACAGCCTTAACAACGCTGGAGAAGATCGACCAGATCAGGGTCAACAGGAGGGCCCACAACATCATTAAGGACAGTAGCCACCCCCAGCATAACATATTCACACTTCTACCATCCGGAAGACGCTACAGAAGTGTGAAAGCAAGGACAAGACTGAAAAACAGCTTTTACCCACAGGCCATCAGGCTTGTGAGTGGTACTTACCCACTGCCCCTTCCCCCAATATTGCTAAAATTAAAAATGATAATATAAAATAGTTTTAAACAAATGTTTTACATGACAGTAGGCTAAATAAAAATGAATTGCCTCACAAATTGTTCCATTCTTCCTATGTCACTAAAAGCCTACTGTATTTTATATCAGTTTGAATATTTGACATCTGCACATAAGGCCTACTCATCTAGACACATCTATAATTGTCATCTAATCAAAGCTGATGAATAAATAACACTGTAATATTATTATAACTTACATTTTTGATAATAATCATTTTGCTAACACTGACATATATTGCAAAATATTGTAATTTGTAACATGTTGCAACCATCCCCAAACAATGTTGCAACTGTCCCCGGGCCCGGGGTCAGTTGCAACATCTGACTCCTTACATTCAAATGCAAATTGTGAAAAATGTAGATTCTGTAATGATCTTTAAATGGTTTAGACTATTAACAGACAGATGTAAGATTATGGTCTAAACAATTGGTTTGTCTAATCCAAACCGTCTCTGAGTAACAGCGCCAAATGCAAAAAGTGTTGCAACTGTCCCCGGTCTCCCCTACCTGTCCAAATGCAACGTCTCATTAAAATGCTGATGTTGGCATCCATTATTTCTTCTAAGTTCTAAGTGCAACAATTTTTTAGTTAGTAGTGCGGCTAAGCAAAGCATTGTTCTCTGGCATGCTTCTTTTTCTTCTGGACAAGATGAAGAATCCACATGAATGAGGAGTTTTAAAATCGTGCGGCTTATTGAGGAGAGGTGTGCTATGACTTTTTTTAATCGATCGGTCGTACGATGTTTGCTTATCGCTTATAAAAAGTCCCATAACATAGGCACGAATTTTGACAGCTCCGAGCGCGGATTTTGTAGTAGAAACATGTGGGTTACCACATTTGAAGAGGCTGGAAAGCTCTGTAAGAACATACATTTCCCTGAGGGGCAAGAGCTGCTAGAATTGCCCCACAGATAGGCCTACTAGGCTACGGTGAAGGGACTGCCGATGAAACCGGTGCGCACACGTGTTTATTTTCTATGGTAACTTGCATATGATTTTTTTATTGCACAAAGGCTAACTGGATCACAATGTTATAGAGACATGAGGGTGCTCATTTTACTCAAGCAACCAATCAGTGTCTCAGGATGACAGTGAAGCTATCAAGCCATGCCCTAGCAACCATTTAGAGCACCCTAGCAACAAGCTCCATAGACTTCCATTCAAAGAGATCAAAAGGGATACAGAAGTGTCTAAAGTTCACACAGTCCAAATCCGATTATTTGTGTATCTGTTTGGAATCTGATCTAAAATTACCCAGCAAGCAATTTTGCATCTAAAAGACGTCTAAGTCGAATAGCCGTCAAAACACAGCCCAGACGTCTAGGCTAAAACAAGGCTAAATTTGGGCTGTCAGTGAAAATCTAATAGATGTCTAACCAGAGCCCAAGAATAGACTCAATTAGACGGCTATTAACGTCGGAGATCAACGTTGTTTCGATGCCACGAGAAACATAATTTCTACAATGATCCTGTCAGTTTGCTGCCTGGGCCGTGCAGTCTCCCGAGGAGAAACTGAAACAAATGAGATCAGCACAAACAAACTCAGTTAACATCAAAATGTGGAGTTTTTATGTTTATAACATAAGACACAGTTAAGCAACATCACACTACCAAGAGTGAATACCATCACGATTGAAAATGTGACACTGATTACATAAAACAGTTCAATAAACAAACAATATTAATGTAAAACATTTTAGACACAATATTGACTGTGTTAGCGAATATAGTTCCAAACAAAGATCACAGCATTTTGAACTAATCAGTCAAGTCAAAGATTTAAAAAAACATTCATAAACAATTGCCCAATTCAGAGGCTGCATCCTTCACATTCGAAGGCTGATTGCGTCACAGCAGCACAATGAAGCCTGTCCCAATTAAATTAATCTCAGTTTATTGCCTAAAGCCAGGGGTACATTTTATGTATAATATTTATAATAGTCCTTTATGATTGTTGCTTGTCAGACTGTATGAAAATGATGATCGCTGTAAGTCATGTCACACTGTAAGATCTCAGTTGTCAATGATGTCAGACTGTACAGCAGTCAAGATGCGTTAAAAACGAGTAAGAAAACAAGTCCGGAGTTTTACATCATCAACCAATGAATTTCGTCTGAGGTAAAATTTTATTGCAACGGTCATTAATCGGCTGTCGGTGAACATGTCAAACTAACGTTCAAAGACTTCAGATTTTAGCGTAGGATCAGAGGATTCTTTTAGGATTTGCAAAATTTGTCTCAGACGGCCAAATCGTGGCCAAAATTGCACAGTGTGAACCCGGCTTAAAACAAAAGCTACGACTCCTGCATTGATATTGGTAACACTTTATTTTACGGTGTCCTTGTTACATATGCTACATGTACTTACCGTAGTAATAACAATAAATTGTGTATAATTGCATGCAACTTGACCTCAACCAAATCCTAATCCTATCCTATAGCCCTATAGTAAGTACATGAGTTAATTAATATTACTCAGTACTTAAATATATAATTACACTGTAACAATTGCACCTTAAAATAAAGTGTATCTGAGATTTTATTTTAGTAGTGTGGACTCACTCTGAGAGATTTTAAGAACTGTCCGACTAGACAGAACATACTACTAACACTTTAAATTGTATTAAGTCTCATGAAGTCGTTAAGTCAGAAATGATCTCCATTTGAGAAACTGTTTGTTTGTTCCTCAGGTGTGTTTGGTGCTGAAGACGCAGTGAAGACAGTGTCAGTGATGGAGGGAGATTCTCCCACTCTAAACACTGATGTTACTGAAACACAGAAAGCTGAGCTGATACTGTGGACGTTTGGACCTGACAGCACTCGTATCGCTCAGATCAACAGACTGGTCAATATGGTCTCATTCAACCCGATCTCACGACCAATTCGTACGAATTTGTACGAGTGGCTAATTCATAACAATTCATACGACCTGGCTCGTACGAATTTGTAGGATTTTTGCTAAATCGTACATGTTTTACGAATTCCAAATTCGTATGAATTCATACGAATGACCTACCCCTGACCCCGCCCCTAAACCTACCCATCACGTGGGTTTAGACAAATCGTACGAATCCGTACGAGCCAGGTCGTATGAATTGTTACGAATTAGCCACCTTTTAATCATTCATACAAATTCGTACGAATTGGTCGTGAGATAGCGTTGTCTCATTATACAGTAATGCTCTTGATGGGAGATTCAGAGGCAGGCTGGAGTTAGATGATCAGACTGGAGATCTTACAATCAGAAACATCAAAACTGAACACTCTGGACTTTATGAACTACAGATCTTTGGCGGAAATGTGGTCACAGCCCAAAAATTTAGTATTATTGTTTCTGGTGAGTAGTTAAAATATATGCATTCGGTTTGATTTCATTGCTTTGCAGTCAGCAGCAAAAATGATTAATATTACAGTTTCTTTTATAGTTGGCTAATTGAGATGATGACGTTTTTACGTTCTGCTCAGTTGATAGGGGAAGTAACATTAAGTTAAATCTAACTAACTTTATAGTATATACAGTAACAATATAATAATATAACTATAGTACTCTTTTTGTGAAGAAAAAGTACATACTTTTGAGTGTGTAGCAAAAGAGTAGGCAAGCTTTGGGACATACTACTTCGTCATCTTTAACGGACAGATCTGTCGCGTGCGTCCTGTCACCGTAAACTGCCCTGTCAATCATCTCGTCACAGTTAAAATCCTCCATTCAATCTAATTAAATGTCCTACCGTTTCGGAGAGAAATGTTGTGGCACGTTGATCTGCAGTCGTGGGTCATTAATGCGGAGACTCCTTGTGTTTGCAATTTGAATGTAATGATGCATTTAAAAGTTAATGGCTAAACGTATCTTTACAAAAGTTCACAATGCTGCTGCAGATGCAATATAATGTAGACAACATTGAATAAATTAATTTTCGTCAGGTTAGATACTGATAATTAATCACTCAAACCCCTTTACCTAAACTTCTCTACATAACCGCCGGACTCGCGCGTCCTCCATGTCTGTAGTTTTTTAACACTTTTCACTCGTGTTTGCAGTTCTAATCGAATCCTCGTCCAACGCGCGATGGGTTGTGGGCAATATCAGCCGTTAGAGTGCGCATCGATCTGCACTTCGGATTCTGACCGGAAAAAGTAGACCATCCGGGTCTCTGTGGAACACTCATTTCAACATACTACGATTTGGGACGTACTAATTCTATTTTCGAATACTATTTAGGACGGATAGTATGAGAATTGGGACGCAGCCCTGGTCTCACTATTCACAAAGAAATGTATAATAACCAAATCTTACATTATAAGGACTATATTGCTAGCACCAAAACCCACTACTACTCCAGAATAATCATTGCCAATAAAGGAAACTCCAAGTCACTGTTTTCCCTACTTAACAATATCACCCAACCCCAGGACTTTCTTCCCCCCTCACTTGTATACAACCTCCTTCTGCAACTCCATTATGTAATTTTTCACAGAAAAAAATCAAAAACATCCACCAGCACCTTGGATCTATCCCTCACCTCAGCATCTCAGCTGACTTTCACCCATTCACACATTCATTCTCTTCCTTCCAGCTCCCCACAATTTCAGAAATCACAGAACTCATCAGGAAATCCAAGCCTTCCACTTGTCAACTTGACCCCTTTCCCACACAACTTGTTAAAGCCTGCCTTCCCTCCCTGGTTCCCCTCATCTCGGCTATCATCCACTCCTCTCTCACCACTGGAACTGTCCCTACATCATTCAAAACTGCTGCCATTACCCCAATTTTGAAATTGGTGCTGATCCCTCCAACAACTTCTGTCCTATATCCAATTTACCATTAATTTCCTAAATCCTTGAAAAAACAATTGCCTCTCAACTCCATTTTCATCTTTCCCACAAAAACCTGTATGAACAGTTCCAGTCCGGTTTCCGTCCACTTCATAGCACTGAAACAGCACTTATCAAAATCACCAACGACCTCCTTGTGGCAGCTGATTCTGGACTCCTTACCATCCTCATCCTCCTCGACCTGAGTGCAGCCTCTGATACCATCTGTCACACCGTCCTCCTCAACAGGTTATCTTCCATCGGCATCACCCACACTCTGTTAGACTGGTTTACATCTTATCTCTCTGGACGCACTCAGTTAATTCAATTTAAGTCTTTTAAATCCTGTCCCTCCGCCGTCACTTCAGGTGTGCCCCAGGGCTCTGTCCTGGGGCCCCTACTTTTCATCATTTATCTCCTTCCCAATATCTTCTGCAAATTTAACATTCAATTCCACTGTTATGCTGATGACACCCAGCTCTACCTCTCGACCAAACCCTCGTCCACTAGAAAGTGCACTTTTATAGGCTACATGTTAAACTTCTTCAAACTACTTAATCAAGGTGGCTCTATTTAGATAAATATTTATATAATTGTAATTGATTATTCTCTGTTTGTTCTCTGATGTTTTCCAGCTCGTCTGCCAGTTCCTGTCATCATCAGTGACTCTTCACACTGTTCTTCATCATCATCATCGTGTTCATTGGTGTGTTCAGTGTTGAATGTGTGTGATGCGACTCTCTCCTGGTACGCAGGAATGAGTGTATTGTCCAGCATCAGTGCGTCTGATCTAAGCATCAGTCTCTCTCTACCTCTGGAGGTGGAATATCAGGATAAAAACACCTACAGCTGTGTGCTGAACAATCCCATCAGCAACCAGACCACACATGAGAAACTCATATAAATCTATAGATCTGAAGTCGGTTAAATATAATAACTCGCTTAGAAAATTGAAATAATGACTTTAATCGTTGCTTGTTTAAAAACGTCATTTAACTCAGAGATTAGACTCTAAATGAGTTCAGGACTAATGATTGTTATGTTAAAACATAACCATCACCACCTGATCACTCCTGAACTCCAAACTGAATGTCAGAATGGGAAAGAAAGGTGATTTAAGCAATTTTGAGCGTGGCATGGTTGTTGGTGCCAGACGGGCCGGTCTGAGTATTTCACAATCTGCTCAGTTACTGGGATTTTCACGTACAACCATTTCTAAGGTTTACAGAGAATGGTGTGAAAAGGGAAAAACATCCAGTATGCGGCAGTCCTGTGGGCGAAAATGCCTTGTTGATGCTAGAGGTCAGAGGAGAATGGGCCGACTGATTCAAGCTGATAGAAGAGCAACTTTGACTGAAATAACCACTCGTTACAACCGAGGTATGCAGCAAAGCATTTGTGAAGCCACAACACCCACAACCTTGAGGCGGATGGGCTATAACAGCAGAAGACCCCACCGGTACCACTCATCTCCACTACAAATAGGAAAAAGAGGCTACAATTTGCAAGAGCTCACCAAAATTGGACAGTTGAAGACTGGAAAAATGTTGCCTGGTCTGATGAGTCTCGATTTCTGTTGAGACATTCAGATGGTAGAGTCAGAATTTGGCTTAAACAGAATGAGAACATGGATCCATCATGCCTTGTTACCACTGTGCAGGCTGGTGGTGGTGGTGTAATGGTGTGGGGGATGTTTTCTTGGCACACTTTAGGCCCACCTGAGCATTGTTTCTGACCATGTCCATCCCTTTATGACCACCATGTACCCATCCTCTGATGGCTACTTCCAGCAGGATAATGCACCATGTCACAAAGCTCGAATCATTTCAAATTGGTTTCTTGAACATGACAATGAGTTCACTGTACTAAAATGGCCCCCACAGTCACCAGATCTCAACCCAATAGAGCATCTTTGGGATGTGGTGAAACGGGAGCTTCGTGCCCTGGATCTGCATCCCACAAATCTCCATCAACTGCAAGATGCTATCCTATCAATATGGGCCAACATTTCTAAAGAATGCTTTCCGCACCTTGTTGAACCAATGCCACGAAGAATTAAGGCAGTTCTGAAGGCGAAAGGGGGTCAAACACAGTATTAGTATGGTGTTCCTAATAATCCTTTAGGTGAGTGTATATCTAGTAAGGTTAATTCATGGGCGATTCTAAACACTGATTCTAAACACTGATTCAACGAAGCTTCGAAACCTTTACAAATCTTTTGTTTTGAGTAGATGGATTGGAGCGTGTATCAAACTGTCAAAGTCACGTGATTTCAGTAAACGAGGCTTCGTTACATCATAGCTTTTTCAATATGTTTTAAAATGTCAATGATTCACCGCTGTCAGGCGTTGATCTCTGTGAAATCATGCAGATTCAGTGATATCGCTCTCAAGTGGCGAACCATTGAACAAGTGGTTTTAACCTGATCTCTGATCAGTTTTATACATGTGTAGATGTTTAATGGGACATTTGTATTATTAAAGGAATAATAGTAGTTTTATGCATGTTTCCACTGTTCTGACCAGCAGGGGTCGCCAGCGTGTGGTGTTTTGAACGCTTCGAAATATGAATAATTTTGCAAAGCAATTGGATAAATTGATTCGAAGCTTTGAAAAGCTTTGTTTCTCCCATCACTAGTTCAGTCATGAAACTCTATAGGGCGCAGGCTTTACATTCTACAATGTTTAATCTCTATCTCCATTTCCGGTTGTTCAGCAGACAGGGTCGTTCCTGAGAAAGTTGAAATGAAGACCGTGTCAGTGATGGTGGGAGACTCCATCACTCTAAACACTGGCATCACTAAAATACAACGCTGTGATGTGTTACAGTGGAGGTTTGCTAAATCAGGCACAGATCACACAAATCCTTTTGATATCATCGCCAGACTGAATGAAGTGAACAATAGCGGTAGTCACGATCTTGATGACCGCCTGATCCAAGTTCATGATGTCCAAGTTCACCTGGATCACAAAACTGGATATCTCACTATCAAGGACATCAGACTTACAGACTTTGGAGTTTATAAACTAAATATCATCAGGAATGGGAGAGATATGATCTCCAAGACATTTCTTGTCCAAGGTGAGAAGCTCAAATCTGTCAGTGTAATAAAGTTAGAACAAATAATACATTTTACTGGATTGATTGGATAAATGTGGCCCTCTTTGAGTATTTGTAATTGTAACATCAGCACTTTTTGACACTATCTTACAGATTCCTCAGAAAGAGAAGATGCGTCAGAGGAGACAAACTCACTGTTGAAGAACGGACAGATCTCTGAAAGCTCTCGTCTATAGAGAGCCTTCAAGTCTATCACCCTGGAAAATGTGTTTGAAATGATCCTGCATGCCTGTGAAAAGTATAATGACAAAGGGTTTCTTCTAACTCCACACTAACATATTTTTTTTGTTATTTGTTATTTTAAGGTTGATGGAACGTGTTACCATTAACCGTGATCAGGCCCGTCGGAACAGGACAGGCAAACCAAGCAATTGCTTGGGGCCCCGAGCTGGACTGGGGCCCCAAGACAACGACTATTTAAGAATAAAATGCCACGACAAACTGTGAGCGCCCCTTTGATAGTCAATGCAGTAAAGTGCAATGACACTGTTATCGGAATCCCCCTCAAGGGGGCCCCCTCAGTAGTCGCTGACAGCAGCCAGCCAACGTGATCTCTGCTGCCGGCAAAATACAAACCTCCTCGGGAGTTATCATGAAGCGGAATTATGCTTCAGGAAGCCAGAAAAGAAAGAAGAGAAAGGAAGAGAAGGTTAAGAAAAATACCAGATAGTGGTAAAGTAATAAATTACACTGCATAAAAATAGCTCTACTTGTCTTGTACAAATGGTGTAATTTTGCAGCAGGTAACATTAGGCTAGCAAAAATGTGTTTATGTTAGCTACCTGCCTGACGGCAAATGCTGCTTGTAACGAACAGTTAGTGCAAATTTTTTTTCGAACGGACGGAATATGGTTAACGTTACATACTGTAATATGTTTTTTTAACGGTTTAAGGAGTTCCAGAATCACTGTTTATCGTATTTAATGACATGACATTGCTTTTGATGAAAGTGGCATAGCACAACTATTCCACCGTGATAATCTATTTACCAATGGGGGTTAGGAAAACCACACAATAAATTCCGTGCATCAAACATTAGCTTGGGATGTTTTTAAGCATTGGTAGTGAAAGCAGCATCCCTTCCCTTCTAATATCAAAATATGGAAATGGTAACATATCTTTAAGTTTTCTGTAACACTTTATAATAACAATCATTAATAGATGGTAAATTGTTAGTTATTTAATATTTAGTTAATTGTCATTTAACTGTTAGCAAACAGTCTTTTTACTTAATAAATAATTTGTAACCTTACCCATCTATAAACATTATTTAACCTGAAAAAGGCAGAGGAACATGATTTTTTCATAGCTTATGTCACTGTAATTTTTTATTTTTTTATGCACAGTATCCAACAGCAGTATTTGCACTGTAAACCTTTTTTATTCATATAAAGTGTGTGTAAGTGTGTGTGTGTGTGTGTCCATTTTGCTTGGGGCCCCCAAATTCCTTCAAACGGCCCTGACCGTGATCTTGTCTGTTATGCAGATATTAATATCATCATGTCTGTTACATTATAGTGTTAGTTTCACAGTTTTGATCAGTGTTAATGAACAGAACAAAACAGGTGTTTGAACGTTTTCTGTCCTCTAGTGGACAATCCGGGCCCTGTCCCAAATGACACACTTCATGTGCACTTTCGGCCTTGTGGACTTACAATGGCTGCGTGCACGAGTCCGTTACGTCCATGAGACGGTAGGGTCCCATTTGCCATTTTAGGTGTCAGAAGGGTCGTGAGTGCCCCCTTTGCGGTCAATATGTGCCCTCGATGCGCACTTTTGCCTTAGCAAGACTGCGAGTGTTTAGGGTGCCATTTGGGACAGGGCCCAATATGTTGGGAATGTGGGTTTCATTACAGTTTTATAATGTGAATGAGAGACTGATTTTTTTTAATATGCATTTAAAAACATAATTTAACCCTCAAATATAACCAAAAGTTATATTTTTATAACTTTTTTAAATTAATAAATAAAAAAACCTATCCTGAGTAATGATGTCAAGTCTCATTAATTGTCTTGGTAAGTATAATATATTAAAGAATGTACTATTACACATAATGTATAATATTTTAAAATTTGCAATTACTCATTTTATGTTAAAATTATAAGCCTGCAGTTTTCTGTTAAAGACATTGGAGAAAACATTAGTTTGACTTTGAATTTACACTTTCACATCCGTTCACTGCGCCAAATGTCAAAATGTTTTATAGTTGATGTGAGCTACTTCCGGAGAATCGAATCTGATCCATTTACAAATCCCAATGAACTCACTTTTTCCCAGCAGTGAAATGATAAAAAATCTATCGATCTGAAGTTGGTTAAATATAATAACTCACTTAGAAAATTGAAATAATGACTTTAATCGTCGCTGTCAGCTCGTTTAAAAACGGCTCTATGACATTTAACTCTGTCTTACAGAAGCTTTTCTGTTTGCCTTGGGGATTTTGTGTCCTCTTCGGCATCTTTTTCGTGTCCCCCAAGGATCCATTCTTGGGCCTATCCTATTTTCCTTATTCTTCTAGGGTCTATTTTTAAGAAGTATGGTATCTCATTTCACTTTTACACAGATGATACACAGCTCTATCTGCCTCTGAAACGGAAAGATGCTAACTCAATAGCACCATTGTTGCACTGTGGATATTAAAGCCTGGATAGCCTTACATTTTTAAAAATGTAATGAAGAAAAAACAGAAGTCATAATATTTGGTGCCTGTGAGTTTCCTGATTTGGATTTGAGTGCCAAAAAACCTTACGTGAAGCCTACTGTAAAAAACCTGAGTGTTATAATTGACATTGAGTTTAAACTGGATAAACAGTTTAATTTAGTAATCAAATCAATTTTTTCCAGTTGATCAAAAGTCGTCTTTTTTGTCTTTTAATGATTTTGAAAGGGTTTGAAACATGTTTTTCTTTCAACCCGCCTTGACTACTGTAATGGCCACTATATGGTTATTTTTTATAATTTGGCGTTTAATTCGGTATGAGAGCTGTTCTTTTTAAGTTTCTATGATCCTGTTGTTGTAACGTGGTGCGGTGAAGGAAGATAGGAGGCTGGATCCAAACGCAGTTTACACGCTTTATTTAAACAAACTAGAACTCAAACAGAGACTCAGAACGTGGAACAAGAACGACCAACACTCACGTTAATCCTGAAACATATAACAACTCACAAAGACAGGGCAGAAACACAGGGCTTAAATAATCAAGAACAAACGAGCTAACAGGATAACAAGGGGGCGTGGGAAAATCAGAACACCTGGGAAAACTAATGACAAGACAGGGAACCACTAAACATGACAGGACACAAGACCCACATTATGACATAACCCCCCCCTTAAGGGCGGCTCCTGAAGCCCAATAAAACAAACAAAAGTCCAGGAGGGCGGTCTTGGGGGAGGGATGGGGGGCCAGGCCCATGCAGGGGAACGGGACCTGGACCTAGGCAAGGCGGGCCTGGGCCGCAGAGCGTGGGCGGACCAGACTGAGCCGGTGACCAGGGCGGAGCAGGACGAGGCGAAGGCCAGGGCGGAGCAGGACGAGGCGAAGGCCAGGGCGGAGCAGGACGAGGCGAAGGCCAGGGAGGTGAAGCCCCTGCAGACGACCATGGCGGCGCAGCCCTCATGGTCTCCTCACCGGACCCTTGGCCCCCCCCCCCAAAAAATACTTGGGGAAATCCACGGGTTCAGGAACGCCCACCCGGAGCTTGAAGGGCGCCGGCAGGGCGAGGCGCAGAGGCGGGGCCGGCAGGGCGAGGCGCAGAGGCGGGGCCGGCAGGGCGAGGCATCTGGGAACGCCCTCCGGAGCCTGGCGAGCCAAGTGAGTCCTCCTCCTCCTGCGACGGCGCTTCACTTGGCTGGATTCACTTGACTTGGAACATGACTTGGAACATGACTTGGAACATGACTTGGAACATGACTTGGAACATGACTTGGAACATGACTTGGAACATGACTTGGAACATGACTTGTTCGCGTCGGCTGGCACGCGTTCAAACTCCGGTTCGGCTGGCGAAAACCTCCGCCGCGGTCTCTGGATTAGCAAAATCAACAGGACCAGTGCGGAATACGGGCTCGAGGGGTCCGACACGAAGAGTGGGTTTGGCGGAGCAGATGTGCAGCGCGGGTTCGGCTGAGCAGACGTGAAGCGCGGGCTTGAGGAGCGCGGGTTCGGCTGAGCTGAAGTGAAGCGCGGTCTCTCGCCGCTTCTCCTCCACGCCCACAGTAACTGATGAACCGCTCCTGAAGAGGGCCAGGTTGACATACCCCTCCAGGGTCCAGCTGGTACAGTCATCTGGCATCAACTCGGCAATGTCCTCGTCCAACCCGCTCCAAAACAGTTCCATGAGCTCAAGGTCGTCTAAAGCCCCCAGACGACAGCACGACATAAAGTCCCTCACGTACCTCTCGATGGACTGGCCTTCCTGAAATATCGAGGCAAGGAAACTTATGAGGGCCTGGTTGCTGACAACTCTGGGAGCGACTGCTGGATCCATTTTGCGGTGAGTTGTTCTGTAACGTGGTGCGGTGAAGGAAGATAGGAGGCTGGATCCAAACGCAGTTTACGCGCTTTATTTAAACAAACTAGAACTCAAACAGAGACTCAGAACGTGGAACAAGAACGACCAACACTCACGTTAATCCTGAAACATATAACAACTCACAAAGACAGGGCAGAAACACAGGGCTTAAATAATCAAGAACAAACGAGCTAACAGGATAACAAGGGGGCGTGGGAAAATCAGAACACCTGGGAAAACTAATGACAAGACAGGGAACCACTAAACATGACAGGACACAAGACCCACATTATGACAGTTGTGTTTTAATGTTTTTTTGTTGTTGTTATGTTATTGTTTTATTTTAATTATTGCTTGTACAGCACTTTGGTAAACCCCTCGTTTTTTTTAAAAGTGCTATATAAATAAACATTGTTTTGAGTTAAGTTGAGATCTCCGGTGTGCAAATATGCAAATTTTCTGGCTGCAATATATTTTAGAGTATGTGCATTTACAGTGTGCTTGCCTAAGAAAATATGAGGTAACTACATGGGTTAAGGTTAGGTTCAGGGTTACCTAGTTATAATCCAGTTATTGTAATTATAATAAGTACATAAAATGTACATTGGGAACAAGACTGTAAAATAAAATGCCATAAATGTTCTTTCTAAATTCATCTTTAAAAGATCTAGCTGGACCATAGCCTATAATCCAACACATTTCCCAAAATAAGTTTCCCTTAATAATGAACAGGACACTCAGAAGTTTTGTTACTGCCTTTTAACAGTGTAACGATCAAGTCCACTGGAAGCAAGTTGAGGTGAGAACCCAAACGCAATTTATTCCAAAAACAAGATAAACACAACAAAAGCATGACAAGGCATGGAAAACTCTAAACTAAAACAGGAACACAAACCAAGACTAGCGAACAAGATACTGGAGCCTGGGCATAGAACAAACAATACTCGACAAAGACACAGGGCAAACATGAGAGTTAAATACATACAGGACTAACGACGAGACAAGGGACACCTGTAAACATTTAAACAATCAACCAATGACAACATGACACAACAGACAAGGGAACACAAGGCAAGATCACATGACTAGAACAGGTGATCACATGACAGACAAGAACAGGAACAAGACACAAAACCCACACCGTGACATAGCCCCCCCCCCTATGGGCGGCTCCCGACGCCCCTTAAAACAAAAAAAATACACAAGTTCCGGAGGGTGGTGATGCGGAGGTGGTCTTGGGGGAGGGAAGGAGGGACAAGTCTGTGCAGGGGAATGGGACCAGGGCATTGCAAGGGCGCGCAAACGACCAGGGCGGAGCATGACGCGCAGGCGACCTGGGCGGGGAAAACCACTCGGGCGGCCAAGGCGGTGAAGACCCCTCGGGCGGCCACGGCGGTGAAGACCCCTCGGGCGGCCATGGCGGTGAAGACCACTCGGGCGGCCATGGCGGTGAAGACCACTCGGGCGGCCATGGCGGTGAAGACCCCTCGGGCGGCCAAGGCGGTGAAGACCTCTCCGGCGGCCACGGCGGAGAAGACCCCTCGGGCGGCCACGGCGGTGACGAACCCTCGGGCGGCCACGGCGGTGCCGAACCCTCGGGCGGCCACGGCAACTCGGGAACAGACACACACACTGGCTCGGGAACAGGCACACACACTGGCTCGGGAACAGGCACACACACTGGCTCGGGAACAGGCACACACACTGGCTCGGGAACAGGCACACACACTGGCTCTAGTGTGTGCGCAGCCCACACACACCACATGGCTGTGGCCATAATGGCCAGTGTTGCGGTCACTGAGGGTTCAGGTGGCGCACACGTGGCGTGACCAGTCTCTGGCTGAGCAGACGTGACGTGGACAGTCTCTGGCTGGGCAGACGTGACGTGGACAGTCTCTGGCTGGGCAGACGTGACGTGGACAGCCTCTTGCTCGGCAGGCCTGACGTGAACCACAGCCTCTTGCTTGGCAGGCGTGGAGTCGGCCATCTTGTCTGAAGACACAGGCTCAAAAAGAGGAAGAGGATCAGGCTCAGGATCAGGATTGGCAGAAGTGATGTGAAGCTCAGTCTCTGGATCGGCAGAAGTGACGTGAAGCTCAGTCTCTGGATCGGCAGATGTGACGTGAAGCTCAGTCTCTGGATCGGCAGAAGTGACGTGAAGCTCTGGCTGGACGTGGCTGACGTGAAGCTCTGGCTGGACGTGGCTGACGTGAAGCTCTGGCTGGACGTGGCTGACGTGAAGCTCTGGCTGGACGTGGCTGACGTGAAGCTCTGGCTGGACGTGGCTGACGTGAAGCTCTGGCTGGACGTGGCTGACGTGAAGCTCTGGCTGGACGTGGCTGACGTGAAGCTCTGGCTGGACGTGGCTGACGTGAAGCTCTGGCTGGACGTGGCTGACGTGAAGCTTCCCAGGCTCAGCGGATACGGTGGGTTTGTGGGGCTCATCTGCAAAGCCCACAGTAAATGATGAGCCGCTTAACAAAAGAGCAAAGTCCATATACTGTACCAGCGTGCATTGAGGGGTATTGGCAGGCATGAGATCATAAATGGATGCATCAAGTCCATGGTGAAACATGTCTTTCAAGAACTCATCATGGAGATCAACCCCATGACAAAGTCCGCAAAACTCCTCCACATAATTCTCGATCGGGCGACCATCTTGGCTGAGGCGATAGAGACGGATTGCTGGGTCCATGTTGTGGTCGAGTATTCTGTAACGATCAAGTCCACTGGAAGCAAGTTGAGGTGAGAACCCAAACGCAATTTATTCCAAAAACAAGATAAACACAACAAAAGCATGACAAGGCATGGAAAACTCTAAACTAAAACAGGAACACAAACCAAGACTAGCGAACAAGATACTGAAGCCTGGGCATAGAACAAACAATACTCGACAAAGACACAGGGCAAACATGAGAGTTAAATACATACAGGACTAACGACGAGACAAGGGACACCTGTAAACATTTAAACAATCAACCAATGACAACATGACACAACAGACAAGGGAACACAAGGCAAGATCACATGACTAGAACAGGTGATCACATGACAGACAAGAACAGGAACAAGACACAAAACCCACACCGTGACACATAGTCTCAAATATACAGTAACATATTCTGCACAATGCTGTTAATTTAGCATGTTATTCCTCTTGTCACCTGATGTCTGACTGATAAAATCTGCATTAAGGTTTATACATTTTGTTCATGTTTGAATCTAGGAACACTAACATTTATCTCCAGGACTCTTTGCCACTCTATCAGGGCTATTAAATTATCTGATGTGCAAAACCTATGATTCACAGACAAACATATTTGTTGCTTTCTTTGCATAAAATCAGTCATTTATTGAGAGAGCAGTAAAAGAAGAAGCAAAGCAATACAGAATGGCAAGTAAGAGATTCAATGTAAACAATAGTTATTATATTAACTACTGTTCTGATATATAAGCTTACTTGTATTTTTTGCACTTGCTAAGAAACTGTGATATGTTTCTATGTAAATTACTGTAAGTTTGAAACATCAATAAAAACCCGAGCTCGGCGATTAAGGTTCTCCCTGAAGGCTCTGCGGATGTGTTCTTCTGGAACCCCATCAGGCACGATGATCTGAGAAACAGTGGTTTTTCCTTTTTGACCATTTATCTGGATCTGCAGGTTGTAGACGAACAGATTCTTGCGCTTGAACTTGCCCTGCATGTCGATACGGAGATTTTTAGTTGTGATAAGTGTGCCTGCGCTTGTCTTCATTTTTTCGTCTTTCCATTGATTAATTATGTCTTTCACGTCATCTTTCCACTTATTGCCATCAATGATGTCTTTCGGAGTTGACACTGCAGAAAAGGTTATTTTTAAGTGGTTAACCTGGTCATCCACAGTGTCTATCACTTCTTCTTTATCTCTCTTGTTGCGATGGCGAGAGGTGATGATAGTGCCTTCTCCAGATTCAACGGTCTTGTCGTCCTTCACCAGCCCACAGTATCCCCAACTAAAGATGCTGATTCTGCACCAGCAGAAGTCTTCTCCATGCTTTCCACACACACTGTCAGCTCTGCACTGCCTACCCAAGTAGTCCATGTTTTCCTGAGGTGAACAGTACATGGCTTGGCTCCTTCCATCTTTATCAATCGTCTTGCACTTGTACTCGCCGCCGTCGGGCTTGCAGTCTTCTAGACACTGCGTTTCGAGATGGGTCAAGAAAGCTGTCCCAGCACTTGGCCATGGGGAACAGAAGAGGACGAGCAAAATGATACAGGTGTGTAGATGATCCATTCTTTCTGTGTGGAGGAGAATGAAGTGAAGAGTGAGAGGCAGTAAACAGACATGCTGTAATAACATCATAAGTGCACGGCATAAGTATACACATACCCTTAAATATTTGGCCTGATAATATTCACTCACATGCACGCATCGGTTAAAATGGCTACGAAGGGAATGTATCCACTGCACACTTTGTTTGATTGCATTTGTGGCCGTCAGTGTTGCATTATATTCAGTTCCACTGGGCGTGGCATTATGAATATTTATGAGTTTCCTCTTATCATAAGTGTTCCCATTTAGTTAATGTGCAAATGAACTAAACAGAAGTTTCATTATCGAGCAGTAAACCCTAACACTCAAAATAATTAATTGGTTTGAGTAGGACAAACTTAAATTAAACAAATTAGTTCAGTCAAATTAACTTTTATGAGTATTTAGCACTTTCTTTTTCTATCAAGTTCACAGAACTGATATATTTTAAGTAAACTGAACTGTTTCATTGTTTTGAGTTTTATGAAATTATTTATTTTAATTTAGACGAACTTAAGTTTAACTGAAACAGCTGGGATGTCTATTTCCCAGCATGCTTTGCCGATGGCACTCGAAAGGGAGAGTAAATGCTAAAATTAAGTGTAATATAATGTTGGACACAAATCAACTTGGACACAAATCAAATATTTTTTTATGCATAAATTGTTTGAGTTAACAAACTTAAATGATTTAAGGCAATCGGTTTCCTCAAACGGTTTGAGTTGAACTAACTCATCAGCTTTTACAGTGAGTTGAGGGCTGCAACTTCACTTTTTAAATGACAATATCCTTGCCGGACTACTGTTGTCAGTGATATTTGAAATGAACATGATTTCTTAATGTCTAGTGACATATCAGGGCCATTTTATGATTAATTGAAATACATTTCTTACATACGGCTCCTTTAAGGATGCAATTTTCTCCTACACTCTAAAAAAAAAAGTTGATTCAACTTTAAATTATAAGGCAACTTATCGCAAGCGCTTTTTTGAGTAAACTCGACAGTCAAGGACTAAAGTCCACCCAACTTAAAATATTACATTTACATCGCAAGTTGTCACAACATAAATAGTCATGTTTACCTAATGAATAACAGAACAAAATATTTTGGGTTTACTGAACACAAATAGGCCTATTATCTATAGGCATAGACTGATTCATTTATTTAAGTAGTCTAATTAAATTAAACACAGACCATAACACAGGTCAAATAACTTTTAACTTTTTATTATTTAAACAGTTTGTGTCCAATGCACAACAACAACATTACAGTACCAAGTCTGAATGGCAGACATTGCATTTTAACTTCTTTACTCTATGCATTTTACACTTAACTCTATCTGAACTTATATGAAACTTCCCTGAACCATCTGAGGTCTACGTGAATCACGTGACAACCAAGCATTTTGAACTTCCGTTGTCGCAACTCTCTCTCTCTCTCTATGGCTCTGTTTACCCAGTAAAAAACACTGAGCGCTCAGCCCCAACAATACGCCAATGTAACAACCAACACTTTATGATGATTCCAATGAGTACAGTTATCCAATCCCATCCTCTGTTGAGGCAAACACACTTGAGGTGTTTTTTTTTTTTGTTTTGTTTTTTTTGCACATGTAGCCTATAGCTATGTGGTAAAGGAGTTTCCATCATTTCATGCGCATGTCTTATTGTATAAAAAATATCTGCCTCAATTGAGCACATGCGTTTATGTTTATGTGCATCTTAGAGTTTCCATCCAGCATTCTTTTATGTGATCATCCAAAATTCACATAACAGGGGGAGACCGGGGACAGTTACAACATGTCTTTTTTCTCCAATCAGAAACAAGCTAGAGTGATGACACTCACACTGCACATGCTCAGTTGGATGCCCCGCCTTGCAGAGAAAAATTATTTTCTTGAGCTTTGTTTTTGTTAAACTGTTGTCACTGTTTTTGTAATTCAACTCAAACTTATATGGTTTAAATGAGTGATATGTTAACTTTTAGCTAGTATGGTTAGCATGTATCAAAGTAGCCTTGTTTAGCACATGAGGTTTTATCATGGCTGACAGGAATGGGGACAATTGCAACAACTGTTCCCGTACAATGCATAAATATTGCTCAAATGAAAAATATAATATAAAATAGTTTTAAAAAAATGTTTTACATGACAATAGGCTAAATAAAAGTGAATTGCCTCACAAATTGTTCCATTCTTCCTATGTCACTGAAAGCCTACTGTTTTTTATATCAGTTTGAATATTTGACATCTGCACATAAGGCCTATGTAAGGATCCTCTGGAAACAAGTTGTAGTGAGAACCCATGTGCAGTATTTATTCAAACAATAACATACAACAAGATCAAAACATAAAACAAAGCATGACGTGGCATGAAACAAAACCATGGACATAGACTTACACAACAGAGGTAACAGGAAACAATACTTGACAAAGACACATGGCAAACATGAGGGCTTAAATACACAAGACTAATGACAAGACAAGGGACACCTGTGAACAATGAACAGACAATTATCCAATGACAAGACACATGGCAGGATCACATGACAAACAGGGAATCACATGAAACATGGAACATGACATGAACAAACCAAAACGTGACAGAGACAAGACCAAATCGTGACAGCCTACTCATCTAGACAAATCTATAATTGCCATCTAATCAAATCTGATGAATAAATAACACTGTAATATTATTATAACTTACATTTTTGATAATAATCATTTTGCTAACACTGACATATATTGCAATATATTGTAATTTGTAACATGTTGCAACCATCCCCAAACAATGTTGCAACTGTCCCCGGGCCCGGGCAACATCTGACTCCTTACATTCAAATGCAAATTGTGAAAAATGTAGATTGTGTAATTATCTTTAAATGGTTAGACTATTAACAGACAGATGTAAGATTATTGTATTGTCTAATCCAAATCGTCTCTGAGTAACAGTGCCAAATGCAAAAAGTGTTGCAACGGTCCCCGGTCTCCCCCACTATATGTGTAAGTGTAACTTCCCTTCCTTAAGTGAGAAAAATAACGGGCGCCACATCTTTACTGTCGCTTGTTTGCTTCTGATCCGAAACGCGTTCTATGTTTTGTGAGAAAGTTCTCACTTGTATGTACGTGTAAATGTTTGGCCATTTATAATAAAACCTCAGAATTGCATTATTTTGCATTATATTTATGATGACTGAGCGATTCTGACGAGGACACCAAAAGCACTTTATAGTGAAATTGACCCAAATCCCTTTGCACACTGTACCGCTATAAATTAGACTCATTTATATAATTCAGTGTACTTTTTGACTTCAACTATAAACGCCAGTGAAGGCTATGGATACACTTATTAAACCCAGTTCGGCTCAGTCACACATTCGCTGTTGGTGTTAATTTAACTGTTTCCACTACTTAACCCTTGTAATCTGTTCGAATTCTGTGCACACCCCGTCTGGTCCGGGTCAAATTGACCCTAATTGGATTCAATACAATTCCTCAAAAATCACACTATGAAAAACAACAAAGATTTAGATACAAACTGTAAACTTTTAATATCAACATTTGTCAAACATTACAAAACAATATATCTGAAAATATGATTCATGAAAATGTTTTTAAACAGTTTTAAACAGTTTTATTTTGACAAAATTTGAAAATAAACAGTATACTTTTTTGCATATATTTTACATTTAATTATTATTATTATTTTTTTACATTTTATGCTTTGAACATCACAACTGAACAATTAAATTTAGATGTATAATGAAAATGTTTAATTTTCCTAAGTTAACTTTCCCTAGTTTCCTAAGACCTAGTTTCCTATAGTTTCCCTAGTTTCATTCATTTTCTGTATCTTCAACAACATTTTCCTCAATCTCTGAAGCATCCTCTAACTCTGAAACATCTTCATCTGTATCAGTATCACAGTCAAAAACCTGTGAAATTACTTCTTTACTGTCAATCTTTGGGAGCTAATTTTTTCTGCTTTCTATGTTGAAGTCTCGTGCCACACTAAGCAAAATTGTGGGAAAGCTCATTATTCACTCACAGGGGAGTGAGAAACCAAACATAACAAAAACGTACATACAATAAATGTTTTTTATTAATTGTTTGGCTCTGTTATGCTGCATTTAAAAATCCTACATAAAGGTTTTGGTTAAAAGCTAGGTATTTCAGATGAATATAGAAATGAGAGCTTATTTTACTATCTGTGTCTGACAAAGATTTTCATCTGTAATTTTCAAAAAAATTGATAAATAATTAAACACATGTGATTTTAGCTTTTTCAAGTGTGTTTGGTTAGGGTTAGAGCACTTTTAGATACACTTGCACGTTAGAACTGGAGTTGAAGTGCCCTGACATACAGTGTCTGTACAGTTGCTTTTGAATGGCTGCCTATGAGGGTCAAATTGACCCGCGAACAGCACGAACGTAATATTAATTTTGTTTGTATATGTCAAAACACAGCAGCATGTTCAAACTTTGCATGCATGTTCATGATGATAGATGAAAAAAAGTCACAAAATATCAAGAAAAAAAACAAAGGTTTAATATTATTTCAGGTAGCTTGAAAAAATAAATGATAGCTAATTTTTACCATCTGTGGATGACAAAATATTTTCTGTATTGAAATAAGTGTGGAAAAGCTAATTTTTTAGCTTCATAAGGTTGTAAAAAAAACAAAATAACAAAATATAACCAAGAAATTGTATTATTTTGGGTCGGTACAGTTGCTTTAGAGCTTTAAAATATGTGGGTCAAATTGACCCGGGAACATCACGAACGTAACAGTAATTTTGTTTGTATATGTCAAAACACATCAGCATGTTGAAACTTTGCATGCATGTTCATCATGATAAATGAGAAAAAGTCACAAAATATCAAGAAAAAAAACAAAGGTTAACCAGTATTTCCAACAACTAGAAAATGTAAATGGGTCAAATTGACCCGGAACATAACACAAGGGTATAACACAGGGAGTTGTTATCCTTACCTGTCCGGAAATGCACTTCAAGATACAAGTGAAAATGCTGGAGCCTTGTGCTGTGCTGATTAAAGGCGGAACAAAGCCAGATGAGTGTCTTAACCTCAGACAAGTGTATTAAATAGACCAAGGTTACAAGGGAGGAGGGGGGAGGGGGAAGCTAAGATAACATTCGTTTATCACTTTATTCTAAGACATCCGAGCCTTTGTGGTCTGTCTATTGGAAACTTACAGACTGTTGACCGAGTTCACCTGGATCGCAAAACTGGATATCTCACTATCCGTGACATCAGACCTACAGATTTTGGAGTTTATCAACTAAATATCACCAGGAATGAGAGAAATAGGACCTCCAAGATATTTCTTGTCCAAGGTGAGTAGCTCAAATCCGTCAGTTTAATAAAGTTAGAACAAATAATACATTTTACTGGATTGATTGGATAAATTTGTCCCTCTTGTATATTTTAGGCATATTTGAGTAGGCCTAGTTGTAAGTAACATCAGCACTTTTTGACACTATCTTACAGATTCCTCAGAAAGAGAAGAAGTGTCAGAGGAGACAAACTCACTGTTGAAGAACGGACAGATCCTCTGAAAGCTCTCGTCTATAGCGAGCCTTCAAGTCTATCACCCTGGAAAATGTGTTTGAAATGATTCTGGATGTCTGTGAAAAGTATAATGACAAAGACAAGTGTTTCTTCTAACCCCACACTAACATTTTTTTTTTGTTATTGGTTATTTTAAAGCAGCATTATGTTACTTTTGAACTTTTGCTCTCGGGGTCCCCCTACAGTTCGGAAACAGTATTGTCTTCTACTACTGTCGTGAAATCTGTCATGGTTACACCAGGGGATACACCTGCATTTGTTGACAAGCCGATCCCCCGAACTCTGCAGGAGTTCTCAGACTGAGAGGAGTTGGGCAGACTGCCAGCGTTGCGTGTGAAATGTCTTCATCCCAGGTACATTGGCATATATTTCAGTATGTCATATGAATATAGTTTCATGGGCTTTCTTTTTTTCAAAAGCCAAAAGATCGCGTGAAGTGATGTATGCCGTAAAGCAGTCGAATTTTGTAGTTCTTTTTGTGGTCGGGTTCCTACCCGAAACCCGAAGTTACATAGTGCTAGGAAAAGCGATACAGACACCGTCAGGCTGTGGCAGACCTGTCATTCAACCTATTGTAAGTCGATGTACCATCTGTTACGTCCCTGTGGTCTCGCGCATGTGTTTTCTTTTGTTTCTCTTTCTCTATACTGTCTATCACATTCTTAGGCTTGCGTCACCACTCGTCCGCTGTTGGCTGAGAGAGATGTCAATCATCATCTACGTCGTGACGTCATCTTTCCTCCCGCAGCCTATCAAGTTTACCACGCGAGTTTAAAAGGAAGCTGAGAAGAACGCATGTCAGCTTGTTTCTTTCTGCCGCTCTGCTTGTCGTTTTTATGTTTGTTATTTTCTGTTACAGACATTGTCCTGTGTTTTCTTTCTGCCATGGTGGCGTGTTCTGAGGTTACCAAGTGTAATGTGTTCTGCCATGACGGCGTGTTCTGAGATTACCAAGTGAAAGAGTAATTCGGACAGGTAATATGTCACGTGACGTACACAAGCAAACTCGATGTATACAAACACCAGGTAAGGAAGTGAACGCCACCCTTGTATGGTTTTGTTATTAGTTAGAGTAGTGAGAGAGGGCGTTTTGCGCTGAAGAACCCTGTCTTTTCTTTTCTTTTTGTTATTAGTTAGTTAAGAGGTTGGGATTAGATAACCGGAGTTTGTTTTGTTCTTTTCTTTCATTTGGCTTCACTATCTAGGTCCTTATTCTCTTGGGTTATTTATTTTGAACTCTCAATCTGTATATTTTGTTTATTTTTCTTTGTGTCCACAACAAGTATTATTATCATTATTGGTAGTATTATTATTATTGTTCATCTTTTTGCATTAACACTTCACAAGTACAATAAACCGTGCTTTATTCTTTAAATACCTTGTTACGTGTCGTCTCTTGCCATTTTAATTACACCACCTTCTGATCACGACCTCAATGTTGCCCTTTAAGACTTTGGGCCCTATCTTGCACTCAGCGCAATTGACTTTGTACACCGACGCATGTATCATTCCTATTTTGCACCCGTGCACAGCGGACTTTTCCCTCCACAGACACACGTCGGTTAACTAAGAAATACACTTGCGCTCGCGGGGGCGGTTCAGCGCAAAGAGGAGGCGTGTTCCGGCGCAAACCTTCCATCATGCTATTTTGCTGTTCTATAAAACAATTGCGCCACTGACCAGAAAAAACCTAGTCTAAAGTCAGTGGCGCGTTGCGCATGTTATTAATATGCTATTTTAAGGGCGCGTGCTTGGCCATAATCAATGTAGCGTGTGCACAACGCGCATACACTTTGATTCTCCATCTACACAGAAGCAGCAATTTTCATTTTTGCAAATCATACATTATTACGATAGATAGATAGATAGATAGATAGATAGATAGATAGATAGATAGATAGATAGATAGATAGATAGATAGATAGATAGACAGTTTATTATAAAAGCATAGATCTAGCTTACACATTTACCCAAATTACCATACGCCTGTTTAACCGAAGTTAATTTGGGTGTGTTTCTCCATCCCCAATGTCACTTCTCTGTGTTTTATGTCCCTGACGAGAACGTCGGTCTCCTCGGCTGTGAACCGCGCCTGGCAAATCCGCCGTTATAATAGGAATCCGCTTTAGAACAAGCGCGCCTGCTCTTAAAGGGAATGTGATATGACGCTCTGATTGGTTTATTTCACGTTACGCCCAAACCACACCTATGAATAATGAAGCTACTTCAGACCAACCCCTTTTAGATTTGCGCCAGGCGCAAGAGGCATTTATCCCGCCGGGAAAATAGCAACAGCGCCGGGATCCGCCCACAAAGTTACTTGCGCTTTGCGCTTTGACACTTGCGTTTCAGATCGTGCGCTGGGTGCAAGATAGGGCCCCATGTGTCTAAGCACCATCGTAACACCATCACAAGGGTTTTGGAAAAATATTATAAAGGTTGAAAAAGCTACATAGTGGTGCTTTAAGGTTGATGGAACGTGTTACCATTAACCGGGATCTTTTCTGTTATGCAGATATTAATATCATGTAATGTATGTTTCATGTCTGTTACATTATAAAGTTTCAGTTTCACTGTTTCGATCAGTGTGAATGAACAGAACAAAAGAGGTGTTTGAACGTTTTCTGTCCGCTAGTGGACAATCCGGGCCCTGTCCCAAATGACACACTTCATATGCAGTTTCGGCCTTGTGGATTTACAATGGCTGCCGTGTGCACGAGTCCGTTACGTCCATGTAAGGGTTTCCCGTTTGTCATTTTAGGTGTCAGAAGGGTGCTCGTGAGCAGGGGCGCCGCCAATTTTGGGCCCCATGAAAGAATCTGAGGTTGGGCCCTCTACCGCACCCATTCCATTAATAAAATCGATCTCTGGGGGCCCCAAAAGTGCGTGGGCCCTTAGAATCGTCCTAACATCCCCCCTTAGCAGCGCCCCTGCTCGTGAGTGCCCCCTTTTTGGTCGATATGTGCCCTTGTTGCCCACTTTTGGCGTAGACAGACTGCGAGTGTTTAGGGTGCCATTTTGGACAGGGCCCAATATGTTGGGAATGTGGGTTTCATTACAATTTTTTAATGTGAATGAGAGACTGAATTTTTTTAATATGCATTTTTAAAAAATCATTTATCCCTAATTTTTAATATTAATAAATGAATAAAAACGATCCTGAGTAATGATGTCAAGTCTCATTCATTGTCTTGGTAAGTATAATATATTAAAGAATGTACTATTACACATGATGTTTTTATACTTATAAAATTTGCAGTGGAATTACTCGTTTTATGTTAAAATTATAAGCCTGAATTTTTCTGTTAAAGACATTGGAAAAAACAACATTCGTTTGACTTTGAATTTACATTTTCACATCCGTTCACTGCGCCAAATGTCAAAACGTTTTATAGTTGGAGAATTGAATCTGATCCATTTACAAATCCCAATGAACTTACTTCCTCACTTTTTCCCAGCAGTGAAATGAGCAAAAACAGTTTTCATTTGTATAAACTCATATAAATCTATAGATCTGAAGTCGGTTAAATATAATAACTCGCTTAGAAAATTTAAATAATGACTTTAATCGTCGCTGTCAGCTCGTTTAAAAATGGCTCTATGACATTTAACTCAGAGATTAGACTCTAAATGAGTTCAGGACTAATGATAATTATGTTCAAACATAACCATCACCACCTGATCACTGTTTGCTTGCTACAACAGCCCAAACTAAATCTAATATTAAAAAGTCAAGGGAACCCAACTCAGGGGCTGTTTACGACACCGGTTTCAACTAAAAACGTAAAACTTTATTCGTTTTGGCCGTTCATTAACCCGACAACGGCATTTTGGGTGCCTGAAAAAAACGGAGCAAGTATCCGTGTAAACAACAAAAACGTGAATCTCTGAAGACAATGACCTGTATGCGTATTACGTGTTTAGTCTATATAGCGTTTCATTACCATCTAATGGCCTGGCACCAGAATACAGCATTTTTAGTAGTTTTTGCGAATCCCTGTGAATGGGGATTGTTATGACAATGGTGTCCTGTGTATGCAGAGAAAACTCAAAGAATAAACTCAATTTTAAGCATATCACTAGCAACAATGGTGACTCTAAAATCAGGTATCTTCAATAATGGTCAATCATCATGCCTGGACCAGGACTTTAATGACAATATGAAAGGAATTAAATAAATGTTATAATAGTTAAATTAATACAGTGCTGTAACTGTTTACAACAGGATGCTGACTGCTAAAATATCTCCCTTGTTTGCTTTACACATATACGTGACTGATTTCAGCCTTTTCCCGAATATCTCCAGGAGTTGAGCACGACATATGTTTCCCCAGGAATGTTTCTAACTCTGCAAAATCAGGAAGTGCTGTCGAGCAGATCTCTGGTGTGCAAATGTGCAATTTTTCTAACTTCACTTTATTTTACAGTACATGCACTTATAGTGAGTGTACTTGAAGTACTGGTTAATACAAGGTAACTACATTGGTTAAGGTTAGGTCCAGGGTTACCTATAATCCAGTTATTGTAATTATAATAAGTAGGCCTACATAATACAGTATCATTCTAGGAACCCTAACATTTATCCCAAGGACTCTTTCCCACTCTATCAGGGCTATTAAATTATCTGATGTGCAAAACCTAAATATGATTCACAGACAAACATATTTGTTGCTTTCTTTGCATACAATCAGTCATTTATTGAGAGAGCAGTAAAAGAAGAAGCAAAGCAATACAGAATGGCAAGAGATTCAATTTAAACAATAGTTATTATATTAAGTACTGTACTACTGTGATATATAAGATTACTTGTATTTTTTGCACTTGCTAAGAAACTGTGATATGTTTCTATGTAAATTACTGTAAGTTTGAAACTTCAACTTCAACTTTTTCTCTGAGATTAAAGCTCTCCGTGAAGGCTGTGCGCATGTGTTCTTTTGGAACTCCATCAGGCACGATGATCTGAGAGACAGTGGTGCTTTCACCTTTCCCACGTTTCTTATTTATCTGGATCTGCAGGTTGTAGTATCTCTGATTGTTGCGGTTGATGGATTTCTGCATGTCAATGCGGAGATTATCAGATTTGATCAGGTTTGAGCGGGGCTGATCCACAAGATGTGAATTGTCCCAGAGACTGATTAATTTCTCCGCCTCGTCTTTCCACTTCTTGCCGTTAGTGATAGGAGCTGGCGCTGCATAAAAGGTTATTCTTATATGGTTATCCTGGTCATCCACAGTGGCTATCAGTCTTCGGTCTCTCTTGTTGCGATGGCGAGAGGTGATGATAGTGCCTTCTCCAGATTCAACGGTCTTGTCGTCCTTCACCAGCCCACAGTATCCCCAACTAAAGATGCTGATTCTGCACCAGCAGAAGTCTTCTCCATGCTTTCCACACACACTGTCAGCTCTGCACTGCCTACCCCAGTAGTCCATGTTTTCCTGAGGTGAACAGTACATAGCTTGGCTCCTTCCATCTTTATTAATCGTCTTGCACTTGTACTCGCCGCCGTCGGGCTTGCAGTCTTCTAGACACTGCGTTTCGAGATGGGTCAAGAAAGCTGTCCCAGCACTTGGCCATGGGGAACAGAAGAGGACGAGCAAAATGATATAGGTGTGTAGATGATCCATTCTTTCTGTGTGGAGGAGAATGAAGTGAAGAGTGAGAGGCAGTAAACAGACATGCTGTAATAACATCATAAGTGCACGGCATAAGTATACACATACCCTTAAATATTTGGCCTGATAATATTCACTCACATGCACGCATCGGTTAAAATGGCTACGAAGGGAATGTATCCACTGCACACTTTGTTTGATTGCATTTGTGGCCGTCAGTGTTGCATTATATTCAGTTCCACTGGGCGTGGCATTATGAATATTTATGAGTTTCCTCTTATCATATGTGTACCCTTTAGATAATGCGCAAATGAATTAAAAGTTTCATTATCGAGCATTAAACTGATAAACTCTACAGCTGTTTCAGTTATTCGGTTATGTTCATTTATTTAGTTTTTATGGACTTTATTGTTTCCTTGATTTTATTCATCATCACATTGCCTTGGTTGAGTTCCTTCCTGTCATCATGGTCACACGTCATTTTGAGTTTTTTTGGTTCAGATGTGTTTGATTATCACCTTGTTATACAAGTTCCTGTTTGTCTTATGGTCACTGGGCCTCATTCATGAAACATCAGCACAATTAATATTTGTGTAAATCGTTTGCAAAGCCGTTCTGACGTAAATTTTCGAAACCGGATTCACAAAAATGTTCATATTTTCTAAATGTTAGTTTGTATGACAGAAATTTACATCTGCTCCCATGTGTAAAACATTTGAACTTTCTGTGCTATAATAGGCAAATTGATGACACTGCATTTTGATGCACTATGTAGCATAGTAATATTTCACGAGTTGATTTGCCCTGTTTTTTTTTTGTGTTTGGGTAATAGGCAGCGCTCGTCACTGTCACTTTTAACCCAGCCGTCCAATCACAGTGGAGGAGGGGCGGGAAAAATACTACACCAACCAATCATTCTTGTACAATGACTGAACAATGGAGAAGTTAATATTGCTGGTTACTGCATTTTTATATTCCGTAATATTACTAGTAACACATTACTGCCATGAATCTTCTGCATCATAGCAACTAAAGTATCTCAGCTGGGACGCTGTGCTTGCAAAGCTCTTTCAAGCGACACCAGCTGCACGTTTTCAGAAGAGCACCAGGCCTTTTTAGCTGGCACACGATAGGCTAAATTAATATTTATTGCTAGGCGAATTAGCATAGACAGTATAAGAAGTGGACAGAGCCATCTCATTGGATCTCAATTGAGACAAGTGAAGCCCATTTTTAGCGTTCCTGACGCGCAGACTCAGACCGACTCAAACTAAGCTTGATGACGTGAGCAACCTGTCTGACAGACGTGAATCTTCTAGTAGCGGTGCCTGCAAACTGCCAACGTTAATCTTGCAGAGACGGCGAGCTTGAGCAAAGAGTTATTTGGCGTGAGTGAGCAGGAGTAACTTAAGTATTCTGATTCATTATTTTGTATAGTATTCATTTTAAAATGTAAGGCCAGTACGCCTCCTGTCTGTACCATAGACTGTATATAAGGGTCTGTACAGTAATTTCTCTACTGTGCGACGGACAGTCGAGTGGTTATGACGCAATCGTTAGCCTATTTTTACAAAAACTGTTTCTACGGGGCCATAATGTAACATAGAAGGTAATGGAGCCCTTTATACATTGTCGTGTTTCTTTAGAAATAAATAATGGACAAATGGAGTCTTTAAACGCCTCAGATGTAAAGTTATTCGCAGTCAAAGTGACGCCAAAATGAATGGGAGTCAATGGAAATGCTAACGCAAGTGAAGTTCTGCTACAAGATGGCGGCACCCGGCCGGCTTCAACTTCCGGTCGATGGATTACCCCCTTGCGAATTAGTCTCTTTAGCATTTATCCATCATACTGGAGCCAAACCTGAGAAGGAAGTCCAGAAGATTCCACCGCGTAATTTGACACGTAATTTGCGTAGTTGTAACTCATGGGCGAGGATTATGCTAATTACGAATGAGCGTCCATGCGCGCCCTATTCACGAATGTTTGGAAATTCATTAATATACACGTTTAACTAGCGGATACTGTGTTCGAAATCGCCCCCCTATACCCTCATTTACTATTCCCTACATTACTCCACTAATGGTGATGTCATCAATATCATACACTTCCTTCTCATAGCTCACATGAGAAGTGGCATGTGACTGTGAGCAAATTTGTAGTTTTTATGGCCCCCCCAAAAAACTGATTTTCAGGTTAAAAAATAAATAAAAAATCTCTATTTTAATTTAGGCCGCGTGTCCACCAAAGCTGTTGCTTGATCCGGAATATCCCGCCCCTCCTCCACTGTGATTGGACGGCTGGGTAAAAAGTGACAGTGATGAGCGCTGCGTTTTACCCAGAGCCATAGCCTATAGAATTGCGACAACTCCATTATGTTATTATTACTCTCCAAGGGTGGAGTTTTTTAGGCATTTTGTTTCTGTTAACTATTACCTGTCTATATTAGCCTATGTTTCAGCTCAGCTGATTTTTGGATTGATGGGAAAGGGAGATGGAAGTTTATAAGTAAGAAGCACACAAGATCTAGTGGATCCTGAAGACTCCCTGCACTGACGCTGTACCCTAACCTTCAGTCTTAGCTTAACAAATAGCCTAAAGCTTAAAAAATATTTTAAAAACTGATGTAATGTATACATTTTTGAGTCATGATGAACAATGTATTTAAACAAGTTTCAGTTGTAAACATTTCTAAGTGTTTAAATTCACCTGACATGGAAAGTACTATAACCTACCCATACTTGAAAGCAGTTTTTACCACACTCAAAAAAATTACTCTTTAAACTTACTCAATTTAATTATGGACAGTGGTTCCACACAAGCAAATTATTTTTTATTAACATTAATGGAATTTGTTGAATCTATGTAAGCTCCTTGTGTTGTGACAACACAACTGAATCAGATAGAATCTATGTGAAATAGTAATGTCCAAACAAATCAATGGAATTGCTTCCCTGTAACTGATACAGACTTAATTTAACCGATATAGACTTTCATCGAACCTTCGTACAAGGTTAAAAACTAGTTCAAATTTGGCCATTGTGGACATATTTTCAACATCATTTATGGTCTAATTTAGACAGAATTACTTTGACTATTGCTGTCAGATGATCTTAGTGAGAATTAACAGAAGTTTAGATGTTGATGTTTCATTTGAAGTGTCACCATTGTGGTGATAAGTGTTTGCTTTAGTTGGGCTCTTGGTCCCCTTTATTTTTACTTGAGCTTTTCTGTGGCTGCTGTATCTCTGTGTTTGTATAACACAGTCGATGTTGCAAAGAAAGTCAAGAATAAGTAAGATCAGGTGTTATCAGCTTCATGTTGATGTTGATGATGAAAGCTTTACAAAACATTCATCTAAAGTTGTCAGACACTTTCGCATTTCTAGCCGCCACCATGTGGATCTGCAATACTGGCACCAATAGCATTTTTATGATCACTTATTTAGAGGTGGATAAAAATTATGTGCATACGATGTTCAGAGCAAACATATCATGTTGTCACACACAGACATCAAGATTTTACATATGATTCACAACAATGGTGACAATAAAAAAAGGTCATGCTGCAATGCATGATGGGTAGCTTTCATAGTTCAAAACTCATCATTGATTCCCAAGCTTTTTTGTTTTGATTGTCACCGTTGTTGTGATTCATATCCAAAATCATGATGTCTGTGTGTGACTACATAATACATTTGCTCAAAACATCATTTGCACATGCTTTTTATATTTTTAAAATATTTCTTATTCTATTGGCACCAATATTGCACTTCCACAAGGTTGGTAATGCCAAACATTAATACAATTTTAAACTCAACATTTGAAACTTGATTTGTGATGATTATGTCATCATCAACATTGAGCTGATAACACCTGATCTAACTTTTTCTTGGCTTTCTCTGCCACAACAATTGTGTTATACAAACACACAGTTACAGGAGCCAATGAAAAGTTAATGTAAAAACTACAGGGACCAAGAGCCCAACTAAAGCAAACACTGATCACCACAATGGTGACACTTCAAATGAAACAAATATCTAAATATCTAATAATCTAAATATCTAAACTTCTGCTAATTCTCACTAAGATCATCTGACAGCAATAGTCAAAGTAATTCTGTCTAAATGAGACCATAAATGATGTTGAAAATATGTCCACAATGGCCACATTTGAACTAGTTTTTACTAGTTTTGTGACGCCCCTGTGTGGCTGGACTGTTTATGTTTGTCAGTACTGCAAGGGTGATGTGTTTTTCTGTTTTGAGGAGCTGATTGCAGAGGTCCTTCCCGATTGTGAACACCTGGTCCTAGTGCTCCACAGGAGATAAAAGCTCCACCTCCAAGATCGTCGGGCTCTCTCTGATCCTCGTTACCAGCAGTCGCCTGTTGTTCTGGATTTGTTTGTTTTGTTTTATTTTAACACTTCAACAACACTTTACACCACGATCACTCATCCACACTTACACAACTGAGGTTGCTGACTAACCCATCTTATCATTCAGGTATTGTTCTGATTATGTCACGTTACAATAAACCTTGCTAAATCGATCGCTGAGTCCTTTCCCAGTTTTTGTCATGGCCTTTTGAGCCTGGTCATGACAAAATGGGGGCTCGTCCGTTTTTGAACTGTTTGAGTAGCGTGATCGATGTGTAAATTTGTTTGAAATAGGTTTGTGGAGTGCTTGAACAGTTGATAGTTAGTTGCGCATGTTGCTTTGTTTGACTATCAAATCCGGCTTGATTTTGAGAAGGATAGCTCAGGTACGTTAAATTATTTTGTTTTTCCCCGTTTTTTTTTTGGTGGTCATGGTTTGAGTGGGGATGTTTGAAGGAGAGGGCGCAGTGTTATGTTGCTGATTTAGCAGGGTAAGCGTTAGGTTTGGTTGGAATTAAGTTGTTGTGGAATTATTTAGTTTTTTTGTGTGGTTTTTGTTGTTGTTTTTGTTTTTTTGTTTTGTCATTATTCAGGCTGGGGAAGGAGAATTTTAGTCCAAACGTTGTTACAGGTGTCAGATGACAGGTGTGGGTCCTTGTGTGCTATTGTTTAAAAAGCGGTTCGGAGTTTTCTCTGGTAGGCTGTAGCGACGATTCCCTTTTGGGGCTCGTTGAGCAAATCTGGGTTAGTGTTGTGGAGAACGTGGGTGAAGCTTTGCTTGGGAGCATGTCCGTGGCTCTGGGGGGGTTGCTAGTGTTGTGGAAATTTTAATAGTCATTGATCCCTAACAGATATCATAAGAGAGAGAACCTATTCAATGTGTAAAATATAGATGATTCAAAGAATGTCACATGTGTGTCTCTCACTTGTAGTGAGAGAAGATTCTGTTTATGTACCTGGGGAGGCAGAAGAGGGAGACACTCCAGAGAACAGACGAACAAGGACCTCTGACCTAGATGTCAGAAGGCCATTTTGGTTCAGGGGGGCTTATTGGGCCAACTAGTGACGTCTATGGAAAACTACTGGGAGGAAGGCTCTGGGGGGAAGAAGGCCTTGAAACTAAGATAAAGGCTAGTTCAGTCTGTCTGGGGGTGTGTCACTCTTCTGCACAGGGTAACAACTGTGTATTAGACTGCTCCTATTCTTGCAAGAATAAATACTTCTATTTTATATAAATTGACTCTGAGTGTCTCTTACGCAGTGATGTTTGCTTGAGATGAATTTTTGCCACAACAGTTTTGGTGTCAGAAGTGATATTCCTTGGACGTGCCTCCTGGACCTGAGATCGGACGGTGTTTGGCCACCTGGACTAAGTAAGTTCCAGCTCTACCTCGTAAACTTGAGAGAGAGGGGCCGACCGATGTCAGGGCCGGGAGAATCGACCACTGGAATCTAAAGAACCCGCAGGTGGCAACAGAAGCATCTCTGGTAAGAGACAGTTCAATTTATTTTCTTTTGGGTAAGTTAATTAAATTCAGTTTAATTGGGGAGAAGAGTGAAATTGAACCATATTGGCTGAAGGCTGTTTCTGTGGTACGTAATCTGAGATTAATTGAGATCTATATAGATCAAGAAATTTCAAACAGATACGAGGGAAAAATCTGAGATTAATTGAGGTCTGTAACAGAACAAGAAATTTCAAGCAGATAAATAATCTGGGATTAAGTGAGAACTGTAACAGATCAAGAGATTTCAAACAGATAGGTACCCTGAAAATTAGTTGTTCCACCACGGAGCAAATTGTTTTTGGGTGCTGAGGCTAATTAGGGGGAACCAGAATTTTTTTTGGTAAACCATAATTAGGAGGGCACTAATAGTGCAACCCGACTGATTTGGGTTAAAAGAAAAGAATCAGATTTGTTGGGGACGCCTAACAGATTAAAGAAAACGCGCGTTGAAGAGAAATCCACAGAGAACAGAAAACAGCCAGTATGGGGATGTCTCAAAAGCAAGCTTGCGAAATTTGATACACCGGTTTTCTGTAGAACTAGGAAAGTATGGGGGGAAATGTATGTTTTAGATATTGAAAAAACTGAGAAAATACCATGATTTTCCCAGGGAGGGAACACTGAGCACAAATAGACTAAGAGTGTGCGAGAATCAGTGGAACAGGGCACCGGGACAAAAGGTTGTTGTGGCTGCGTTCAACATGTGTGTAAAAATGTGAACAGATAATGGATTATTGGCTTGAAGATAAAATGTCGAACTGCCAGGAGAAAAATGTTTTTTACTTCTTCATCCAGTAAATGGATGCATGACATTAGATGTCTATAGAACTTAAATTTATATGACAAGGATTGAAGTAGCAAGAAGCAATAAGGCTGTCTGTGTGAAATAGAGGGAACTGTAAGTGAGACTTGGTGGAAGAGGGAAGTAAAAAAAAACAAAAAGGTTGGTGTGTGAGATATGTGTGTGTGGGGATTGTTCAAACAATCATGTACTGGTTAGATAATGAAGGAACTGGCATGTTTGAGAAAAGAAAGGAGAGGATAATGAAGGAACTGGCATGTAGGGAAAAGAAAGGAGAAATATAGTAGAAAACTATATGTGATGAAAATAGAAATGGTCTGATAGAATTTATGGAAGTCAAATTAACTGTTTAAATGATATGAAAAGTTTTAGAATAAAATAAGGCATTGTATGATTGACAGGGATTAACATGATATGAAGAATGTTTTAAGCAGAATGGGGAACAATTCTAGATTTTGATAAAATAATGATTGAAATGATGATATATCTGCTTTATTTTATTAATGTTAAGAAAATAAGGGTATTGAAGCAAGTAGCTATAATGGTTGTCTGTGTAATTTACGGACTGAGTAATATAATCTGTTTTGGAGAAACAGTAGAGATAAGACTGAGACAATAATGTGATGGAAGGAAAAAAGGCTTAAAACCAGTTGTAATGAAAATAATGATGTACAAATTGTTACACTTTATGAAGAGTAACGGAACAGTCCGGGAAAATAAATAAGTAAATAAATAGTGAGACAGAAGAGAGCAAATGCTGTAAACAGCTCTGCTCTGAAGATCTCACTTTGAAGAGATTTGCAGATGATGTTTTGTAAAAGATAAGCTGGGATAACAGCAACAGTGCTTGCTTATTCGCCCGGTTTCCGGATGTTAGACATGTACTTGTAATTAGTGTTGTTGATGATAATACCAAATTAGTAAGGTAAAGACAGAAAACAAATTCGAATATTTTGAGCATTTTCTGTGCTGCTCATGAAATTATGTTCTGCCAATAATAATGATGAAGAGTATGATTTGGCTATTGTGATTGAATCGGCCATTGGTGGATGGTCAAAGGAATACAGAGAACTGCTTATCAGTGGGTCTGTTTACATTCCTGAATGGGACACACACTGCTTCAAGGGCGTGTTAAGTTGAAGCCCTTTGGAAGCTCACAGTGATCAAACTGCAAGGTGTCTGATGCTGAAGTTGAGGCTGAAACAAATTCACTAGATGACAGAGAGTGTTTTAATGGTGGTCATCGGGACAATTTAATAGGTAACTGTAAATTTCCACCGAGAAGGTGTTTAAAAATGTGATAAAATGACAACACATTTCTGGTAATAATATTGGTTTGAAAGTAGATCAGTGTTTAAATGACGACAGTGACAATTTTTGGTCTGAGAAATAAGAGATAAAAAACAAGGTCAAAGGATTGAAGTCTTAAAGTGAACCCTTTTGAAGAAAAGATCTATAATACTAATTTTTATAAGTGAATTGTGGAATACAGGTTGATGTAAAATGAATGACTCCAACAAATGTGAGTTGCAGAATATATCAAAGTAACTAAAAGGATGATTGTGTTGCAATTAAAATTTTTAAAAAGATTTTAGATGATATAGAGAGACTAATCTCACAGATGATTTACAATAACTGCAAAAGTATCACAAGCAGAGAGTGCTTGCCTCGTCAAACTTAGTGTGAATCCTAATTGGAGATTGATAAACTCCAAGAGAAATCTTAAGTCAAATATTAAACTATGGTAGAGAACTTGACAATTAAAATTGAGATTGAGAAATGTGAAACGTTATTGAGAACTAGAATAATTATTTTTATGTAAGAACAAATAAGCAGAAGCAGTACTGGATTAACAGTTGCTAAATGCTGATTAAACAAACAGCTTGAAAAGTTGACCATGAAAGAACTAGAAGCTGATGTTTTGCTTTCAAAAGATAAGTTTGTTATGGGCTGTAATGAAACAGCTCGCTTATCTAAAATCTGATGTGTGCTGTGCCTGAAACTGCCAGTGCAACAGACTCAATCTGAGTGGAAATTTGTAATGCCTAAATTTCCTGATGTGTGGGCAAAAGACAAATATAAATAATATGTTTATTTGAAACCGTATGTAATATCTGGCAAAGATGCCTTAAGCTGGGATAGAGTTAAAAGATGATAGATAAATGTTTGATGTTAGAAGTATATGAGAGAGCAGTGTACCATCCAATAGAGTCTCAGAGTCTCTCTCATTCAATGAGTCAGCTAAAAGCTGGTATCTGTGATAATAAGTAAAGCACAGTGTGTCAGTTGAAGAATCATAGACACAGAGATGTTTTAAAAATAAAACTGAATGACTTTAAAGAAGTATTTAAAATAATAATACAGATAGAGATGACATTTTGATCAGCTTATTTTAGGACCAGTAACTTCTTTGTCTCATTTAGTCTCCACCATTCAGGACCGATGGCTCCGGCTACAGATGAAGTACACTGAATGTACGGTTGTGATCTAAATTCACTGAGTATAATCCAAGTAGCTAGGTTGCTGCTTTTAAGATAGTTAATGGATTTAAGTGATTAAATACTGTTGTTTTTGACCTGTCTCCCTATGTGAACACTATTAGGCAATCCGAATGGCTCTGGTGACTCTTGAACGTGCCTTTCCTAAGCTCTAGAAAACAGCTGAGTTCTGTTGAAGCAAACAGCCTGTGATGGGAAAGAGCGGTCACCAGTGTGTACAGTGGCTACTCAATGACGGGTTTGATCTTCCTGGCCAGGGGACAGCCTAACGCAGGGGGTCACGAACATTGGGCACCTCCGGGATGGAGGTGTTATATGTGAGAAAGGTATGAGAGTTGAGCGCTGATTACTGGAGGCCACCGGGGTCAGCAGAGCATTGAGAGGTGAGATGCGCTGTGAGGAACAGTCACGGCGGTCTGACCCAGGAAATGCGAGTTCCTCTATTTACCACTCGCCAGAAGAAACCGCATTCATTGTATGGCTTGTTTTTTTTAGTGTGACAAGCGTCTGCAAATATGCCAGGGGGAAAACACCCTGATGGAGATTATAGATAAAGGGCTAACAGGAGTGGGCGAGCAGGAGCCAGCTGAGGCCATGAAGTGATTCCCATTAGTTGTTGTGGAGACAGTAGCAAAACTTTTTATGTACTGGTTTGCCTTATGGGCAAGGAAAATCATAGTGTTGATTTTGAACTAATAGGTCTATGACATAGTTTTAACTCCTGAAGGTCGTTAGACATGGTGGTGGCTAAAGATGAAGACAGCTTTTGATTTAAGAAAAGTCTGGATAACAAGGTGAATGGTCAAAGGTTATTGTAATTAATTTAATATTACATTTTGTCTAAGTTACAGCCTTAGAAGGCTGTTGAAAAAGATTATTTATTTATAGTGAGAGAGACTGCTTGAGCGGAGGAAGGGATGGTAACTGTGTCTGTCTTTGTTATCGGCCTGCTAGAGCAAGCTGAAGCAAAATAATGATAATGAAACAAAACAACCCAGCTGACCTTGTTAAATTCTAATGAATAATGAACAAGACATGCTTTGAAACTGGTTGGGAGACCATGTAAAATTAGGTAGAAGATACAGGAAAAATGGAAAGGTTAAAATCTTATTTAAAATTTAAATCTTTAAGCAATAATATAAAGAAAAGTGAACATTGAGAATGAGCAGTTAACATATGTGTGTCTAGTATGATTGTGTGTGATGGTGACAGCACTTTATGTCTTGTATTAGTTTGGGGCACTAATATTCCGCCTGAATGGTATGTATATTGCGTCATTAACCTCTGGAATGAGTTTATCATTACAGATGGGGTAAGGCAAATGACAAATTTTAAAGAAGCTGATAATTCTGATGAAAAGACAATACAGAACATGGGACAAGCTTTAAGTTGATTGGCCATCAAGCTCTGTCTGGTAGTAATAATTTTGTCATACATAATGTAGATTTGAAGATCAGTTTAAGTAAATTGGAATTGTGTAGTTGTAGATCACCATCTGGCATGGGCTGAGATAAATGAAAATGTTGTAGATTTGAGGGAAACAACAAAGTGACATATTTGCTAAGTCAACATGAAATTATCAAGAGAGCCTCTCACATTTATGATTATTGTGAACAAAGGGGGAGAAATGATTGACTGACATTGACCAAGTCTGTACAGCACGACCTGACCTGATAGGGAAAATTGATGACTTTGGAAATGTTTGTAGATGACTGACTTGAGAGACCAAACAACAGGCCTGAAAAGCAAGATTCGGTGTGAGACTGAGGGCCGTTGCCTTTCAAATACTTCGATAAGAAGATGAGATTGTGGCTTTAAGTGAAGAATGTAATATTTTTGTTTCAGAGGCAGAGAAAGATGTCTGGAGGGAATTTGTCTGAAGGACGTTTGGGTTAGTGTTGATGGCAAACTTTATAAAAAACACTATGTTAAATGTTATGTTAAATTGATGCTCGAGTGTCGTGCATCAAGAGGGAGATGGTATAACAATTGCCAAATATGGTTTATTAAGGGGTTCACAGTTGCTGAATAAATGTTGGGAGAACACTAGGGGTAATTTGATAAAAGCCCTGAAAGAAGCCATTTTTCTGCCTAACAAAATTGATGTCTGTGAGTGTGCACACACACCAATAACAAAGATTGTTTCAACAGGAAACGCCAGGGCATCGAAGGACACGGGAGAACAGTAGACAAAAGAAACTACGTACTTTACTATCTGACAATAACCTCGAAATTTGTTTCTCTTTACAGAGAGCATGCAGGATTGGGAGACAGGGCAAAATGTGCCAATAAAATAATGGTTATGGATGAATTTGGCTAACTGTCCTGGCCTGGGTTATTAGTGTGGCAGAAAGGTGCTACACCTGCGCAGCGCATAACTTGAAATTTTCCTTTTACAGAATGTCAGGATGGATTGGATCAAACAGAACTAATTCTGTTCCAAATGTATAAATATTGTGTGGACATGAGCAAAGTGGGTTGAGTGTTTTTCAGGGTAAAAGGACCCCGAGTGCTATTAAGTGAGCAAGAAATTATCCGGAGATAATGTTTCAGGTTGTTGATTCCACAGGTCACACCAAAGGGGACGAGCGGCTAGACAAGCGGTCACTAACAAAATACTTAAGGTCTCCATTCACAGGTGACAGTTCACTCCAGTGGGGGTGCGGTCGTGATATAAGGGAAAACCTTATAAGGATCAGAAAATGGTTGGAGAGTGTGACACCTGGGTCCAAGCCTCTCACCTACACCAACAGGCCACAACCATCCCATAGTCCATGGGGCGAACGAGATGATCAACACGCCTGGAGGAGGATGTGAACCAACTAATGGTTTAAGAATGTGGTTTTGTGATTATTTTGAGGATTTGATTTGATTAAATCAAAATAGGGCTTAGTATTGATATACAGTAGATCAAAAGATTTGATTGGTTACTTATTCATTAGGAAATATTTAAGGAAAATGTTTTTGGGAAGAGAAGATCTATTAATTAATGTAAATTATAGGGATAATTGTTGAAGCTTATTAAGTAGAACCACAGCATGTTTGAATTAAAAGTTAGAGGTAAAAGAACACAGAACGTCCGTGGGGCGAACGAGATGATCAACACAACTGATGGTTTAAGTTTAACAGAAGAATCTGTTTTTGTGATGATTTTGTTTGATTGAATCAAACTAGGTATTGATTTGATTGTAAATGTAGAAAATATATTGATTGTGTCTGTAATGGAAATATTAGAGTTAATATTGAACAACTGCATTGGTTAGAAGAATGGATAAAATTATAAGACTTCTCTGGTTAGATTTTGTTAAATATGGCATTAAATAGAGCTTACTAAATTGAATTAGAAGTGAACACAATATGGTTAGGAAAACCGAGGTGAAATATGGAGATGGGCGTAGATTAATGGAAAAGGCTTAATGATAGGAGTTAGGATTGTTATTCTAATAATTTTGTTATTCATGGGTGAATATGATTACAGTGACAGGTGAAACATGCTGTCTGTTCAATTGGTGAAAAATGACAGTCTATCCCAAGGATGAACAAAATTATGTGACGATACATGTAGCGGGAGCTACAGTGAGATATGTGTTAAATGTATGTTCTGTTTGTTTTTCTTCTATTTGTTTATTTTCTGAGAAAGATTAAGGGCAAAGATTTAAAGAAGGTTACAAGCAGCGGTCATCCGTGTTACGAGATGGCGTACAAAGATAGGGTTTGAAACTGAGTGATTTTTATTATACTTTTATCTGTTTGTTTCCTTACTATGTTATAACTACCTTTTTCCTTACTGGCGTGACTGAGGGTCTGTTTACAGGAGCGCAGGAACAGTGATTTCTCGCTTAGCCCGGCGTCGTAAAAATGTTTACTTGCTAGCTAAAATATTACGGGGCCTTTCCCCAACAAAAACAGCCTTATGCTTCTTCATTCTAAACTTTTCTTCACAGGTTCAAGGAGAGTGATCATTTATGCAAAAATCAGAGATGAAGAGTATAAGTGTGATGATATGACTTAAAATTTGTCTTATTGTTTATTGTTATGATTATGGGTAATCAGAATGATAAAAAGCGGGAATTTGTTGTGGAAATTTTAATAGTCATTGATCCCTAACAGATATCATAAGAGAGAGAACCTATTCAATGTGTAAAATATAGATGATTCAAAGAATGTCACATGTGTGTCTCTCACTTGTAGTGAGAGAAGATTCTGTTTATGTACCTGGGGAGGCAGAAGAGGGAGACACTCCAGAGAACAGACGAACAAGGACCTCTGACCTAGATGTCAGAAGGCCATTTTGGTTCAGGGGGGCTTATTGGGCCAACTAGTGACGTCTATGGAAAACTACTGGGAGGAAGGCTCTGGGGGGAAGAAGGCCTTGAAACTAAGATAAAGGCTAGTTCAGTCTGTCTGGGGGTGTGTCACTCTTCTGCACAGGGTAACAACTGTGTATTAGACTGCTCCTATTCTTGCAAGAATAAATACTTCTATTTTATATAAATTGACTCTGAGTGTCTCTTACGCAGTGATGTTTGCTTGAGATGAATTTTTGCCACAACACTAGCTTGCTAGTCGCTCTCCTGGTCCAGCGGTCTTCAGTGCATAAATACCCACCACAAGTAACCACATGAAGACTAGAGGGGAGCTTAGTTAGTTGGGTGATCTTTAGGTAGTGGGGAAACTCCAAACCGTATTGAGGATTAGTCCTCTCAGTGCTCACAGGGAAACGCTACTGTCTAGCTGGGCCTGTTGGAATAGTAAGTTGTTGGGATTTTGGCTGATTGTAATTGGTAGCGAAAATGGTTAACTGTGAAACGTTCGTTGCGGCTCCGTCTGAGGAGGCTTTGGAGGAATGCACAAGAGAGCAGTTGCTTAAAATAGCTGAGCATTATTCTATAGTGGTGGCTGGAGATAAACGTCTTAAGGAAAATATTAAAATGACGGTGAAATCTGAATTAGTTGAAAGGGGAATTATAACGGTAGAATTAGAGGAACCCTCTCTAGTTTCCACTATTAGACCTGTAGAGGCACAGGGCCTCACTTTTGAGCAACAGAAGGAGCTACTGTTGATTCAAATGGATCATGAGAAACTTAAACACGAATTGGAAATTAAAAAACAAATTGAGGTAGAGAGGATTCGTCAGCAGTCCGAGAAGTCCAGGTTAGATCTGGAGGAATATCGTCTGTCTTTGGGTAAAGAGCGCAGGTGGTCCAGGGAAGATCGGCCTGCTGGGGTGCGTCCCTTTGATATTAGTAATTTACGATTGTTACCGCAGTTTAATGAGAGAGACCCAGATGTTTTTTTTGTGATGTTTGAACGTGTGGCTAAGGCGAGGGAGTGGCCTGATGCAGATTGTGCGCTAATGCTTCAGTGCGCTCTTACAGGGAAAGCTCAGGAAGCTTATTCGTCCTTGAGTGTGGAAGATAGTTCTAACTATGCTAAGATCAAAACGGCCGTGCTTAAGGCTTATGAGCTGGTGCCAGAGGCATATCGTCAGCGGTTTAGGTCATGGGAGAGAAGGAATGGCCAGACATACATGGAGTTTGCTAGGGATTTGACTAACCTTTTTAAAAGGTGGTTGACGGCCCTGGAAATTGGCACGTTTGATGATTTGTGTGATTTGGTTATTTTAGAACAGCTTAGAAATACGCTTCCAGTGCAAATTGCAACATACGTTACAGAGAGAAAGTTCACTACTGCTGCGGAGGCGGCTGAGTCAGCAGATGAGTATGTATTACTCCATAAGGGCAGGTTTAGAGAGCGCACAGCGGCGTGTGATGATCTTGGATGGAGAGGCAAGAGTGTGGGTGCGGCTTCAGGTGACAGGATGCATTCTGGCAAAGTTGGAATGTTTAAAGCAGATAGTATGTTCCGAGGGAATGCTGATCCCGATACAAGTTGCAACTATTGTCATGACAGAGGACATTGGAAAGCTGAGTGTCCGGTGTTGCAGTCCAGGAAAAAGTTTAGCAAACACCAGGTTAAGCCTGCTGCAGCGGCTGCGCCTGTGGATACTGATGAAATCTCTGAATTGTTGACTTCGGATTGTGCACCTGACGTTTTGGATGCATATGGTCCTTTTATTAGAAGTGGTTTTGTGTCACTGGTTGGAGATGACACTAAAATCCCAGTGAAAATTCTAAGAGATACAGGGGCCTATGATTCGTTCATAGTGGGTTCGGTATTACCGCTGTCGGAGGCCAGTGACACTGGTGACCGAATATTGAGTCGTGGGATGGGGTTAACTGTTTTGCCTACTCCCTTACACAGAATAGTCCTAGATTGTGAGCTGGTGCAGGGTGAAGTATGCGTAGGGGTGCGGCCGGCGTTGCCCATGGAGGGGATTCACTTTATTTTGGGCAATGGCCTGACTGGTAGTCGGGTTTGGGCTGACACTGCACCATCACCTGTGGTTACTCCTAGTCCTGTTTTGGATCAGAAGGTAAATGACTCATTTGAGGGTGTTTCTGCCTGTGTGGTCACACGAGCAATGGCTAAGTCTGATGTGGAGGCATCGTCTGAGGAGAGAGGTGGTGATGAGTTGGTGGCTCCGTTTGTTTCTGATTTTCCTCTGTCCGTGTCATTGAGTGAGTTGTTGCAGGAGCAGCAAAGTGATCCCTCCCTGAAAGAGATGTTTGATCGTGTTGTTTCTGCTACAGTGATAAGTAGTGCAGGTAGTGGCTACTTTGTGCGGAACGGAGTGTTATTTAGGAAATGGGTTACTCTTGGTAATGACTTTGTGGGAGATCCAGTGTTTCAGTTAGTGGTGCCGGCTAAATTTCGTTCGCTGGTCCTAAAAGTGGCTCATGATGAGAGTGGGCACTTTGGAGTTAAAAAAACTTATCTGAACATCTTGAAACATTTTTTTTGGCCGCGAGTAAAAAGAGATGTCGCAGCATATGTTAAAACCTGTCATGTGTGCCAGTTAACGGGGAAGCCGAACCAGTCCATTAAGCCTGCTCCACTGCAGCCGATTCCTGCTGTAAATGAACCTTTTGAGTATCTCATTGTGGATTGTGTGGGCCCATTGCCGTGTTCTAAGTCTGGATGTAAGTATCTCTTGACGGTAATGTGTCAGAGCACTCGGTATCCGGCTGCTTATGCACTGAGGTCGATAACAACTAAAGCAGTGATGAAAGCTTTAACTCAGTTTATTTCGGTGTTTGGTATACCGAAAGTAATCCAGAGTGACCAAGGGTCCAATTTTTCGTCACACATGTTTGAACAGGTGTTAAAAATGTTACGTGTGCAGCATAACCAGTCATCTGCGTACCATGCACAGAGCCAGGGTGCTCTGGAGAGGTTCCACCAGACTCTGAAAGCACTCCTGCGGGCGTATTGCACCGAGCTGGATAAAGACTGGGAGGAAGGTCTTCCATGGTTAATGTTGGCGGCTAGAGAGGCAGTGCAGGAGAGTACGGGGTTTAGTCCCAATGAGCTGGTTTTTGCACATACAGTGCGGGGGCCCTTGGCAGTGTTGAAAGATGGTTGGGTGGACACTGAACCACCTAAGAATTTGATTGACTATGTAAATGGGTTTAGACATCGGTTGTGGGTAGCAGGTGGGATGGCAAGGGAAAAGTTACTGATGTCACAGAGCAGAATGAAAAAGGTGTATGATCGCCGTACCGAACGCCATGAGTTCAGTCCTGGAGATCAGGTTCTCGCTCTCATGCCGATTGTGGGTTCTCCATTTCAAGCCAAGTACACCGGTCCTTACACAGTCGCTGAAAAAATATCTGATTTGAACTATGTCATTGCAACCCCAGGACGGAGAAGATTGACACAACTGTGTCATGTCAATCTGCTGAAGTCCTATTATAGTCGGGATGCTGAGGTCAGCCAGGCAGATAAAGATGAGGTACGTCCGGCTCTCGTGGTCAACCCAGTTTCGGGGTCGCAGGAGGAAGATGGGGTGCCGGAGCCTGATGATAGTTTATTATATGGCCGGTTGAATAATTCAGACTCACTCAAAAATCTTGACAAACTGTTATCCCATTTATCTGAGTCCCAATGTGGTGAGCTGTCTGATCTGGTACAGAAATATTCCTGTTTGTTTGGAGACGTTCCTACTTGCACGGATTGGATTGAACATGATATTGATGTGGGAGAGGCGCAGCCAGTTAAACAGCGGTTTTATCGCATGTCGCCAGATAAATTAAAACATCTAGATTCTGAAATTAATTACATGCTTAAAAACAGTATTGCTGTACCATCATTTTCAAGTTGGTCATCCCCTTGTATTTTGGTTCCCAAGGTAGATAGAACACCTAGGTTTTGTACGGATTTTAGAAAGGTGAATTCTGTAACAAAACCCGACTGCTTTCCGCTGCCAAGGATGGATGACTGTGTAGATCAGGTGGGGTCTGCCAGGTTTGTCAGCAAGTTTGACCTACTTAAAGGGTATTGGCAGGTGCCTTTGTCTCAGCGTGCTCAGGAGATATCTGCATTCATTACGCCGTCGGGACTCTATTCCTATAGAGTGATGGCATTCGGTTTAAGAAACGCTCCAGCAACGTTTCAGCGCCTTATGAATCGTGTTGTGTCTGGTTTGAAGGGTTGTGCCGTTTATCTGGATGACCTAGTCGTTTACAGTGATACATGGCACTCTCACCTTCAGCGTATCCGGGCTTTGTTTGAAAGGCTGGCTGAGGCGCATCTTACCATTAATTTGGCTAAGTGTGACTTTGCTAGGGCTACTGTGACATATTTGGGGCGTGTAGTGGGACAGGGCCGGGTGGCTCCAGTTCAAGATAAGGTGAGGGCAGTGGAGAGGTATCCTCAGCCTACAACAAAAAAGGAATTGCAGCGTTTTCTGGGTCTGGTAGGTTACTATAGGAGTTTCTGCAAGAACTTTTCCACTGTGGCGTTTCCGTTAACGGAGCTGTTGAAGGCCAGGGTGAAGTTTGTTTGGTCCTTTGCATGTCAGCAAGCTTTTGATAGTATCAAGTCTCTGTTGTGCTCGTCTCCCGTGCTAGCAGCCCCATGTTTTGATAAAAACTTTATGCTCCAGGTAGATGCCAGCCAGGTCGGAGCAGGTGCTGTATTGCTTCAGGAGGATGATCAGGGGGTGGTAAGACCAGTTAGTTTTTTTTCCAAGAAGTTTAACCGTTACCAGTGTAATTACTCGGTAATAGAGAAGGAAGCACTTGCACTTATTTGGGCACTACAGCATTTTCAGGTGTACATAGGAGGTGCTCCACTCATTGTATACACAGACCATAACCCTTTAACATTTTTACAGTCATTCAAGTGTCCAAATCAAAGACTTATGAGGTGGTCGTTGTTTTTGCAGGCCTATGACCTTGACATTCGGCATATTAAAGGGGCAGACAACGTCATAGCAGATGCTCTATCACGTGCCCCTATTATTTGAATGTACTATGACACTTGTGCTGTCGGATGATTTGCTTTGCTCTGCCTGTTTTTCTTAAATTTGCTTCCTAGGTACCAGGTTGCTGAAGAGTGGGTGGGAGTCATAGCGGGCCATGCGCAGAGGGAAGTCAGGTGTATGTTCATATTTTTTGTTATTGTAAGTAATTGCTGAATTAAGTAAGGTACATGGTGTGATAGGTGATTTTGAGTAAGTTAGTGGGCCGGTGATTCCCTTTGGGACACCGACTTTAAGGGGGGGGGTGTGACGCCCCTGTGTGGCTGGACTGTTTATGTTTGTCAGTACTGCAAGGGTGATGTGTTTTTCTGTTTTGAGGAGCTGATTGCAGAGGTCCTTCCCGATTGTGAACACCTGGTCCTAGTGCTCCACAGGAGATAAAAGCTCCACCTCCAAGATCGTCGGGCTCTCTCTGATCCTCGTTACCAGCAGTCGCCTGTTGTTCTGGATTTGTTTGTTTTGTTTTATTTTAACACTTCAACAACACTTTACACCACGATCACTCATCCACACTTACACAACTGAGGTTGCTGACTAACCCATCTTATCATTCAGGTATTGTTCTGATTATGTCACGTTACAATAAACCTTGCTAAATCGATCGCTGAGTCCTTTCCCAGTTTTTGTCATGGCCTTTTGAGCCTGGTCATGACAGTGACTACATAATACATTTGCTCAAAACATCATTTGCACATGCTTTTTATATTTTTAAAATATTTCTTATTCTATTGGCACCAATATTGCACTTCCACAAGGTTGGTAATGCCAAACATTAATACAATTTTAAACTCAACATTTGAAACTTGATTTGTGATGATTATGTCATCATCAACATTGAGCTGATAACACCTGATCTAACTTTTTCTTGGCTTTCTCTGCCACAACAATTGTGTTATACAAACACACAGTTACAGCAGCCAATGAAAAGTTAATGTAAAAACTACAGGGACCAAGAGCCCAACTAAAGCAAACACTGATCACCACAATGGTGACACTTCAAATGAAACAAATATCTAAATATCTAATAATCTAAATATCTAAACTTCTGCTAATTCTCACTAAGATCATCTGACAGCAATAGTCAAAGTAATTCTGTCTAAATGAGACCATAAATGATGTTGAAAATATGTCCACAATGGCCACATTTGAACTAGTTTTTAACCTTGTACAAAGGTTCGATGAAAGTCTATATCGGTTCAGTTAAGTCTGTATCAGTTACAGGGAAGCAATTCCATTGATTTGTTTGGACATTACTATTTCACATAGATTCTATCTGATTCAGTTGTGTTGTCACAACACAAGGAGCTTACATAGATTCAACAAATTCCATTAATGTTAATAAAACATAATGTGCTTGTATGGAACCACTGTCCATAATTAAATTGAGTAAGTTTAAAGAGTCATTTTTTTTTAGTGACAGGTTAAGTTAATTTAATGCAATACAATAGTGTTTTGGTGGTAAAAGAAATATATGTGTGTTACTTTAACAAAACATACTTGGGTAAAAATAACAGAGCCACAAAACCATTTTTTTGAGTGCAGTATTTGAAAGAGATCTACAAACCTTTTCACTCTGCCTCTGGCTGATGAATTATCATGTATAGGCTACTGTAATTACCATAATAAAAGAGCCATGTTTGCAGTTGTGCCAAACCGACATGCAATTTGCCGGACAAAAATTGTTCAATTATCTCTACAGCTTTAAAACTACTGAAATGTATACAATTTGTTTATATGAAAGGTTAAAATTATGCCATAGAATTTCGTTTTTATTATTTTTTATTCCATTAAAAAAAGTTTTTTAGACTGTTCATTTGTGTGGACAGTTGCACAAGCTGACATTCTTGGGGGTTTAAGATAACAAGGTAACACTTTACAATAAGGTTCATTAGTTAACTACATTAGTTAACATTAACTAAGAATGAACAATACTTCTTCAGCATTTGTTAATCTTTGTTAATGTTAATTTCAACATTTACTAATACTTTATTAAAATCTTGTTAACATTAGTTAATGCACTGTGAACTAACATGAACAAACAATGAACAGCTGGATTTGTATTAACTAACGTTAACAAAGATTAACAAAAACAGTAACAAATGTATTGCTCATGGTTAGTTCATGTTAGTTAATACATTAACTAATGTTTAATAAATGAACCTTATTGTAAAGTGTTACCGATAACAAAATATAAAATATGTATTATTTAAATGTACTAAAAATGAATTTAAAATAAATAGATTAAATGTAATCTATAGATTAAAGTGATGGATGTAATGAATTTATCAAATTATGCTAAAAGGAAATAATGTGTTTTTGTGTGTGTATAATGTTTTGTTTTAAAATGTAATATATTATGTATTCATTTATATAGTAAAAAGTGCACTGGGTGCATAGCATCGTAAACATTAAGATTAATGAAATTTTGGCTTGCTTAGTTGGGGACATTTATTATTCAACCCGGATGCCGCAACACTACTGACTCCGTGATTGGTCGATAGGTGGAGGGTGGAGCATCAGACCAAAACACAACATGACAACAACATCAGTGGAGGGCTGCAACTTCACTTTTTAAATGACAATATCCTGGCCGGACTACTGTTGTCAGTGATATTTGAAATGAACATGATTTCTTGATGTCTAGTGACATATCAGGGACATTTTATGATTAATTGAAATAAATTTCTTACATACGGCTCCTTTAAGGACACAATTTTCTCCTACACTCTAAAAAAAAAAGTTGATTCAACTTTAAATTATAAGGCAACTTATCGCAAGCGCTTTTTTGAGTAAACTCGACAGTCAGGGACTAAAGTCCACCCAACTTAAAATATTACATTAACATCGCAAGTTGTCACAACATAAATAGTCATGTTTACCTAATGAATAACAGAACAAAATATTTTGGGTTTACTGAACACAAATAGGCCTATTATCTATACGCATAGACTGATTCATTTATTTAAGTAGTCTAATTAAATTAAACACAGACCATAACACAGGTCAAATAACTTTTAACTTTTTATTATTTAAACAGTTTGTATCCAATGCACAACAACAACATTACAGTACCAAGTCTGTATGGCAGACATTGCATTTTAACTTCTTTACTCTATGCATTTTACACTTAACTCTATCTGAACTTATATGAAACTTCCCTGAACCATCTGAGGTCTACGTGAATCACGTGACAACCAAGCATTTTGAACTTCCGTTGTCGCAACTCTCTCTCTCTCTCTATGGCTCTGTTTACCCAGTAAAAAACACTGAGCGCTCAGCGCCAACAATACGCCAATGTAACAACCAACACTTTATGATGATTCCAATGAGTACAGTTATCCAATCCCATCCTCTGTTGAGGCAAACACACTTGAGGTGTTTTTTGTTTTTGTTTTGTTTTTTTGCACATGTAGCCTATAGCTATGTGGTAAAGGAGTTTCCATCATTTCATGCGCATGTCTTATTGTATAAAAAATATCTGCCTCAATTGAGCACATGCGTTTATGTTTATGTGCATCTTAGAGTTTCCATCCAGCATTCTTTTATGTGATCATCCAAAATTCACATAACAGGGGGAGACCGGGGACAGTTGCAACAGGGGATGGTTGCAACATGTAATTTTCCTCCAATCAGAAACAAGCTAGAGTGATGACACTCACATTGCACAACAACTGTTGCAACTGTCCCCGTACAATGCATAAATATTGCTAAAATTAAAAATTATAATATAATTTTTTTTTTAAATGTTTTACATGACAATAGGCTAAATAAAAATGAATTGCCTCACAAATTGTTTCATTCTTCCTATGTCACTAAAAGCCTACTGTATTTTATATCAGTTTGAATATTTGACATCTGCACATAAGGCCTACTCATCTAGACACATCTATAATTGTCATCTAATCAAAGCTGATGAATAAATAACACTGTAATATTATTATAACTTATATTTTTGATAATAATAATTTTGCTAACACTGACATATATTGCAATATATTGTAATTTGTAACATGTTGCAACCATCGCCAAACAATGTTGCAACTGTCCCCGGGCCCGGGCAACATCTGACTCCTTACATTCAAATGCAAATTGTGAAAAATGTAGATTGTGTAATTATCTTTAAATGGTTTAGACTATTAACAGACAGATGTAAGATTATTGTATAAACAATTGGTTTGTCTAATCCAAACCGTCTCAGTGCCAAATGCAAAAAGTGTCTCCCCCACTTTATGTGTAAGTGTAACTTCCCTTCCTTAAGTGAGAAAAATAACGGGCGCCACATCTTTACTGTCGCTTGTTTGCTTCTGATTCTATTCTCTGTTGATGCGTGTAGAAAGCATGTCCGAAACGCGTTCTATGTTTCGTGAGAAAGTTCTCACTTGTATGTACGTGTAAATGTTTGGCCATTTATAATAAAACCTCAGAATTGCATTATTTTGCATTATATTTATGATGACTGAGCGATTCTGACGAGGACACCAAAAGCACTTTATAGTGATATTGACCCAACTCCCTTTGCACACTGTACCGCTATAAATTAGAGACTCATTTATATAATTCAGTGTACTTTTTGACTTCAACTATAAACGCCAGTGAAGAGAACTATATGGATACACTTATTAAACCCAGTTCGGCTCAGTCACACATTCGCTGTTGGTGTTAATTTAACTGTTTCCACTAATATAACAAAGGGAGTTGTTATCCTTACCTGTCCGGAAATGCACTTCAAGATACAAGTGAAAATGCTGGAGCCTTGTGCTGTGCTGATTAAAGGCGGAACAAAGCCAGATGAGTGTCTTAACCTCAGACAAGTGTATTAAATAGACCAAGGTTACAAGGGAGGAGGGGGGAGGGGGAAGCTAAGATAACATTCGTTTATCACTTTATTCTAAGACATCCGAGCCTTTGTGGTCTGTCTATTGGAAACTTACAGACTGTTGACCTCATCTAAACAGCAAGTCCAAAAGTTCACCTAAGTGAATCAGCTACATTTGAGGCATAAAGATTAATAAAAAAAAGCATTAAACATTTAAAATGCCAATAACATCAAAATAATAGTTATGAATCAGAATCAGAATCTGAAAGAGCTTTATTGCCACACACAAGGAATTTTCTTTGGTACTGAAGCTTCCAGTGCACATATACAGATACAAATACAACAAGAAACAGTAATACAAATTATAAAAATAAAATTATTATAAAAAAAATATGAAAGTACTATAAAATATAAAATATAAGGCCACAGTTGGGTTTAGTCAGAATAAACATTTACAGATTATGAAAATATTTACAGTATTTTGAATAGTATGAATAAATAAAAATATAAATCACCTGAGTTTGGAAGATATTGCACTAAACAGTGGGAGTATTGCACTACAGGCATATGCCTTGGGAGGTAAGTTAACTGTTCAGAAGGGAAATGGCCTGTGGGAAGAAACTGTTCCTGTGCCTAGATGTTCTTGTGGCCAGTGATCTGAGTCGCCGTCTTGACGGTAACAGTTCAAACAGGAGGTGTCCAGGGTCTGTGATGTTTTTACCTGCTCTCTTCCTCACTCTGGAAGAGTACTGGTCCTGGAGGGTTGGCAGGTGGGCACCAATGATCCTCTCCGCAGTCCGGACTGTCCGCTGTAGTCTCCTGATGTCTGATTTGGTAGCTGAACCAAACCAGACAGTGATGGATGTGCATAAGACAGACTCAATGATGGCTGAGTAGAACTGAATCAGCAGCTCCTGTGGCAGGTTGAACTTCCTCAGCTGGCGAAGGAAGTACAGTCTCTGCTGGGCCTTTTTCACAATCCAGTCAATGTGATTGTCCCACTTCAGGTCCTGAGAGATGATAGTGCCCAGAAACCTGAATGACTCCACTGCTTCCACAGTGCTGTTCATGATGGTGAGTGGGGGGAGTGCTGGGCTGATGAGAAACACATCAACATGATAATGATTTCTGTATAAGCAAAGGATAAAACATAAGCAAAAAAATAATAATAATTCATCAATGATAAATGTATATTTTATGTTATTTGTAATGTATCACTTGACTTTGACTAGTTTATGGTATGCGCAATAAATTATTAAAAAGAACAGGAAGGAAGGAAGAAACTCCATCACCAGCTCCATCACAGTCTGGTTCTGCAGTTGTCCAGCACGGGACCGCAGGGCTCTGCAACAGGTGGTGAGAACAGCCTTAACCAGCAGTCAGCAGTCATATCACCCTGTAGCCCAAGACTGGTTGCCCACTGAAGCTAAGCAGGGCTGAGCCTGGTTAGTACCTGGATGGGAGACCTTCTGAGAAAACCAGGTTGCTGCTGGAAGAGGTGTTAGTGAGGCCAGCAGGGGGTGCTATCCCTGTGGTCTGTGTGGGTCCTAACGCCCCAGTGTAGTGACGGGGACACTATACTGTCAAAGAGCACCGTCCTTCGGATGAGACGTTAAACCGAGGTCCTGACTCTCTGTGGTCATTAAAAATCCCAGGATGTCTTTCGAAAGAGTAGGGGTGTAACCCCGGCATCCTGGCCAAATTCGCCCAGTGGCCTCTGTCCATCATGGCCTCCTAATCATCCCCATATATATATACACTGATTGGCTTCATCACTCTGTCACCTCTCCACCAGTAAGCTGGTGTGTGGTGGGCGTTCTGGCGCACTATGGCTGCCGTCGCATCATCCAGGTGGATGCTGCACATTGGTGGTGGTTGAGGAGATTCCCCCCTTCCTTGTGAAGCGCTTTGAGTGCCTAGAAAAGCGCTATATAAATGTAATGAATTATTATTATTATTATTAACAACGCTGGAGAAGATCGACCAGATCAGGGTCAACAGGAGGGCCCACAACATCATTAAGGACAGTAGCCACCCCCAGCATAACATATTCACACTTCTACCATCCGGAAGACGCTACAGAAGTGTGAAAGCAAGGACAAGACTGAAAAACAGCTTTTACCCACAGGCCATCAGGCTTGTGAGTGGTACTTACCCACAGCCCCTTCCCCCAATATTGCTAAAATTAAAAATGATAATATAAAATAGTTTTAAACAAATGTTTTACATGACAGTAGGCTAAATAAAAATGAATTGCCTCACAAATTGTTCCATTCTTCCTATGTCACTAAAAGCCTACTGTATTTTATATCAGTTTGAATATTTGACATCTGCACATAAGGCCTACTCATCTAGACACATCTATAATTGTCATCTAATCAAAGCTGATGAATAAATAACACTGTAATATTATTATAACTTACATTTTTGATAATAATCATTTTGCTAACACTGACATATATTGCAAAATATTGTAATTTGTAACATGTTGCAACCATCCCCAAACAATGTTGCAACTGTCCCCGGGCCCGGGCAACATCTGACTCCTTACATTCAAATGCAAATTGTGAAAAATGTAGATTCTGTAATGATCTTTAAATGGTTTAGACTATTAACAGACAGATGTAAGATTATGGTCTAAACAATTGGTTTGTCTAATCCAAACCGTCTCTGAGTAACAGCGCCAAATGCAAAAAGTGTTGCAACTGTCCCCGGTCTCCCCTACCTGTCCAAATGCAACGTCTCATTAAAATGCTGATGTTGGCATCCATTATTTCTTCTAAGTTCTAAGTGCAACAATTTTTTAGTTAGTAGTGCGGCTAAGCAAAGCATTGTTCTCTGGCATGCTTCTTTTTCTTCTGGACAAGATGAAGAATCCACATGAATGAGGAGTTTTAAAATCGTGCGGCTTATTGAGGAGAGGTGTGCTATGACTTTTTAATCGATCGGTCGTACGATGTTTGCTTATCGCTTATAAAAAGTCCCATAACATAGGCACGAATTTTGACAGCTCCGAGCGCGGATTTTGTAGTAGAAACATGTGGGTTACCACATTTGAAGAGGCTGGAAAGCTCTGTAAGAACATACATTTCCCTGAGGGGCAAGAGCTGCTAGAATTGCCCCACAGATAGGCCTACTAGGCTACGGTGAAGGGACTGCCGATGAAACCGGTGCGCACACGTGTTTATTTTCTATGGTAACTTGCATATGATTTTTTTATTGCACAAAGGCTAACTGGATCACAATGTTATAGAGACATGAGGGTGCTCATTTTACTCAAGCAACCAATCAGTGTCTCAGGATGACAGTGAAGCTATCAAGCCATGCCCTAGCAACCATTTAGAGCACCCTAGCAACAAGCTCCATAGACTTCCATTCAAAGAGATCAAAAGGGATACAGAAGTGTCTAAAGTTCACACAGTCCAAATCCGATTATTTGTGTATCTGTTTGGAATCTGATCTAAAATTACCCAGCAAGCAATTTTGCATCTAAAAGACGTCTAAGTCTAATAGCCGTCAAAACACAGCCCAGACGTCTAGGCTAAAACAAGGCTAAATTTGGGCTGTCAGTGAAAATCTAATAGATGTCTAACCAGAGCCCAAGAATAGACTCAATTAGACGGCTATTAACGTCGGAGATCAACGTTGTTTCGATGCCACGAGAAACATAATTTCTACAATGATCCTGTCAGTTTGCTGCCTGGGCCGTGCAGTCTCCCGAGGAGAAACTGAAACAAATGAGATCAGCACAAACAAACTCAGTTAACATCAAAATGTGGAGTTTTTATGTTTATAACATAAGACACAGTTAAGCAACATCACACTACCAAGAGTGAATACCATCACGATTGAAAATGTGACACTAATTACATAAAACAGTTCAATAAACAAATAATATTAATGTAAAACATTTTAGACACAATATTGACTGTGTTGTTCTATTTCAGAAGCGAATATAGTTCCAAACAAAGATCACAGCATTTTGAACTAATCAGTCAAGTCAAAGATTTAAAAAAACATTCATAAACAATTGCCCAATTCAGAGGCTGCATCCTTCACATTCGAAGGCTGATTGCGTCACAGCAGCACAATGAAGCCTGTCCCAATTAAATTAATCTCAGTTTATTGCCTAAAGCCAGGGGCACATTTTATGTATAATATTTATAATAGTCCTTTATGATTGTTGCTTGTCAGACTGTATGAAAATGATGATCGCTGTAAGTCATGTCACACTGTAAGATTTCAGTTGTCAATGATGTCAGACTGTACAGCAGTCAAGATGCGTTAAAAACGAGTAAGAAAACAAGTCCGGAGTTTTACATCATCAACCAATGAATTTCGTCTGAGGTAAAATTTTATTGCAACGGTCATTAATCGGCTGTCGGTGAACATGTCAAACTAACGTTCAAAGACTTCAGATTTTAGCGTAGGATCAGAGGATTCTTTTAGGATTTGCAAAATTTGTCTCAGACGGCCAAATCGTGGCCAAAATTGCACAGTGTGAACCCGGCTTAAAACAAAAGCTACGACTCCTGCATTGATATTGGTAACACTTTATTTTACGGTGTCCTTGTTACATATGCTACATGTACTTACCGTAGTAATAACAATAAATTGTGTATAATTGCATGCAACTTGACCTCAACCAAATCCTAATCCTATCCTATAGCCCTATAGTAAGTACATGAGTTAATTAATATTACTCAGTACTTAAATATATAATTACACTGTAACAATTGCACCTTAAAATAAAGTGTATCTGAGATTTTATTTTAGTAGTGTGGACTCACTCTGAGAGATTTTAAGAACTGTCCGTCTAGACAGAACATACTACTAACACTTTAAATTGTATTAAGTCTCATGAAGTCGTTAAGTCAGAAATGATCTCCATTTGAGAAACTGTTTGTTTGTTCCTCAGGTGTGTTTGGTGCTGAAGACGCAGTGAAGACAGTGTCAGTGATGGAGGGAGATTCTCCCACTCTAAACACTGATGTTACTGAAACACAGAAAGCTGAGCTGATACTGTGGACGTTTGGACCTGACAGCACTCGTATCGCTCAGATCAACAGACTGGTCAATATGGTCTCATTCAACCCGATCTCACGACCAATTCGTACGAATTTGTACGAGTGGCTAATTCATAACAATTCATACGACCTGGCTCGTACGAATTTGTAGGATTTTTGCTAAATCGTACATGTTTTACGAATTCCAAATTCGTATGAATTCATACGAATGACCTACCCCTGACCCCGCCCCTAAACCTACCCATCACGTGGGTTTAGACAAATCGTACGAATCCGTACGAGCCAGGTCGTATGAATTGTTACGAATTAGCCACCTTTTAATCATTCATACAAATTCGTACGAATTGGTCGTGAGATAGCGTTGTCTCATTATACAGTAATGCTCTTGATGGGAGATTCAGAGGCAGGCTGGAGTTAGATGATCAGACTGGAGATCTTACAATCAGAAACATCAAAACTGAACACTCTGGACTTTATGAACTACAGATCTTTGGCGGAAATGTGGTCACAGCCCAAAAATTTAGTATTATTGTTTCTGGTGAGTAGTTAAAATATATGCATTCGGTTTGATTTCATTGCTTTGCAGTCAGCAGCAAAAATGATTAATATTACAGTTTCTTTTATAGTTGGCTAATTGAGATGATGACGTTTTTACGTTCTGCTCAGTTGATAGGGGAAGTAACATTAAGTTAAATCTAACTAACTTTATAGTATATACAGTAACAATATAATAATATAACTATAGTACTCTTTTTGTGAAGAAAAAGTACATACTTTTGAGTGTGTAGCAAAAGAGTAGGCAAGCTTTGGGACATACTACTTCGTCATCTTTAACGGACAGATCTGTCGCGTGCGTCCTGTCACCGTAAACTGCCCTGTCAATCATCTCGTCACAGTTAAAATCCTCCATTCAATCTAATTAAATGTCCTACCGTTTCGGAGAGAAATGTTGTGGCACGTTGATCTGCAGTCGTGGGTCATTAATGCGGAGACTCCTTGTGTTTGCAATTTGAATGTAATGATGCATTTAAAAGTTAATGGCTAAACGTATCTTTACAAAAGTTCACAATGCTGCTGCAGATGCAATATAATGTAGACAACATTGAATAAATTAATTTTCGTCAGGTTAGATACTGATAATTAATCACTCAAACCCCTTTATCTAAACCTCTCTACATAACCGCCGGACTCGCGCGTCCTCCATGTCTGTAGTTTTTTAACACTTTTCACTCGTGTTTGTAGTTCTAATCGAATCCGCGTCCAACGCGCGATGGGTTGTGGGCAATATCAGCCGTTAGAGTGCGCATCGATCTGCACATCGGATTCTGACCGGAAAAAGTAGACCATCCGGGTCTCTGTGGAACACTCATTTCAACATACTACGATTTGGGACGTACTAATTCTATTTTCGAATACTATTTAGGACGGATAGTATGAGAATTGGGACGCAGCCCTGGTCTCACTATTCACAAAGAAATGTATAATAACCAAATCTTACATTATAAGGACTATATTGCTAGCACCAAAACCCACTACTACTCCAGAATAATCATTGCCAATAAAGGAAACTCCAAGTCACTGTTTTCCCTACTTAACAATATCACCCAACCCCAGGACTTTCTTCCCCCCTCACTTGTATACAACCTCCTTCTGCAACTCCATTATGTAATTTTTCACAGAAAAACATCAAAAACATCCACCAGCACCTTGGATCTATCCCTCACCTCAGCATCTCAGCTGACTTTCACCCATTCACACATTCATTCTCTTCCTTCCAGCTCCCCACAATTTCAGAAATCACAGAACTCATCAGGAAATCCAAGCCTTCCACTTGTCAACTTGACCCCTTTCCCACACAACTTGTTAAAGCCTGCCTTCCCTCCCTGGTTCCCCTCATCTCGGCTATCATCCACTCCTCTCTCACCACTGGAACTGTCCCTACATCATTCAAAACTGCTGCCATTACCCCAATTTTGAAATTGGTGCTGATCCCTCCAACAACTTCTGTCCTATATCCAATTTACCATTAATTTCCTAAATCCTTGAAAAAACAATTGCCTCTCAACTCCATTTTCATCTTTCCCACAAAAACCTGTATGAACAGTTCCAGTCCGGTTTCCGTCCACTTCATAGCACTGAAACAGCACTTATCAAAATCACCAACGACCTCCTTGTGGCAGCTGATTCTGGACTCCTTACCATCCTCATCCTCCTCGACCTGAGTGCAGCCTCTGATACCATCTGTCACACCGTCCTCCTCAACAGGTTATCTTCCATCGGCATCACCCACACTCTGTTAGACTGGTTTACATCTTATCTCTCTGGACGCACTCAGTTAATTCAATTTAAGTCTTTTAAATCCTGTCCCTCCGCCGTCACTTCAGGTGTGCCCCAGGGCTCTGTCCTGGGGCCCCTACTTTTCATCATTTATCTCCTTCCCAATATCTTATGCAAATTTAACATTCAATTCCACTGTTATGCTGATGACACCCAGCTCTACCTCTCGACCAAACCCTCGTCCACTAGAAAGTGCACTTTTATAGGCTACATGTTAAACTTCTTCAAACTACTTAATCAAGGTGGCTCTATTTAGATAAATATTTATATAATTGTAATTGATTATTCTCTGTTTGTTCTCTGATGTTTTCCAGCTCGTCTGCCAGTTCCTGTCATCATCAGTGACTCTTCACACTGTTCTTCATCATCATCATCGTGTTCATTGGTGTGTTCAGTGTTGAATGTGTGTGATGCGACTCTCTCCTGGTACGCAGGAATGAGTGTATTGTCCAGCATCAGTGCGTCTGATCTAAGCATCAGTCTCTCTCTACCTCTGGAGGTGGAATATCAGGATAAAAACACCTACAGCTGTGTGCTGAACAATCCCATCAGCAACCAGACCACACATCTGGACATCAACACACTCTGTCACACATGTGCAGGTACCACAGCACTGATTTGTTCTGCTCCACATTATTGATACCTCTCAACTTAATCTCCAGTTCCCAGGTTTCCCATAAATACAACATCAGCATTTTTAGTAATCTGACCCATTTCAGATCTCAGTTATTGGATATACTCACTGTGTTAAATCTCTCTGATCTACTGTTTTACAGTGGACGAGTCGACGATCAAAACAGGAGGTTTATCGTTCAGTCATATAGTGCTGATCTGTGTTTTTGTTGGAGTAATTGTCGTAGCCGTGGCTGCCGTTGGGTTATTCACCATCCACAGGAAATATAGAAATACGAATCAAATGAGTAAGTATGATCTACAGTTATATAATAGAAAATGTGAGATTTATTGTGAAAAAAGAGTATATATCTAGTAAGGTTAAGTCATGGGCGATTTCAAAACACTGAGTGATTCATGAAGCTTCGAAACCTTTACGAATCTTTTGTTTCTTTTGAATCAATGGATTGGAACGTGTATCAAACTGTCAAAGTCACGTGATTGCAGTAAACGAGGCTTCGTTACATCATAACTTTTTCAATATGTTTTGAAATTTCAATGATTCACCACTGTGAGGCGTTGATCTCTGTGAAATCATTCAGATTCAGTGATATCGCTCCCAAGTGTGTGAACCATTGAACAAGTGTCTATGGTTTTTACCCGATCTCTGATCAGTTTTATACATGTTTGGATGTTTTAATGGGACATTTGTATTATTAAAGGAATAATAGTAGTTAATAGTCTCTTATTAGCCTGTTTAGCTGAACCATCCATGGAACAAACAAAACAACCCATAAAAATTGATAAAATAACACGTATTATACGGACACTTAATATTGATTGGTATTTGAGTTAATTGTTAGTTAATTGTATTTGATGGATTATTTTTTTCAATAAAACATTTGCAATGGGTTTGTAAAAAGCTGGTTTTATGCTCGTTTAGCCTGAGTTTTTGTTGCATTTCCACTGTTCAGACCAGCAGGGGTCGCCAGCGTGTGGTGTTTTGAACTATGAATCATTTCGCAAAGCAATTGGATAAATTGATTCGAAGCTTTGAAAAGCTTTGTTTCTCCCATCACTAGTTCAGTCATGAAACTCTATAGGGCGCAGGCTTTACATTCTACAATGTTTAATCTCTATCTCCATTCCCATTTGTTTAGCAGACGGGGTCGTTCCTGAGAAAGTTGAACTGAAGACCGTGTCAGTGACGGTGGGAGACTCCATCACTCTAAACACTGGCATCACTAAAATACAACACTGTGATGTGTTACAGTGGAGGTTTGCTAAATCAGGCACAGATCACACAAATCCATTTGATGTCATCACCAGACTAAATGAACTGAACAATAGCGGTTGTCACGATCATGATGACCGCCTGATCCAAGTTCATGATGACCGAGTTCACCTGGATCGAAAAACTGGATATCTCACTATCAATGACATCAGACTTACAGACTTTGGAGTTTATAAACTAAATATCATCAGGAATGGGAGAGATATGATCTCCAAGACATTTCTTGTCCACGGTGAGAAGCTCAAATCTGTCAGTGTAATAAAGTTAGAACAAATAATACATTTTACTGGATTGATTGGATAAATGTGGCCCTCTTTGAGTATTTGTAATTGTAACATCAGCACTTTTTGACACTATCCTACAGATTCCTCAGAAAGAGAAGATGCGTCAGAGGAGACAAACTCACTGTTGAAGAACGGACAGATCTCTGAAACCTCTCGTCTATAGCGAGCCTTCAAGTCTATCACCCTGGAAAATGTGTTTGAAATGACAAAAGTATAATGACAAAGGGTTTCTTCTAACCCCACACTCTGGGGCGTGGTAGCGGGGGGAAATATTCGCCAAGGAACACTCAGGTAAGATGACGTAACATAAGAACAGCCTTCTATCTGTAGAGTTTTGACTTCTTTGCTCGCTGTTTTGCTATTATTCTCGTGCATTGACTCTTTCACTAAGCTGAACAGCCAATCAGAGTTCCCTCTTTCACCGACGGCCCGACGCCGATTCAACATGTCGAATCGGCCGAAACAAAGCCGACGAGGACCAATTTCAGCCGACGGCACGGAACCGTGCGGAACACACCGAGGAAACTCAGTCGGCCGACGCACAAAAACTGCCCAACGGCCGACCGTCGGCTTGGTGTGTTCCAGGCTTAAAGTCCGTCTCCACCGTTGGAGAAGTCGACGTGCTCAAGTCAAAACTCCGTCTCCCCCCCCCGTTTGAGAAGTCGCTCAATCGAAACTTCGCCTCGCTGCCGAAAACTGAATTTTTAAAATATGTAACCCTAAAAAGGATTTATTTTTATAACTTTTTAATATTAATAAATAAATAAAAACTATCCTGAGTAATGATGTCAAGTCTCATTAACTGTCTTGGTAAGTATAATATATGAAAGAATGTACTATTACACATAATGTATAATATTTTTATACTTATAAAATTTGCAGTGGAATTACTCGTTAAAATTACTATTGATCTGAAGTCGGTTTTTAATATGTTCTGCACAATGCTGTTACTTTAGCTTGTTATGCCTCTTGTCACCGGATGCCTGACTGAGAAGATCTGCAGTGAAGTTTATGCATTTTGTTCATGTTTCAATCTAGGAACCCTAACATTTATCCCAAAGACTCTTCACCACTTTATCAGGGCTATCAAATGATCTGATTTGCAAAACCTATGACTCACAGACAAACATATTTGTTGCTTTCTTTGCATAAAATCAGTCATTTATTGATAGAGCAGTAAAAGAAGCAAAGCAAAACAGAATGGCAAGAGATTCATTTGAAACAATAGTTTTAATATACATGTACTACTGTAATATATAAGCTTGTATTTTTTGTACTTGCTGAGAAACTGGTTACTGTGTAAATTACTTTTTTCGTTAATAGCTCTAATATTTTGAAACTACAACAGTAACTTTAGCTCTGCGAGTAAAGCTCTCCCAGAAGGCTCTGCGCACGTAGCGGTCTGGAAGTCCAGCAGGAACAATGATCTGAGAAACGGTGGTGCTTTCACTTTTCCCACGGCCCTTATTTATCTGGATCTGCAGGTTGTATTGTGTTTTGTTGATGATGTTCTGCAGGTCGAGGCGGAGATTATCAGATTTGATAAGTGTGCCTGCCTTATCCCGCAGTTTTTCATTTTTCCATTGATTCATCAAGTTTTTCACCTCTTCTTTCCACGTGTTGCCGTCAGCAATAGAAGCTGGCTCTTCATAAAAGGTTATTTTTATGCGGTTACCCTTGTCATCCACAGTGTCTATCAGTCTTCGGTCTCTCTTGTTGCGATGGCGAGAGGTGATGATAGTGCCTTCTCCAGATTCAACGGTCTTGTCGTCCTTCACCAGCCCACAGTATCCCCAACTAAAGATGCTGATTCTGCACCAGCAGAAGTCTTCTCCATGCTTTCCACACACACTGTCAGCTCTGCACTGCCTACCCCAGTAGTCCATGTTTTCCTGAGGTGAACAGTACATAGCTTGGCTCCTTCCATCTTTATCAATCGTCTTGCACTTGTACTCGCCGCCGTCGGGCTTGCAGTCTTCTAGACACTGCGTTTCGAGATGGGTCAAGAAAGCTGTCCCAGCACTTGGCCATGGGGAACAGAAGAGGACGAGCAAAATGATACAGGTGTGTAGATGATCCATTCTTTCTGTGTGGAGGAGAATGAAGTGAAGAGTAAGAGGCAGCAGTAAACAGACATAAGAATTTCGTTTTTAATTTTTTTATTATTATTATTATTTTATTCCATTTTAAAAAGTTTTTTAGACTGTTCATTTGTGCGGAGAGTTGCACAAGCTGACATTTTGGGGGGTTTAAGATATCAAAACATAAAATAGGCTATGTATTATTTAAATGTACAAAAAATGTATTTAAATAAATACATTACATTTAATATATAGATTAAAGTGATGGATGTCATGAATTTTTCAAATTATGTTAAAGGGAAATAATGTGTTTGTGTGTGTATAATGTTTTGTTTTACAATGTAATATATTATGTATTAATTTATATAGCCTAGTAATAAGTGCACAGGGTGCACAGCATTGTAAAAAGAAGATTAATTAAATTTTGGCTTGCTTAGTTGGGGACATTAAATATTCAACAATATCATTGATCTGCCTTAAGGACGAAATTTTCTTCTACAAACAAACTTTGTTGTATTATTTTCATGTTATCATTGTGAAGCTACTTTGATGCAATCTGTCACAATCTATCTGTTGACTTGACTAAACATTAAATATTAGCAGATTTTTATCTTTTAAAACAACATTGCTGTAACTACATACACACTATACATTCACATCTTAGTGTATTATATACATATTGTAAATCAATGCCAATCAATCAATTTATTGACTAAAAACTACCAAAAATCACAGTTCTGCTCTCTAACTCCATCGATTTGAATTGGCGGAACTATCTGAACTTATATTGAACTTCCTGGAACTATCTGAGGTCTACACGAATCACGTGACAACCAAGCAGCTTGAACTTCCTTTGTCACAGCTCTCTCATATGGCTGTTTTACCCAGTAAAAAATACGCCAATGTAACAACACTTTATGATGATTCCAATGAGTACAGTTATCCAATCCCATCCTCTGTTGAGGCAAACACACTTGAGGTGTTTTTTGTTTTTGTTTTGTTTTTTTTGCACATGTAGCCTATAGCTATGTGGTAAATGAGTTTCCATCATTTCATGCGCATGTCTCATTGTATAAAAAATGAATAACTACACAGGAACAAACGCGTAACACAATATTAAGAATCTAGTAACTATTATTAACTAACAAGAAACTCTGATTAATGAATTAGTAAGTAATAGCGCACACATGAAAGTGGTAGTTCACTATTAACTAATCAATAACTACTATTTATTTTATGCTTCCCAGAATACTACTGAAACAGTTTCATAATTCATGCAAAACTAATCAATAACTATGGAGGACAAATGACTTATGACTCAAGTACAGTGTTGGTCAAGTTACTTGGAAATAGTAATTAGTTACTGATTACTGATTACTTCTCCAAGAAAGTAATCCAGTTACTTTACTGATTATTTATTTTCAAAAGTAATTAGTTACTTTACTTGTTACTTTACTAAGTTACTTTTCAAAAACATGATGCACGACCTGAATACCCTATAAAGCAATAGACCTTTCAGCCTAATTATATTCTGCATATTCCATCATCTAAAATTGAATCAAATGAAACATTCTCTTTTTTAAAACTTGTTGTATTAGTTTCAATATTTTAACTTTATGCACATTGCATCAAGCAAAAATTTAATTAAATTTCTTCAGACTTGAAGAAAATTGTTCAACATTTAAACCTATTTTCTGCACATTCCATCATATTTTAAATATTTAGCATATAAAATAAAAATATTTTTTGTAAAATTCTTCATTCGAATAGATGTAAATAAAATAAAGCAATAATAAAATAAAAATTACAGTCTCTCCTGACTGTATTCCAAATTATTAACATTTACGTCTTTTAACAGTAAAGTGCAGAGAGGAGTAAAAATGAGTTTACCAAAACAGAAAATGCTGTTGCATGCCATGATGCCACATTTAGGCTGTTAGTCCAGTCTCATTTTATGGCTACCCTAACAAGGCCCTATGTTTTTGTTTTCTTTCGGAGTGAAACAATTGTTATATCGCATCAGCATGTTGCTCAACAACTGCACATGTCAGTAGGCTTGTTTGAGATGAGCAAAATCTGCGCAGAACCGATCACCGGTGATCAGCGCGAGATGCATGCATGCCGGTTAAAAAAAGTGTCCGAGAGTCGTCCGCCTTGCTCTGATGTCATGGTGACGTATGTCAAAAAACTCTCGCGACCGCAAGGCGCACGTGTCGGATTCTGCAGTCGCGCGCAGTTGCTCTCCACCGACTGCGCTGATCCAGTGTTGCCAACTAATTTTCAGCGGAAGTTGCTAAAGGCAGGTCGATTTGTTGCTAAAAGTTGCTAAATGACGTTGTGACGTCATTGCGCTATGACGTCATTACGTAATCCCAACGCAAAACTACGCCATTATGTAATACGTAGATATTATTTGAAATATATATATATATATATTAGGGCTGTCAGTTAAACGCGTTATTAACGGCGTTAACGCAAACCCATTTTAACGCGATTAATTTTTTTATCGCGCGATTAACGGTCTTTTTGGCCTAGCAAAATTTTCACATGCTTTTGCAACAGGACGCGGCATGCGCGGCGCTGCGCTATGAAACCCATTCATTTCAATGGCTTGCGCCTCGCGAGGACGTTTTGTTGCTTCGTCGACCAAAGCGCAAGCGGATCAAGACCGGAAACAAAACAACAGGCACGCGCACACACACTTGTTTGGGCTCGCGAGCCGGCCAAATAGTAGGTTAACGTTACGTTTTGAGTGGATGACGAGCGCGAGACGCCGAAATGGATGCCAATAAGATTCTGAATGGAAAGTTTACTTTTAAAAAGTTGCCAAATTGTTCCATTGACAACACCAAAGTGATCTGTGTGTTTTGTCGTTGTGAACTGAGCGATCATCATCGCAGCACGTCCAGTCTGAAATACCACTTGATGATGGCCAAGCACACACACACACACACACAAGCACACACACACAGCTGATGCGAATTCTCCGCCCCCTCGTCAATATCAGTACCTCGTATTTGCTCCAAGTGAGAATGTTAGTGTGAAATTGAACACAGTATGTCAATGTTGTTTTCAATAAAAAAAAAAATGCACAAAGCAAGCCAATCCACTTTTTTTCATGTCGATAAGAGCATTAAAATGAGAAAATAAATTGGGACAAAAAGAAATCAAGAGACATTTAGAATAGATAAAAATGTGCGATTAATTGCGATTAATCGCGAGTTAACTATGGCATTAATGCGATTAATCGCGATTAAATATTTTAATCGTTTGACAGCACTAATATATATATATATATATATATATATATATACAGCATTTGTAAAAGTAATACAAACAACACTTTTGACACTTTTGTTGAATACAAACAACCTTATGTAGCCCCTGCGCTCGTTGTCTTTTGTCTTCCTGTTTTCACATTTCCACAGCGATCTTAAAGGGTAACTAAACCCTAAAACAACTTTTTTTAGTTGATGATCTGTAAGACTGGGGCTTTATTAATGCTGTTCATTTATTGTTGGCATACATTTTTTGACATTTGGGTATAAAGTGTTTTAATTCTACAATATATGGTGTAAAAACGTCTGAGTGCTGCCCTCTTCAGGTTCAACGGTGGCTACTGCAGTTGAATTTTCCTATTGGAAGTTGTGGTGCCCTTGCCCTGACGTAAGCAGGTACCAGCTCACCACGCCCATGCCGTGTGTTGTTTGGATTAGAGTCACTTTCCAAAAGTTGCTAAAAGTTGCCAAATAAATTAAAAAAATGGCTAAATTTGTTGCTAGGTGCTTTTTGAAAAAAAAGTTGCTAGGGTAGTCTGAAAAGTTGCTAAATCTAGCAACAAAATTGCTAAGTTGGCAACACTGCGCTGATCAAAAGCATGATGGGAAACGACTTGCTGACGAAACAGCTCAATGCTCATTGGTTTAAACAACCGTGATGTATTGTTCTCTTTTAAAATGTTTGAATGTTAAAACTAATCATGTTTTATGTGTGTACGTTATGTGTGAATAAACGCTCTGACAGTGCGATGTGGGTTATGTGATGTCATTTTTATAAAAAAAAATATATATAAAAATGTATATAAAACACATGTCTGTATTAAAGAAAAAATATTGATAAACACGTATTTGGAATGGAATTAAAACACAAGTTGGCTACTTGGGGTGTCTTGTTCATTATATTTATTTTCATATAAAAGCAACAGAACTTAAATTGCATGCAGTTTATTAGCAACACCTGCACGAGCGTGAATCCCGTGAATCCCGCGATATCAGCCTTTGATCTCACAGGTGTCTGATCCACTGCGAGAAGAGAGATCTGTCTGTCTTGCCTGCGCTTTTTTCACTCCTCCCCTCACTGCAGCCAACTCTCGACTACATTTCAGGCGAGGCGCATCTCAAACAAGTGTTTACCACTGACTTCGCGGCGCTCATATATGTCATTGTCACTCAGTCACGACTCATGTCACGAGACAGTCTCACAAAATAAAATCAAGGTTAACTAACGCAATAACGTAGCCTGCTTACGGGGAAGTAACAGTAATATAATTACTGTTTTTGGAATTGTAATCCCTTAATTACTCGTTACTTGAAAAAAGTAATCGGATTACAGTAACGCGTTACTTCTAACGCGTTACTTACTGCCCATCACTGCTCAAGTGTTACATACTTCCAAAGGAATTACTAAATATCTGGATCCGTATTCTAAAGTGAAGATCATGGTAACTAACTAGTAATGACTCAAGTGCTATACTTACATACACTACAACACTACATACAAGTGTTACTACATACATTACTAGCTTTACCATGATCTTCACTTTAGAATACGGATCGAAATATTTAGTCATTCCTTTGGGAGTATGTTGTAACACTTGAGTCATTACTAGTTACCATGATTCTTACTGTAGTTACTAATGAAAAGCCAATAAAGTGTAGAATCTTCTAATCATTCACAAGATATTCTCTCTCACACACACACACACACACACACACACACACACACACACACACACACACACACACACACACACACTTATATGAGCTAGGAGACACACATAAAAACATATTTTTTTGAGACGTTAAATAATAAAATCACTGTATATGGTATTTGGATGTCTGATGACTCATATGTTCCAGTATTCTCCATGACTCTATATTGATTCAATGCCAGTCCAGAGGAATGCCGGAAAATTGGCCACAGGACAAGTAAGGTCGCGATAACTGCATTTAAAAATCCATTTCTTTAAAATTATTCAGTTGATAAATAGTTATCTAGGAGATAGCATAGGTTAATTATTAAAAGTTTTCCCAAATCATAAGTCTGCTATATATGCTATAACATATTGATAATGTAAACAACCTTGTGTATTCGTTTACAGTAGCAGTTAAAATGTTAATGTAGTGCTACACTGTAAATGATTTCTGTTGTTTTCACAGTATTTTTGCTGTATTATCAGTGAAAGTTTACTGTAAAAACAGTTTACAGTAAGTTGCTGTAAATTTTATAGCTTTTACAGTATTATTGACGTATTTCCAGCTGTCATATTGTAGAACTATTTACAGGAAAGTAACTGTCAATTTATGCTATTCTTTGAAGAAGAAAAAAACAGAGTGGGACATTAATTACAGTAATCCTTATATTACTGTTAAATTGATGATATAGCCAGGCTACACCTGGCAACCATGCAATCATAAACCGTTAACCGTCACTCGAATTTTCCTGAGCCTTTTGAGGACGGGCCACTACGAGCAAGAACCAGCCAGGTGAGATGTAAAATTGTATTTAATATCTTAAAGATGTGTATTTCTAAATGTTCACCCCCAATGCCCAAATGTGAAGATATTCGTTTTGGTGAGTTTGATATAACAACCTGATAAGTTAGCTTTGTAACGCAAACATTCTAGCCAGTTAGCCAAATAACGTTACTAGTTATCACAAGGTTTGCTGTTAATGTTAGTTAAGAATTTCAAGTTTAGAACAAAGTAATCGAAATGATCTTCTTTCTGAACATTTGTGTGTAACTTACACACAAATGTTCAGAAAGAAGATCATTTCGGTAACTTACACCGTGTGCGTGTGGCCTGCGACCGGAGACCTCATAAGCGCCTACGCCTACAAGGCTCGAAATCGACCCATGTTATGCACGTCTTGAAGGGAAAACCACAGCGTTTTCAGTCATATTATACATTTATAACGTGAGTACAACCGATGTAGCCTACACTTAAAGTGAATAGACAGGCAGTGAAAGTCTCGCCGAATGAATTCGCGCGTCTCGGCAGCCAGCCCTTCAGACCAGACGTTCACAGGGTTTGATTTTGCTCACTCGTTTTCATTCACTTCTTCAAGTGCACTATATTAGTTTATTAATGTCTGGATACAGCCACTGCCAATGGACTGCGGTTAATTTAGTTGTATATTTGATATTCGTTTGATATTCACGAAATTGGCCATTATAATCCCCGTTTTGTCACTTTGGGTGCTTCTCATATTATTTGTGACAAATCAGGTTCTTCCTCGAAATCGGGTCTTTGTTAGGACCCCAAGCGATCTCAAATTAATTTTAATAGGTAGGCCTACTCCGTTTAGAGTCTGATTACAATTTCTACAAAATCATGTTATGATAAAATCCTTTTTGAACCACTTTAAAATTACCATTAATATCTGTATTAGTAGGCCTAGGCCTATATGTAACGTTACAGATATTGGCCTGATAGCATAGCCTACACGTATTTGTCATCTTTAATGTTCAATTAAGTGTTAAATGCCCGAATAATAAATAAATAAATAATATTATAAAAGAATAATGTAATTATGTTCAATGATTCACTTAATACGCTATTATTATTATTTATTTTTTTAGGATTCATTTACAGTTTATCAAGTACTAAAACAAATTCCACTCAGTTTGTTTCATTATGCACTATATAGTAAGCTATGCATATTTTAATTTAATATCGTTTGTTATATCTATTTCTTTCAGTGTGTATGTACAGTTGTTCGACATAGCAGAGTGCTGATGAGTATCGCTCTTTTGGTTAATACAGAGGTAAGTACTATTGTTCATACACAATTTTCAGCTATTGAAGAACGCATTAAAATTCATAAAATGAGAGCGGTTTTAGCTTTGTAACATGGATCAAGGAGATCAGGATCTTATAATTAAGTTTAAAGGGATAGTACACCCAAAAATGTACTCACCCTCACATAGTTTCATTTTCATTTAAAAGTATTAAGTATTGGCACATCTCCTGGTTGAATGTATTGTGGTTCCATATACTGTAAATTAAATGAAAGCTGTTTGTCATATTGATGTCTGTCAAGCTGTAGTGCAACTCCATTTTAGTGTTTTATTCTCAGGCAGCAACAATCTGGGATCTGCATTGGCCCTGCCAACTTGCCAAGTCTGGAGAGTGTTTTTACAGTTTAATGAATTCAATTTTAATAAAAGTTTTTAAACTGACTTCTGAGTGTTGTCATAATTGAGGTGAATCTAATAATCAGTAATATAACTGTGAAATTTGCATACATGCCTTTATATTTCATTTTTTTAAGCGTGTAACAGATTGTAGTTAGTTATGTTGTGTGTATATGTGTATATATGTGAATATAAAAACTACCGTAATCAATTATACTGCATAGTAACTTTACAGTATTTTAAAATACAGTGCAAAAACAAGAACTGTAATTAATTTTACAGTATAAATATACTGTAAGTTATTATACAGTGTGCTGTGAACTACTGTAGTCAGATTTACAGCAATTTTACGGTGGAATAAAATACTGAAGCTTGCTGGATATTTGTTGCCAGTAAGTTACTGTTGATTTTACGTTAAATTTGTTACAGTGTAGTCATTTGTCCTGCATTAGTTATTGATTAGTTTTGCATGAATTTTGAAACTTTTTCAGTAGTTCTCTGGGAAGCATAAAAGAAATAGTTATTGATAAGTTAATAGTGAACTACCACTTACTAATTCGTTAATCAGAGTTTCTTTTTAGTTAATAGTTACTAGATTCTTAATATTGTGTTACTCATTTGTTCCTGTGTAGTTATTCATTAACGAAGGAACCGTATTCCAAAGTGTTATCCGTTTATGTTTATGTGCGTCTTGAGTTTCCATCCAGCATTCTTTTATGTGATCATCCAAAATTCACATAACGCTATAAGTGTAACTTCCCTTCCTTAAGTGAGAAACAGCGGGCGCCTCATCTCTACTGTCGCATGTTTGCTTCCGATTCTATTCTCTGTTGAAGCGTGTAGAAAGCGTGTCCGAAACGCATATGTTTCGTGAGAAAGTTCTCACTTATACTTGTATGTGTGTAAATGTTTGGCCATTTATAATAAAACCTCAGAATTGGGGATATTCAAATTAATTAACCAATCATTAATCCCATTGATCAGCTCTACCAAGGATGTTTTTCCATTAAGAAACGAACATTGTTATTATGTTTTGATTGATACTGTGAAGCTGCTTTGAAGCAATCTATATTGTGAAAAGCGCTATATAAATATACTTGATAGAGATAGAGAATTGCATTATTTTGCATTATGTTTATGATGACTGAGCGATTCTGACGAGGACACCAAAAACACTTTATAGTGATATTGACCCAACTCCCTTTGCACACTGTACCGCTATAAATTAGAGACTCATTTATATAATTCAGTGTACTTTTTGACTTCAACTATAAACGCCAGTGAAGAGAACTATATGGATAAACTTATTAAACCCAGCTCAGTCACACATTGGTGTTAATTTAACTGCTTAATAATTTCCACTAGCCTACTTAATATAACAAAGGGAGTTGTTATCCTTACCCGTCCAGAAATGCACTTCAAGATACAAGTGGAAATGCTGGAGCCTTGTGCTGTGCTGAAAGGCGGAACAAAGCCAGATGAGTGTCTTAACCTCAGACAAGTGTATGAAATAGACCAAGGGTGGGGGGCGTTTATCACTTTAAGAAATCCGAGCCTATTGGAAACCCTCTTCTAAACAGGAAGTACAAAAGTTCACCCTAAATGAATCAGCTATTTGAGGCATAAAGATAAATAAAAGAAAAGCATTAAACATTTAAAATGCTAATAATGGTAAAATCATCAAAATAATAGTTATGAGAAACACATCAACATGATAATAATGATTTCTGCATAAGCATAAGCAAAGGATAAAACATAAGCAAAAATGTTAAATGATAAATGTATAGGCCTATTTTGTGTTAGTTGTAATGTATCACTTGACTTTGACTATTTTTTTACGTGGTATGCGCAATAAATTATTAAAAAGAACAGGAAGGAAGGAAGGTTTAGAAATTATTTTGACCGTGAAAACACTGAATTTATGTTTTTGGAATATTATTAATCTTTTGAATTTCTCTTATAGCCTACCAAGACAAAGAAAAAGTAAACATTTTTGATGCAATAGTCAAGGATGTGTGAGCGGAGTAATCTGCGAATTGGGGATTATTGCAAAGGACGAAAGTGAAAGTAAAGTAGTCAAGTGCGGCAATCACGGGATTTTGGTAGAGACATTCAAAATTGTTTCTTCAAATCAGTGGGAATTGGACTTGTTCTAGAAGTTGAAATATAACTTAGCTGTTACGTTTTTTAATTTATTGATCTTGACTCAAGCTGCGTTCACACCACAAGCATCTCTGCATGTCGCCATAGAGCATCACAGTCCCGCCCACAGCCGGAGCCGGAAGTAAAAATTCAATACAATTTCTCCATTGACATTTGGGATATAAGCCATAAAAACGTAACCATACATGGTAGACTTAAAACCAGCTACGGCTGTACTAAGTGATTGTATATGCTCATATAAACGCCAAAAGTTCGTGGGGCACTAACCTTGTTTTAAGATAAATCCCTTTTATTCGCGATGTATTGGATAAGTACTTCATTACCCACAATCCTGAACAATCCCACAGTGATGCATCTGATTGGTGGAAGTCGTGTCACGTGTCTGAAACCCCGCGAAGGCGCGTGAAGACTGAAGATCGCGTAATGACGTAGGGCTAAGTTCATTGGTCGCACCTCAGAGACGACCCCGCGCCATTGGATGTGCAGTTGCCCCAGCACAGCCTATGAGCGAGCCAGATGCTCAATGTTTTAGCATGTGCATAATGAGTTTCCCTGCACATTCACTATATAAAATTCACTGGAGGAAAAAGTTCACGTTGTCGTCGTCAGATTTGGAAGTCACTCAAAAGGCTCTTTCACGGTGGCTTTCAGTCAACTTTAGTGAGGCGCGGTGGTTTATGGGAGGAGTAGTTCCTTTGCTCGGAAATGAAAATATGTACACAGGCTTGTACCCTTGACATTTTTTTGGATTTTCTCTTCGTTTTTTCACTCGAAATGATATGTTGTATGCTTATGAGTTCAGCCGTAGCTGGTTATCCTCAGACAACATGTTTTTACAGCAAAATCACAATTATACTATACTGTCTAACTACTTTACACCTTCAACAGAAAACGTTTACTCTAGTAGTTTAACACATACGATTTAAACACAAGGAACCGTGTTTACTCACATTTGAAAACCCCCGGCGTCGCTGATCTCCGTGATGTTTGATAATGACGTATGCTCTCGCGTGGCCTCCTGGGATAGATGAGTATCCATCGGACGAGCACTCAAAAATCTGTCCTGAAGCAGTAAGCCATCCGGGAACTTCTCGCCTACTCTTTTATGAATACTGATGTTTCGAACGTAGGGGAGCGCGGGGCACAACGTAACACGCCAGTAGCACCTCAATGCAGTACATAAGATCCACAGGGAGGAGTCGGATCAAGATCCGAGGGGTGGAGATGGGTAGGATTAGGGGTGGGTTTAGGGATTAGGGGTGTGTTTAGGGATCAGGGGGCGGAGATGGGTAGGTTTAGGTATATGTAAGGTGGGAGGAGTTGGATCTGGATCCGACTCCTCACACGGGGCTAAATGTAACACACTATGGCAAGCCATTTTAACATTTAAAAGCTAAGTTTGACTATCCGGAATTAACACTGTAGATATCAACAACTTCTTTCTGACTAGTCGTAATTACATTTTGGATAGTTGGAATTGTCATTCAAGATATCTGTAACGTAATTGTGACTAGTCGAAACGACAGATAGAGATATCTGTAATTCAGTTTTGACTAGGCAAAACTGAATTACAGATATCTGCAATGACATCATTGAAAACGACATTCAACTCGTCACACATCTTAAATGACAATTGCAGATATCTGTAATTCAGTTTTGCCTAGGCAGAATGAAAGTTAAAGATATCTCAAACGTCATTATAACTAGTGCAAATTATTGTGCATGATGTAATTTCCCCTCCCCACCATAATCAAAAAAGAAGTGGGTTAATTTCCTTATTTGGAAGAAGAAAGAAGCTGCATTGGCTTTAATCAAAAAAAAAAAAAACAATAAAAAAACACCAGAAAATGTTTACATGTTTCCAGCATGACACAAATTATATTCATTTGCATTAGCCTGGGGGTCACTCAAAAATATTGGCAACATGCAATGTTTGCCATGCATTTCTATGTTTATGACCATGCTTAAAATTAGTAGATTATTGTTGACGAAAGATTTATGCTTGAGAGAGATTCACACTAATTCACTTTAATGAAGATGCTTACATGCATGCAATTCTTGCCATGGAAGTGCAATAACATTTGATTGATTGAACTTCCTTAGATGAGAAAAAACAGTTCTCAGATTAGTTTTTTTTTCCCACTGTAAAAATCCATGATGAGCTAACAGCATTAAAAAGACGATTAAAAACTCCTTCACCCTCGACATGGTGCTAATTAAAAGTGAACAGTTAACAGGTGCTATGTGATTTGATGATTTGAACAACAACACGCTCTGCTCCCGCCTAAAGTGGGATGCGGGCCTAATTTGCATACAGATATCTGCAACGTCATTTCGCCTAGTCAAAACTCTAATTCAAGATATCTGTAATTACATTTTGACTAGGCAGAATGAAAGTTACAGATATCTCAAATTTCAGATATCTCTAATCAAAATTCATTTTAAGATATCTATAAATTGATAATAGATATCTACAATTATGACTATCCCTAACTCCAGTTTGAGATATCTACAATGCCATTTTGACTAGTTATAATTCCAGTAACAGATATCTACAACATACTTTCGCCTAGTCCAAACTTAATTTAAGATATCTGAAAAGGAACATGTATATGGCAAGCCATTTTAACATTTAACAGCTAGACTGGATATGTGTTGCAGATATCTGTAATTCAGTTTTGCCTAGTCAAAAAGAACATTTCAGATATCCGCAATTATATTCTTCCTATCCATAATTGTCATTTCAGATATCCACAAAGACATTCTTCCTAGGACAAATGACATCACTTTTGCCATTCGTTTGTATGGGGTTTGTCATTACAGATATCTACAATTCAGTTGCAGATATCCACTATGTGAATAGGGATATCTGCAACTGAATTGTAGATATCTGTAATTCTAGTTTAAGATATCTACAATTTGATTATGACTAGTACTAACTCCAATTCAAGATATCTTTAATTCACCTCAATTCAAGATATCTACATGTTCCTTTTCAGATATCTTAAATTAAGTTTGGACTAGGCGAAAGTATGTTGTAGATATCTGTTACTGGAATTATAACTAGTCAAAATGGCATTGTAGATATCTCAAACTGGAGTTAGGGATAGTCATAATTGTGACCTGATCCAGCAAAATGAGTCACAGTGACCCAAATTTAAAAATTGAGATTTTGGTATTAATGGAAAGAGGAGATCTTAAGCTTTCAATTGATATCCTAGTCAAAGTCATACCTTGAATGGTTGTAAAGATATACACATTTGAATTATGGTCGTCTGCCCTCTTTTTCCAATTGAAAACCTGAGAAAATCGCTTTTAAAGTTTTTTGCCCGTTTTTTGTTGATATCTTTCAAAATCCATTACATTTAAAGGGATAAACTATTTATTTTACAGCTTAATTTGACCAAAGACATTAATATATAAATGCTATTAAACCAGGCTGAAGCTCAAATTATTTTAAAGTTTTTATTTGAATAAATAATTTAACAGTAGGCCTACCTTTTACAAAAATGTACTAAAATCAGAAAGATTGAACAGAGGTGCTACATTGCTTGAGAGAGAGAGAGAGAGAGAGAGTGATCAAACACATTAATGAATTCTCCTTGCAGATAAATAGCTACACTCATTCACATTTGTCAATCACGTTATGTCAATCACGCTTGCACACTACGACACTTTCATCCGTTATATAAAAACAATCGTAAGTTTTTCGCATCCGTAGCAAGCAGTTTGAATGGTGTTTTGACAATTCGGAGCCACCGAATCAATACGAAGAAAAAACCCATACGAAAAAAACGCAGACTCAGTGTGCAATGGCCAGGGGGCTTGATGACGCTTTGGCAACTTTGCTCGCTTTTGACAGCGACATTTCTCAAATTAATAATATTTAATCTTTCTGAGGAGATTTGCTAGCTTGTTTATTACACAGAGCGCTCGCTGCGAGTCTGACGGTAGGGTGGCTGGACCAATCGCGTGCCGGTCACTCGAAACGGCTTCCCATCGACAAATAATCAGCATTTGTGTACATTTCTAAGCTTTTTGATTGGTTCTATACAACGTGTAACACCATTTAAAGAGCAGAGATAGTGACGTTTCAGGGGATACCCGGGAAATGCTCAGAGGTGACGAGAGGAGTTGAGAAAAGCAATGTTCATTTCCAGCGAATTTAGTAAAACTTTGTCAACTTTAATAGTAATTTAGATACCTTTACTCAATTATCTGGACTACGAAACTTTGGGAGATTATTTTTGAATGTCTGTTCTTTGAAATTAGCACAAAAAAAAAAAATCTATTATTTCATTGTTTTTCCACATAATCGGCCCATATCTTAAAATAGAACGTTGCGACTTCCGACTCATTTCGCCAGATCGGGTCACAATTTAATTGTAGATATCTATTATCAAGTTATAGATATCTTAAAATGAATTTTGATTAGAGATATCTGAAATTTGAGATATCTGTAACTTTCATTCTGCCTAGTCAAAATGTAATTACAGATATCTTGAATTAGAGTTTTGACTAGGCGAAATTACGTTGCAGATATCTGTATGCAAATTAGGCTCGGCCGCATCCCACTTTAGGCGGGAGCAGAGCGTGTTGTTGTTCAAATCATCAAATCACATAGCACCTGTTAACTGTTCACTTTTAATTAGCACCATGTCGAGGGTGAAGGAGTTTTTAATCGTCTTTTTAATGCTGTTAGCTCATCATGGATTTTTACTGTGGGAAAAAAAAAACTAATCTGAGAACTGTTTTTTTCTCATCTAAGGAAGTTCAATCAATCAAATGTTATTGCACTTCCATGGCAAGAATTGCATGCATGTAAGCATCTTCATTAAAGTGAATTAGTGTGAATCTCTCTCAAGCATAAATCTTTCGTCAACAATAATCTACTAATTTTAAGCATGGTCATAAACATAGAAATGCATGGCAAACATTGCATGTTGCCAATATTTTTGAGAGACCCCCAGGCTAATGCAAATGAATACAATTTGTATCATGCTGGAAACATATAAACATTTTCTGGTGTTTTTTATTGTTTTGTTTTTTTCTGATTAAAGCCAATGCAGCTTCTTTCTTCTTCCAAATAAGGAAATTAACCCACTTCTTTTTTGATTATGGTGGGGAGGGGAAATTACATCATGCACAATAATTTGCACTAGTTATAATGACGTTTGAGATATCTTTAACTTTCATTCTGCCTAGGCAAAACTGAATTACAGATATCTGCAATTGTCATTTAAGATGTGTGACGAGTTGAATGTCGTTTTCAATGACGTCATTGCAGATATCTGTAATTCAGTTTTGCCTAGTCAAAACTGAATTACAGATATCTCTATCTGTCGTTTCGACTAGTCACAATTACGTTACAGATATCTTGAATGACAATTCCAACTATCCAAAATGTAATTACGACTAGTCAGAAAGACGTTGTTGATATCTACAGTGTTAATTCCGGATAGTCAAACTTAGCTTTTAAATGCTAAAATGGCTTGCCATACATGTAGATATCTTGAATTGAGGTGAATTAAAGATATCTTGAATTGGAGTTAGTACTAGTCATAATCAAATTGTAGATATCTTAAACTAGAATTACAGATATCTACAATTCAGTTGCAGATATCCGTAATTCACATAGTGGATATCTGCAACTGAATTGTAGATATCTGTAATGACAAACCCCATACAAATGAATGGCAAAAGTGATGTCATTTGTCCTAGGAAGAATGTCTTTGTGGATATCTGAAATGACAATTATGGATAGGAAGAATGTAATTGCGGATATCTGAAATGTTCTTTTTGACTAGGCAAAACTGAATTACAGATATCTGCAACAAATATCCAGTCTGTTAAATGTTAAAATGGCTTGCCATACACACTTGTTTTAAATATTTCCACACATGCCAGCATGACGAAACTTGGTGTATTTACTAGTTGCCATATCAACACTATATAGAGAAAAAATTGCGCCAAAATTCAGAAATCTTTGTAAGATATCACTGAACATTTATTTAACCATAGCAAAATACATTTCTTACTTAAGTTAATTTTTCATCTCTATTTTTTGTGTTTATTTAAAATTAGACAAATCTGATATTATTTTAATCTCTAATCTGTTGTTTAACAGTTGATATAGTTATTTAATGCTTCGCTAACTAGCAGAAGACACTAGCAGGGTTTAAACCCCAGTTGTGCAGTTGGGGCATGTTGTAACACTGCGTTACAATGTGCCCCTATTAGAAATATGCTATTATATTCTATACTTTTATGAATTCTATTGAGAAAACACGAGAAACATGTAAATAAAGACTGAGAGTCAATGTTCAGAAATGATTAATTATTATTTTGTTTTGAACTATGCTGTATAGCTGCATTTTCTGGTGTGTTTGTTGTCAAACTCAAAAATTAGGCCTCATTTACACTGCAGGTCTTGATGCCCAATTCTGATTTGTTGCCTATATCCGATTTTTTGGACCGTCCGTTTACACGTTCTTTAAATTGTGACCCATATCCGAGTCATGTGTTTACACTTGACTGAAACATCGCGCATGTTTAAAGGGGTCTTCTTGCACAGATGGACGAACGCGCAGCGAGATCTCAGGACTGGTGGGAACATACAACACGATCTCATGAAAGTGAATATAGCACGAAGTTTATTTCTCGTGCCATTTATAGGCTACGCCAAAAATAGTTTTTGCTTGCATATGATACGCACTGTAAACGTGCGTATTTAACGCCATAAAGTGCGTATCATGCACGCAAAAACTATTTTTAGCGTAAATGGCACGTGGGGGGAAAAAATGTGCAATATACGCACTTTCATGAGATCGTGGCGGGCTTTAACGAGGCGCAGTGGGTCTGAAATTTTAGGATGAGCAAGCCAACCTTTGATATGTTGTGTCAACGTGTGTCCACATTCCTCTCCTATGACGACACAATGTTTTGTCGGGCCATCCGTCCATCCGCAGATGCGCATCTGGGGTTCTCTCGTCATTAAACCGCGGAGACGCAGCCTAATGCCTCGGAAAATCCGATCTGCCTGTTTACATGACAGTCGCATTGGGACATATCTGATTTATATCTGATTTATTTCCACATATGAACGAGGCCTGAAACCGATCTCGAAATATCCGAATGCATGCGTTTTTTTCCTGTTTACACTGTCATAGAACACATCCGATCTGTGTCGCATATGAGTAAAAAATCGGAATTGGGTCACATTTCACTGACAGTAAACGAGGCCTTAGTTTATTTTTAATTATTAAAAAATGTCATTATTTTATATGAAAAAGTTAATAATTGTATTTTATTAAGAAAATATTTTGGTTTGACTTGTATATTTTTTTTTATTAGATCAGATAGCATTTTAAGCTGTCATGTTACAATGTGCCCCTCACATGTTACAATGTACCCCACCTATGGGGCATGTTGTCACATTTCACTTCCATTCTTTCGGGGTAAATGAAGAAAAAAGTATACACTGTATTAATAAAACAAAACCACATAATTGTACTAGACATGTGGGAAATTAATGTGGGAAAAAAATACTCTAAACCTTAAGTAAATTTACACAAACTGAGAAAGTCAAAAAGTGTTACGTTGTGCCCCGCTCTCCCCTACTGCTTCCTTCACGTACTGTTTTCGCCTACTATATAGTAGGAAAGTAGGGATATTCGAACGCACTTAAGTCCGAATCTCGCGATAATTAGTACGTCACCCAGGTAATTCTCGCCTACTCTTTTATGATTTGTACTTTTTGCTCGCCTACTCTTTTTCCCCTACTATATAGTAGGGAAGTATGCGATTCTGAACGCAGCCTCTCTCAGGCTGTGGGCGGGACTGTGAAGCCCCGTTCACACCGCTCTGTACTGTGAAGTTGTGGGCGTTCGTACTGCTGTCGCTCTAATATTATTGGTAGATTGCACGTCTGGCCATATCTATACAAAATACCATCACAAGTGATATATAGGCCTACAACTATATCATTTTAATTTGACTAGGAATTAGGCTCAAAATAAACAGTATGCTGTTGGGAGAGTAATTTTTATATTACCACAGCAGTGTTCAGTGGATTAAATCATTTAGTAGATTAACGATCGATCAATCAACAAATTAAACTCACTCATACTGTCATAAATTACTAAAACGTCATTCGAATTTGACAAATAATCAATTTTATTGTACCTAATAGTCAACATAATGCAGGGGAAACTGTAAAATGAACTGCAGCAGTAGGCCTACTAAACTTGCATCATAAAATTAACACCCGAACTATAAATGTATGAATTAAACTCACTGAGACTGTCGACAGTTTCTTTTCCATGCATCATTTTATTATATCCATGTATGTGGTTACAGTTAAATCATATAAAACAGTGAAATTGTCCTCGAACTCTTCCGCCTGCACTCGAGACGGTGACGTGAGCTCCACTGAAAGTCTTCTTTCCTATTGGTTGTCGCTCGCAAAAATCGCTTCTCCTTTGCATAAAGTTGAAATTTCTCAACTTTTGTGAGTAGTATGAAGCTGCAGACTCGGAGCCCTGCATCTACAGTCCCCGCACCCAGAGTCCCGCATTCTCAGACCCCTCTTTTTTCGAGACAGCGCCTCCTATCAAATTGGATCGTATAAACATGTGAAGAACTTAAGCCGAATTGTGAGTAGCCTATCGTCAATTTTATTTAGCGAATCCTCATTCGATTTCTTTTTTAATCAAACTAATTTATAGCTCATCGATACACCAACATATGAATAGTCCATTTAATATTTGTACAGATAGTTTGTAACAAAATTTGAGCCGTTAATGTATGTTTTTTCGCCTTTTTTCCCCGAAAATATTTTGATAGCTCTAACGTTAGCCTTTAACCTTGGACTTTTTGTTGACAAGCCATTGTAAAAATTTGATTTAAATTATTTGACATTAAAGTAGACCAATTAAATATATTAAGTGTGTTAATATCAAAGAATGTCATCATTAATTATTTAATCAGATTTACCATTTGACCTTTTTTTAATTACCAGACCTTTTCTCCTAAAACTACAAATTGAATTAATTAATGCCGGAGTAATTATTTTACTTTATATAATTTATGTAGACTACTTAAATTAGTTCTTATAAACGTAAGTATTCAAATATATCAATATTAATTTAACTGTGATATGAAGTTGTTGCCAGCCATTTACAACTCATACAATTGCCTAGTAATCAAATTTACTATGCCTTCACTATGTATTAATCAGTCTATGTTTTTTTTTTAATGCAATTGAAGACGAAAAGTAAAGTCACTAACACAATTCTTCCTTTTTTCTTTGCTTTGTCCTGTTTACAGCAAGATGATGTTTAGGTGATCCTTAAATAAAGTACAGACATCATTATCCTCAGCCGCCCCATGCAATACCCGGGCAGTAGTTTTGAGCAAATCGTCATAGGACTGGAACTGACCACAATCAGGCAACGCTGGATTTATGGCTGGTACAGTAAGCCCGCAAAAAGTAGCTCGTTTCACCTCCTCATCCTCCCTCTGTAGATGGAGAAGTGGACTCTGTCTCTGAGGCCACTGATCTGGTTGCAGAAGGAGAAAAGGCGGACCCTGGTTCCACCGGCTTGGATTGGACAACTCAGCCAAAGTTTTGCCACGTGTGATGTCGTCGGCTGGATTTGTTTTGGAATCTACATAATGCCAAGCCCCTGGGTCGGTCAATTCCTGTATCTCTGCGACTCTCGTTCCAACAAAAACCTTAAATCTACATGAGTCAGCTTGGATCCAGGTTAGCACAGTAGTTGAATCAGACCAGAGTGTGACATGCTGGATTGGAATGCTAAGCTCTGACCTCAGAAGTCTAGACAGCTGAGCTCCAGTTAAGGCAGCACACAGCTCCAAACGAGGGATCGACTGCCGCTTTTTTGGGGAAACTCTTGAACGGGCAGTCAGGAAAGCTACTTCTATGTCTCCCTGGGCACTCTGTGTCCGTAGATAGGCTACGGAGCCGTAGGCTTGCTCTGAGGCATCGCAAAAGATATGTATCTCTCTTAGACATTGGGCGTTGTCTAACTCTGCAGTAACATAACACCTGGGGAGAGAGATGAGTTGGAGGTCTGGCAACTCCAATTCCCATGCCTGCCAGGCGTGGAGTAACTCACTTGGTAGTTGGGGATCATCCCATTCCCTCTTCTTGTCCCACAGTCGCTGTACTAATATTTTAGCTCTGGTAGTGTAAGGGACAATGTAACCCAATGGGTCATATTGCCTAGCCAAGACCTTATAAATGTTGCGCATTGTGGGGACTGAGTATTTTTTTTTATTTTTTTTTTTATTTTTTGACATGGACATACAATTACATTGGACGAACCATATGCATTTGTTTAAGTGTTTTAGCACAAATGCTAATTTACAACACCTGTCCACGGGAGGCTTTTGGAAATAAAATACAATAACAAGACTAGTATGCAAAATAATACTAAAACTACTAACAGAGAAGGATAGCTGACAATATACCATATAATTACAGACAAAAGAAAAAAGAAATTGCATACATAAATTATAAAGCAGAAGCATCAGAGTCAGAGATTTGTTATTCGTGCGAGCACTGCTGTTTAGTTTTTAGCCATTGTTTAAGTCCTCTGTTAAAAGCTTTGCCATCGGTCTCTAGTTTTAATTCAGTAGGCAAAGCATTCCAGAGTTTTGGCCCCTTTACTGAGAAGGCAGACTGACCAAAGGAGGTCTTACACTTTGGGACTAAACAGTCACCTCTGATAGTGGCTCGTGTGTTCGCCCCCTGAGAACTTTGGCGTCTACTGATTAATCTAGAAAACTGCGGTGAAACATGATTATTTAGACATTTGAAAACCAATTTAGTATAATTAAAATCAATAAAACTGTAAAAGCCAAGAAGCTTATGCTTTCTCAGAACATCACAATGATGCCATCTCATGGGTTTCCGGTCCATGATTTTTATTGCCTGTTTGTAGAGTGAGAAAATCGGTATTCATTTATTTGGTGAGATTTGTGACCATGATGTGACGCAATATGATAGGTGTGAAAATATCATTGCATGCATATATAGTTTTGCAGTGTGACAGGATAAATCCCTTCTTATAAACCGAAAACAATTTATATTTGGTCTGACCTTCTTGCAGATGTACTTAACATGGTTATCAAATTTTAAATTTTTATCCAGAATAATCCCAAGGTACTTGACTTCATTGACTGCTTCTATTGCTTCATTTTTAATTTGTACCTCAAACATATCGCTAACCGGCCTATTTCGTATAGAGAAACACATGGAGACTGTTTTCTTAACATTTAGCGATAGATGAGATAACTCGAGCCAGTTAGAGATATTCTATAATGCTGTTGTCAGGTGTTCACCTGCCAGACTGGGTGTTTTAGTGGAAACATGGACCACAGTATCGTTTGCATACATCTGACAGTTTACGCCTGGACAGCATTTTGGTAGGTCATTTATATACATTGTGAACAGCAAAGGGGCAAGTACAGACCCTTGCGGTACTCCCATGTTGTTGGCTTGCAGAGGTGACTTCACCCCATTGACTCTGACACATTGCTGTCTCCCGCCCAAATAAGACCTAAACCACTGCAAAGCTTCTAAAGACATTTTAAATTGATTTAACTTATGTAGCAAGATACTATGATTTACCGTGTCAAAGGCCTTCTTTAGGTCCAAGAACACCGCCCCAACAACATTTCCTTTATCCAGTGATTCTTTAATTTTATTGATCAAATAACAGTTAGCTGTTTCGGTGGAATATTTGTCTCTGAATCCAAACTGTAATGGATAAAGCAACTGATTAGACTCTAAATGTTCCGCTAATTGCTCAGCGACAATCTTTTCCAGAACTTTTGAGACTACAGGGAGGATAGCAATAGGCCTGTAGTTGCTTGATATTTCCTTATCCCCCGATTTGTAGACCGGTGCGATTATTGCTGTTTTCCAGCTCTCTGGGAACATATTTGTTTGTATTGATAAATTGACTAAGTAAGTAACTGGCTCTAACAGACAGCTTTCATATCTTTTAATTAATGCAGCATGTATGTTGTATATGTCCTTAGACATAGAGTTACTCATGTTTACAATCACCTTTTTAACTTTATCACAGGATACCTCTTTGATACAGAAGGAGCCTGTATGAGCATTGTCAGGCTCTTCAAGAGATGGTTCGATATATTTAAAATTACTTGCTAATTCTTTAACAGAGTTGATAAAAAAAGTATTAAAAACATTTGCAATAGCCGCATTACTGTGAATCAGATTATGACAAACTTTAAGACCATTTATTTTTGAGTGTTTATATCTACTTGAATTAGTTAGTCTATTTATATGTTGCCACATTTTAGAACTATTGCCACTGGCTTCTTCAATTAGTTTAGAGAAATACTTAGTCTTTGACTTTCGCAGCTCTGATACTACCTTGTTCCTCAAGCCCGTATAAATAAGGTGGTCAGTATTAGTTTTTGTTATTAAGGACTTTTTAAGAGCAATATCTCGCTTTTTAATGATCTGACGGATGTCACTATTAAACCATGGAAGAGAATGTTTCTTAGGTGTACTTTTCCAGGTTTTTGTATGTTTACTTATTAGATCACTTAACACAGAGTTAAAATTGTTTGCGCTATAGTTTAAGTCTGTTTCTCTAATTACCTTTTCCAGTTAACTTCCTTTAAATCATATTCAAAATTGGCTTCTTTAGATTTGGGAATCCCTGTTGTTATAATTGAATTTTTTGTATTATTATTGTGAAGTAGGCGTTTTTTAGTTAACTTTCTCACAATCAGTGTCATATTATGATCTGAAAGGCCAGTAATGAGATTATATGTTTTTGTTACTCTCTCTGGCCTGTTAGTAAAAATCAGATCTATAAGGGTTTCACTTTTTCTAGTGAGTCGAGTAGGTCTATCAATCAGCTGTTTGAATTTAAATTTCTCCATAGTTGACTTTAATTGTAATTTACCACTTTTAACCATCCAGTTAATATTAAAGTCCCCAAATATCATACATTCACAGCCATTGTCAGCAAGAGAAAGAAGGTTCTTCAGTTCATTGTAGAAATTCACATCGTGACATGGAGGATTATAAAGCACGACTATGTTAAATTTCATGTTTGGAGAAAGAATTATATTCAATCCCAAACACTCCATGTTTACATTCAATTCAAGTTCTGAACTTTTAAAATGCTCCCTAATATAGATTAAAACACCCCCTCCCCTTCCTTTGGCCCTATCTCTCCTATAGCAAGTGTATTCTGGTAGGTTAATTAAGTCAGTAGGAACATTATGATTCAACCAAGTCTCCGATATGCACAGAAAATCTAAATTAGAGTCAATAAGTAAATTGTGAATCTGGCCTATTTTTGGCAATATGCTTCTGATATTTATATGTCCTCCCAATATTCCTTTGGGTTTTGTTTCAGAGTTCCAGATGATTCTAGCATGATTAACAGTTTGAAAGAGTCTTGACTTCCACTGTTTCAACATTGCGCGATTTATTGCAGGTGTTTTGTCCCTCGCGGGACTCTGTCTTTGTTGACCTTCATCCACCATCACTGACGGGCCATCATCATATTGACAATTTGTAGCTTGTATACTACATTGATCAGTATGAGGCGCATAACTCACCCCAGTGTCCATGATAGTGGTCCCAGACCGATCAAACTCCACTGCCGCTGTCGCCACTCCCGCCCGACACTCTGGGCCCGGAGCTTGCAACCCCAACCACCGCTCCAGTCCATCATGCTCTCCCAGAGCGCCTGTTCGTTTACTGCCACCCGGCTCCGCGTCTCCACCAGAAACGGCCGGACCGGTCCATCCACCCGACCACGCCTCCCCTCGGGAACCACGCCGACGAAAACCCCCCTCTCCGACAGGCCGACACCCGGGGACAGTGCACACAGCTCCACTGGAAGAAACGCCACCCAGCACCGGAGCCAAGGCGAGTAACGAAGATGTTTTAGATGTTATAACCGGCTGGAGTATCACTGCAGGTGACGCTGACTGCATCTGCATCTGAATGTTTTTATGCGCTGTTGAGTTGGGCTCTGAATGGAAAAGTGGTCCAGGATTCAGATGAACATCTCCCGATGGTAGGAGCAGTAGCAACAGTACTTTGGCTGAAGATAAGCTATTCGTGCGCCGCATTGTAATTGTGAGCGCTGGCTTAAAGACCTGCGCTCTGCCATCATTCAGAATCCGTGTAAAGGCTGCGGCGTAACCAAATCCAAAAAGGTATAGTTGTGATTTTTCTGATAAAATGCCCAGTGGATCAATGATAAAGGGATGAGTCTTCGGTGGATTACCCGTGAGTAAAACAGGCATCAATACCAAGACGCCACAGGTGATGAAATACATGCCGGCATTACGTTGCGCATGTTTGCTTTTACTCCCACAGCCCCGCTTCATAATTCCATGATGCAAATTGTTTAAAGGCCAGAGAATTACCTTAAAAAGTAATCTGAGAAAACTTAAGATGGCAATTTTAAAATGTTTAAAATGTTTGTAAAATCCTAGCACATGAGTGGAGCCTTCCAAACCACCCAGGGCAGGATCCGCCATCACCTGCCATCACCTGAGTAGTCAATGGGACGGTACTTGTACAACAGTGTGTCCGATATGCAGTGCCAGTGTAGTCCAAGTGTGGATTCTTGAGCATCTGGTTGACCTTGTGTCAGCCACAATTCAATACTGGTGGACCTTGCATGAGATGGCACATGGCTCAGGACATTAGGGAAGTTACTAGCCCATTGTCTTAAATCAAACCCACCTGTAGCTAAGAGGTTTCGCAACTTTATCACCAGTGACTCTGCTTCTTCCTCAGAACTGAAACTTTGGAGGAAGTTGTCCACATAGAAGGATTTCTCAATGCTTTCACGGACATCTTCTCCTGTTTGACTATGATCCATGATGTGTTTCTGTAATGCAAATATTGCACAACATGGACTGCATGTCGTCCCAAAGGGAAGGACTTGCCACTCATAGACTTGGGGAAGCTCTTCTCTCTTGAGATCTCTCCACAGGAAGCGTAACAGAGGGCGATCCTCTGGCAGTAGACGCACCTGATGAAACATTCCCCTGATGTCACTGCTTAAAGCCACGGTGTGCTCACGGAACCTCAGCAGAACAGACATCAGGGTAGGGCCTAATGTAGGACCTGGAAGTAGGAGTTGGTTCAGGTTCTTCCCTCTGTGCTGAAAGGAACAGTTGAAAACGACTCTGTTCTTTCCATTGTGCTGAGTCATATGGTGGGGGATATACCATGATTCAGTTGTCTGTTCTACATGTTCTGGAGATATCACTGAAGCATATCCTTCCTCCTCCAACCTCTTTATCTCTGCCCTGTAAGAGTCTGCTTGAGTTGGATCTTTGGCTAACCTCCTTTCTATTCCTCTGAGACAAGGCAGGGTACTATCCTTTGGGGCTTGCAGTATGGGCATGTTCTTCACTCGGAGCAACGGAGTGGCATATCGAGCAAGTCCATCTACCAGAACTCTAGTCGTTTTTGACTCAAGTAAAGCGATGGCCTCTTGATCCTGCTTGGATCGAGTGATGAGTTTCTCACTGCGATACGGAAGCACATCTAATTGCCATAATCTCTCCACTTGATTATACAGGTCGGTAGGGGGAAAGGAAGTAGAAGTGAAGAGACACTGTTGTTCTGAGAGACAATGCTTAATTTCTTGAGTGGGACCCTGCAGTGTCCAACCCAGGCGAGTCCTGATGGCAGCAGGTCCATTTGGAGGGCCTAGCCGAACTGGTTCAACTGGTGTAATGAGGTGTGGATAGTCAGAACCTATGAGGAGGAGTGGCTGTACTGAATCAATCTGTTGCAGCGGTAATCCCTGTAGATGCCGATACTTGCTCTGTAACTCACTGACTGGATGTGTATGTTCGGCCAGTCCAAGTGGTTCAGCGGTAAAGGCCTTGTGAATCTTGAAGGAAATCTCAGGTTGGAAGACAGGTGACACAGTAAAAGCCACAGCAGCCCCTTGTAGATTGTGGCGGTCTTGACGTACTGTACGTAAAACTAGTTCTTCAGGCTGACCCATCAACTTAAGCTGTTGAACTGCAGAGTGAAGGAGTATTGTACGTTCAGACCCATCATCTAGTATGGCGTAAGTTTCCAAGCAATGATCGCCATTTCTCAAGAGCACCTTACAAAGCTTTAACAAAACTTGGCGGCTGCCATTGGGTCGATCTAGGTACAAGGTCTCTGTGGTAGTGTTCACTAGGCAGCTCTCAGAGGGTCCAGGATCAGGGGAATCATTTGTCTTTGCGGTGGGTCGAATATTAACCTCATGGAGGACCAACAAGTGTCTGCTGTTACAGATCTTGCAAAGTGTTCTGAGATTACATTTTGCCGCTTGGTGCCCTCGCCCACAACGCCAACAGCGATTGTTTGTTTGAATCCATTTCACTTTCTTATCTCTGTTCAACTGACTGAAACCAGTACAGCCATTCAAGTAGTGATCATGTCCATCACAATATGGACAGAAGATATTTCTCTCTCTGGACTTCGACTCAGTATCCTTCACTGGCATGGCTCTTAAGACAGTGCATTTCTCAGTACCAAGGAATATACTTGTTGGGTTGGTTGGACGTTTCGAATCCTTAATTTGTCCCTTTCTGCTCATGGCTACTGGCTTACTCGTGGAAAGAGAGAACCTGGAATGATCTTCTTGAACCTGCAGCTCGAACTCTAGCCAGGCTGAGAAATCCAGTAATGTAGGGATAGATACTCGGTGGGGATAGATAAACCTTCTGAAGCTTGTCTGCAGGTCATGTGGTAGCTTACACAATAACCTTGACACGTGGGATCCGCACTTCAATTCAACATAACCCTTCTTGCCCAGCTGCTGAAGCATACTAACTAATGAGCGAACTCTTAATGCAAACATCCTGAAAGCTTTCACATCTCCACTGATGATGTTAGGGGCATCCATAAGTTCTGCTATTCTCTGAAGGGCCAGCTGGTGGGGTTGTCCATACTGCTGATTGAGTGCTTCCATAGTATCTGAAAAGGGATACAAGGAGTTGCTGTAAGAATCTGCTATAAGCAGAGCTTCTTCCAATTTTAGGTGGTCGACAAGTATCTGAAACTTGAATCTCTCGGTGGCATCAGCTGGTAAGATATTCTCCAACGCGATTCGTAACCGAGAAAACTCTCTTGGGTCTGGCTTTACAAAGTTTGGAATGGTGGGAGCTGGTCCACGGTAAGTGCTCTCTTGGCTGGAAGGGATACGTTGCTCTGTGAGACGATTGACACCTCTGCTATCATCTGTTCTACTATGGTGTGAGGGTCTCTGAGGGGAAGACCTTCGAGGTGAGATAGACCTGGAATAGGTCTGCTGTGAAGTCATCTCAAGCCTTTTAAGCCTCTGATCTAAGTCGGAAAGGAAGTCATGTCTGACCTGATCATCTGCACCATCATTCACTTTTTTAGGCAGCTTTGATCGGGGTAAGGGTACAGGCTTAGCTTCTTTGGCACTTTGTGGAGGATGAAGACGAGGTTGTGGGATTGGTGAGGACATACCTGATAAATGATGACTGGGCTGGTTGCTTCCCACTAGCTGTTTCATCTGTGATTCTAAAGCCTCATTCCTTTTTTCTAACCGTCTCATCTGTGCATTTGTATAATGCCGCAGTTCCTCATTCTCTTTTTTAAGCTGCTGAAACTCTGCTAAAACTACTGATGACAACTCAGGATGTGGAGAGGAGATGTTATGCTGCTGTTCATCTTCCCTGATAGAGCTCCATTCTATTGGCTGCCAAGGCTGAGGACTCGGTCTGTGTTCATGGCAGGTGGCAGCTATGTTGAGTGAGGCTGCTCCTGGTGGCTCATAATCTTCACTCAGTTCAGGAGAAGAAGTGTCTGCTCTGTTCCATGCCTGTAGCCTTGGGTGATATCTGGTGACCTCAAAGTCTGATAGATAACTAGGTAAACGCACTGATCTCCGGGGTCTGACAGTGGGCTCAGGAGATCCAGGTCTGGGCTCAGGAGATCCAGGTCTGGTTTCAGGATCACTCTGATGCATCTTACTTGAGACAGCTCCTACTCCGGCTCGAAGGACCACTTATAATGAAGACTATCTAATATTCTGGTGGAAAATGAGCAGTCACAAGACGTCCGGTCAGAGACGTATATCTCTTTAATGGGTGGTAATTTGCAGCCACAGTTAAACAGTAGTGGTTCTAAATGAAATAGAAATAACAATATTCAAATTATAACATATTCAAGATAACATTGTTCATATGGTTATATGCACAGAAGAACATAAGTAAGCATCGTAGTACTAAGTTATCCATACACTGTAACATCTAGAGTCATCAAATTTGGCTAATAATACCCACTAAATACTACTATTAGTGATATTATGTATGCAATGACTCAATATCTCACAGGTATACAAATATAAATCACGTAACATAAGGACCGAGTCAAATAACACAGATAAATGGTGTCACGTTCTCTGACACGTGATCTCAATAGAAGCAATCGTACAGAGATGATATAATCATCATATATCCTTATTCTATCATAAATAATCCTATATACATACTCAACTTTACTTAGATCTTGAGATTATATGCTCACAGATAGATATTTAACTCTCTTTGACATGTATTTACCTCAGATAATCTCCGCGATGCAATAAACAAATGTATGCGTCATAACATCAAAAGATATCAAATTACCGGTTCAACATCAAAATAGTAATACTTGAAATACAACTCGTAAGAGGTAAACAATAACTGAACAAAGATTACTCACTGGTATATGAACGCACTCTGTCAAACCGATCAAAACAAGCAGCATAACTCCATCAAACTTTCTCATTGTATGCGCTATAGACCACGCCCCAATGACTAAACTGTTCCGTTAATGCACGTCTTCAATCTCTTAACTTAATATTCATTTAGCCACAAGGGGGCATTAGTGTCTCTTTTATACATCTAGTACAGATTGGAGATCCTTTTCAACAGAATTGTTTATTATTGGTGTTTTGTCTATTCTTATTTGAGTTTTGCTTCGGATTCAAAATATATAAAAAATGGTTTTGTAATGTTACCATGGTATAATGTTAATTAGACCATTAAAGGTTGAACTGAAAGAAAAATTGGAATAAAAAAAACATTGTAGCAATATAATATCACATAATATTTTTCAGAAGATAGTTCAATCTGTAATTGTATCTCTTCCATCAGTAATTTTCTTTCAATTACACCCATGCTCAAAAAAGAACTACTGGGTAATATGTTAGTCAGAGAACACGGTGAGTTTTTTGGGTGCATGCATTAAGCAGGGAACACAAATATGTATTTGGATAACTTCAATGCATTAAGCAGGGAACGCAAATATTTATTTGGATAACTTCAAATAAAACGAGACCGTAATATTGAGTAAGGGTGTTATACGATCTTCCGAACAGCAGGAGGCGCTGTCTCGAAAAACGAGGGGTCTGAGAATGCGGGACTCTGGGTGCGGGGACTGTGGATGCAGGGCTCCGAGTCTGCAGCTTCATAATATTGACTTTTGTCGCTTGTCTCTTGTCGCTTGACACGCCCACATTCTGTCGCCAACGGCATAGATATCTATATAAAGGCTAGATGTCTTACGGCGGAGTCACTTCCGGCATCACCGTTCGGCCATCTTGTCACAGGTAGGCTCTGATGTAAAGTGAGTGATCAGCATGAACACAAATCCTCTTATCTCGCTGAAATCTTGACGGATTTACAAACGGTTTGGTTTCTTATTAACGTTATTAATGTGGGTATAATACTAGCCTATATAATGGATGTTAACATAAATAATACATAATTATCCATAAGTGTTCAGTGTCATAACTACGTCTCTGACGTTTATAACGAACCAACCCGTTTGAAAATCGGTAGAAAATTGAGCAAGTTGTTATTTAAAAAGTACATGCACCATAAACACAATGTTACGAGTGAGCGAGCAGCCTGTGACAAGATGGCCGCCAGGTGCTGATGTCCACCACCATTGGCCAACAGCGCGGACGAGACATCTAGCCTTTATATAGATATCTATGGCCAACGGCCAATGTCGCTCGTGTCGCCGGATGTCGCCAGCGCTCCATTGAAATGAATGGGATCATGTCGCTTTGTCGCTGCGTGACGCTGGCGGTGTGAACGGGGCTTGATCACAGATATCATATAGAGACTAGATGCCCTATTGGCCGCTGGAAACCGAGAAATCCGGCCGCCATCTTGAACCGGTCGTATTCCTGTTTCGTTGCGTGGCAGCAGATACGATGCCAGAGCATTGTGGAGCATTTTCCTGTTCTAATCGCCGTACCATCGAAAATAGGGCTTTTCACAAGTAAGTCTTAACATTACCGTACTATTGGTTGTATTTTGTGAATAGAATATTACCAGATAATCAAGAAGGAGCAAGGATATTTGCTATTACTGTACTGAAATCGTTGTGAAATGCTGTTTACTGCATCAGCCGGTGTTCACCCGGCATGGAGAGGTGGGGTAACTGTTAAAGCTACACTGTGTGTTTTTTACCCCCATCTAACGGTGAAAAGGTATATGACCATCCAGGGAATATTAGTTTCTGTTCCTCTCAATTCCGATTTCGTTTTAACTCCTACGGTGGCCAATGTAGTCCAAGATTTGTTACAAGGTAAACAATACTTTTCATCATTGACGCGAGGAAACCTATCCTAGATGTCGTTCTAGCGTTATGCACAGCACACCATGATATAATTAGCTAAAAACACTTAGTTCTTTCAAAAATAGATGTGCTCATTAATGTATATTTACTTCGTTCAAGTAATAAAGTAGGCTATTCTCGTAAGTGTATAATATGCCATTGAAAATACATACGGGTGAGGGGTTCCTATGTCGGTCGCCATGTTGTTTACTGCATCAGCCGGTGTTCACCCGGCATGGAGAGGTGGGGTAACTGTTAAAGCTACACTGTGTGTTTTTTACCCCCATCTAACGGTGAAAAGGTATATGACCATCCAGGGAATATTAGTTTCTGTTCCTCTCAATTCCGATTTCGTTTTAACTCCTACGGTGGCCAATGTAGTCCAAGATTTGTTACAAGGTAAACAATACTTTTCATCATTGACGCGAGGAAACCTATCCTAGATGTCGTTCTAGCGTTATGCACAGCACACCATGATATAATTAGCCAAGCAACAATAAAACTTCCAATATACACAAATAGGCTTAATTAACGTTACCTGTCGAGAAGAAAGCAGGCAACGTCGGCGTCCTTTTTAAAATCGTTGCTCGTCATGAGCTCTTTCCATCTTGGAAAGGCCACTCCAATAAAACTTCAAATAATAGCCGAGTCCCAAATAGACGCCTGTCTCTTTTACACGCCTGGTGTGGCGACAGGTTTGGGTAAATAAAGGCCGGTCTCAAATAAAGGCCGGGTCTGTTTTTTAGTTTCGGTTTGTATTTAGTCTTCTAAAACCGTCAGATCGTCCGTTTTTTGGCGGCCGCCAAAGCAAATTTTTGTCCCTCCAAAGCCTTTTTTGATCTGTGAGTGATGTCGAATCGAATGACTGCTGCGCTTGACAGGGTGCGAGCAGAGAGAGAGAGCGCCCCGGCCGCGCGCGCGCGCGCACTCGTCTTCAAACAACACGAGCGCTGTCTTGGTCTCTCTCCCTCGCGCATATTAATCCAAATCAATTGACGCGATATACAAGCCGGTGCAGTTCGACGATTTGGGAAAATAAAAGCCCGGGCTACTATTTGAAGTTTTGCGGGTATTTACTTTTGTCTTGTTGATTTGCCTGTTGCGTTGCTGTCTTAATTCTCTTTTTCGCTTCCTTGGCGACTCTGATACGTATCCTCGAGAATAAGAGTGATCCTCCATCAAGCAACAGACTTTCAAAAAGGCTTTCAGGTTTTTATATATCAGTCTCAAGCAATCCCCCTCTTCACATTCGACACGGTGCCATCGAGTGTTAAAACGCGAAAGGCGAAGCTTGAATTAACGGGTATGTCCCTCTTTGGCTAATGTACTTTCAAGATGGAGGGGCAACATGGCGACCGACATAGGAACCCCTCACCCGTATGTATTTTCAATGGCATATTATACACTTACGAGAATAGCCTACTTTATTACTTGAACGAAGTAAATATACATTAATGAGCACATCTATTTTTGAAAGAACTAAGTGTTTTTAGCTAAGAATAAACAAAAAAAGTTACACAGTGTAGCTTTAAAGTAATAATTACAAGAGCTTCTAGGTTATCAGATAAGCATTCAACTGCCCTGTTGTATAGGTTATTTGTGTTTGTGCACATGATATCAGGAAGCAATGTACACGCATGACAGCGATGCGCAAATTGAGTTACCCCTCCAACTTCTAGTTTGATTGATAACCTATATCTTATCACATGCGATTTGGCTATTGACATTAGGCTACAGAAGTCCTGTGGTAAAATTACATTATTAACTTACTCCATCTACCTTTGTAAAGTTAATCCGAATAGGGCTTTAGTCTCGACATTTTCCCCTCCCACATCCACATACAATAAAAAAGGTATAGGCTTAATGTTGTCCGAATTTAATTTTTAGAAATTACTGATGCAAACACGTTGAAAAGCTTCTTCTCAATTTTTATTACAGGTGGCTGCGTTCGGTGGATTCGGTGGCTGCGTTCTGTGTGTGAAAGTGTGTGTGAGAGAGAGAGAGTGAGTGTGTGTGTGTGTCTGTTCGTGTTTGTTTGTGTGTCTGTTCGTGTGTATGTGCTTGTCACAAATCATAAATTGTTTCTTCAACTTATTAAAATATCTTACTTTACTGCAACTATCTGTTTCTGCTTCTTTATTATATTTATAGTGTGTGATTTATAAAATACATTATATCCTTCATCACACATATTGTGTCTGGTCACTGTATATCTTATATCAGAATATTATATTACTGTTAAGCCTACTATGGATATTAAAATACGCCGAACCATGTGTCCTGTATCATAGCTACATGAATGACCTTTGTAGCAAAAAAACCGCGTGAAAATCAGTTCAGTATTCAGTGAGATATGATTAATTTAATGCACTGACAGCTCATTTCACCTGCCATTCAGATTACACTGAGCGGAGCGGATGACCGGTTTAAGATGGCGGCTCCAATTCTGGTCCGTGCCAATAGGCAGTAGCGGTCGATAGGGCGTCTACCTATATGATGTCTATGGGCTTGATGCTCTATTGGCCGGCGGTGAGCTCGCTAGGCGTTCCTGGGCGTTCCCACTACTGGTTGCCTAGTAGCCTAATGTTTGTGAGTGACATTCACGAATAATGTTTCTCCATGTTGTAGACAACAAACCTGTTTTCTTGCCGCTACAAACAAACATTTTAGTAGGAAAAGTCTAAATATGAATGGAATCAGTACATAAAATGCATAGGCATTAAATCAAATTGGTATATATTTGGGTAACGGTCACATCCACACTAGATATAGATGAAACCAACAGTTACATTTTACTGAACCTTTCTATGCTATCTTACAGATTTCTCAGAAAGAGAAGATGCGTCAAAAGAGACAAACTCACTGTTGAGAAACGGACAGATCTTTGAAAGCTCCGGTCTATAGTGACATTATCCCTGAATGCTTTGGAAAATGTGTTTGAAATGATTCTTCATGCCTGTGAAAAATATAATGACAAAGGGTTTAATTTAACTTTTTTGTGGCTAATTTAAAGTCAATGGAACATGTTCCAATTACTTAAGACAAGTATTTTATTAATATTAAAAAGTTATAGCCTAAAAATAAATGTAAAAATAAAATGAGGCTTAGTTTCAGACCAAAACTGCAGTTTCTCATTCACATTATAAAACTGTAACATAATGATTGTCCACTAGAGGACAGAAAACATTCAAACACCTATTTTGTTCTGTTCATTAACACTGATCAAAACAGCGAAACTGACACTATATAATTTATAATTAACTTTATTGCAGACACATGTCCATATAACACAGCATAAAAAGGAGATACAAAAATACATTAAAAATCCTATAGGAGATACAGTCTATTGCACCAATGTCGTCTTAACCTTGAAGTATGTCTATAACAGCTTTTAAGAGGACTGACTAGGGCCTCAATTATACTGTTTACTGAATTGTCCAGACGACCCAGAAAACCAAACCTCAGTTGTCTCAAGAGCGCCTCCCAAGTCGGCACTCTATTGGACACAAACAAATGGCTGGCACTATGCCACCTAGGGACACGAAGCAGCAATCTCATTGCATCATTGTATGCTACCTTGAGCCTCTGCATACTCTTTTTCTTATAATTAGACCACAATTGAGCAGTATATAGCGGTATGTAACAGACATGACAAATATATGACATTAATATCTGCATAACAGACAAGATCACGGTTAATTGATTATATTGTATTTTTTATGACCATCAAATGAGAAAACAACTTAACATCGCATCAAGCTTTGTTGACGTAATTTTTACTGATTCCTAAAGACAACGCTTAATTCCATTTCCAGGTTAGTTTTTAACAAATGATTGGTCAATAATTGAACAATTCCATGATACCATCCTCTGTGAACTAAAGCAAATGCACTAACATTAAAAGTCTTTACGGAGTAAAGATTTTGTAAAAGGTTTTGTTATTAGATAACATTTGTTAAGGTTGTTGAATGCATTCACTAAAAATTAAACCGGATAATTTGTTTTAATTGAACTTAATAGTTTGGACAAAATTCCATTAAATTAAACTTAAGTTTACTGAAATAATTCAATGCAACATAACCAGTTACCGTAAAACTTCAAATAAAAGCCCGGGCTTTTATTTTCCCAAATCGTCGAATTGCACCGGCTTGTATTTGAGACAGGCGTCTATATGAGACAGGCCTTTATAATTTATTGTTGAGATGTTGTTCATTGAGATGTTGTTCCTAGAGTCTTTAATCTCTAAAAATCTCCAAATGCTCCACGTGAAACTGCGGTCTTCCGACCTTTTACTATCGTGTCAATAGATTTGGATTAATATGCGCGAAGGAGAGAAAGAGCAAGACAGCGCTCGTGTTGTTTGAAGACGTGAGAGAGTGCGCGCGCGCGGCCGGGGCTCTCTCTCTCTCGCTCTCTCTGCTCGTTTGCGCCCTGTCAAGCGCAGCCGTCATTCTATTCGACATCACTCACTGATAAAAAAAATTATTTGGCGGCCGCCAAAAAACAGACGATCCGACGGGTTTTAGAAGATTAAATAGGCTATAACGCGAAACTAAAAAACAGACCCGGCCTCTATTTGAGACCGGCCTTTATTTACCCAAACCTGTGTCGCCACACCAGGCGTGTAAAAGAGACAGGCGTCTATTTGGGACTCGGCTATTATTTGAAGTTTTACGGTACTTGGGGGCCTGTTGACATAAAACGTTGAAGTGCCAAAAAGTCGGCGTGTTCCTTTAAGTAAAATCCAACACGTGTGAATTGTTCGCAATAAGTTCTGTAAAAACCATTTAGAAAGTAAGGCTTTAAGTTAACTTTTACCAAATATTAAGTACAGTTATAGACCGCATTGAAATGTATTGAGTTGAAATTAAACCGAGATATAAAAATTGCATAAAACACGTCATTACCGAATTCAGGGGTGTTTAATAACTTCAATAGTTATTGAGCACCGGCCGAGATTTTCTTCAAACAAAGTGACAATGGTAATTTCTGCTAAATCATCGTACACGTACGCACTGTGTTTTGTTGTAGGCCTATGCACAGATTATGAGGGTCGCTGGTAGAAAGATGTCTTTGTATTTTTAAAAACATAGATAGATCTACATTGATGTTTTACAAGAAAAAATATTTCAGAGATCCTTGTGCGGTATTCTATATTCGCATAAAGGGTTAAAATATAAAATATACATTTAAGCGCTATTTAAAAACTAGGATGGTATAATAATATAATGTGGTTTAAACCATCATTTTATTAAATCAAGCCAATTCATGTGAATACTGTCGTATATGAACAAAGAGAGGACCTAGAGTTCACAATTATTAAGACATAAAACACAACGCCTGTTTTCTGGATCAGGCCTATAAAAGACCCATGCCTGCAACTCTTGTGTCAAAGTATCGGTGTAGACGGAATAAAAAAATGAATCATCCCGCCTTTCACGTAAAAATATAAACGGTAATTCATTATCTTAAAGGTTCTCTAAGCGATCCTGGGTGACATCACTTCTTGTTGACGTTCAAACTATTGTCAAACAAAACGGAGGCTAGCTAGACCCTCCCTCCTCCTCATCCGCACACTAACCCCCCAAACCACACCCCCAAACCCTTCTTGTCGGTCATTGGCTGGAACAGTTTGTTATGTTTCGGGGAGCGGGTCGCTGCAGTTTGTTTTTGTTGCTGTTTGTGGAGCCTGGGCTGTCTACAGAGATCGCGTTTCTTTACAGTGTGTTCAGAGGACAGGCAGCCAGCGGATAGTGAGGAGATGTTTGCTGTATGTGACAAAAAATGTTTTGGCCAAAAAACGCGCGACATCGCTTAGAGCACCTTTAACCGTTGTTTAGCCACATACACAAAATAACTGTGTATCTGTGTTGTAAAATGGGCAATAGCTAGACGAGTTTGAAGTATAATAGTTTTATAGGTAACAGAAAAACAGCAATACTCATCTTTCATGTCGATGTTTCGTAGACATAGCTGAAAGATGTTCTAAAATAAATATCTCATGTAGAAATATCTGTTCATGTTTTTCATAAATTCCTATATGTTTGACCACGCTCGGCTAGTATAGTTTTTGCAAACTGTACAAAAACAAGATGCAAATGGCGTAATTGACTAGTAAGTGTAAAACACTATGCGCTTACTTTTCGTGTTAATACTTATAAGTAAGTAACTTAAGTAAGTAATACTTGCAGCATGTTAATACTTGTGAGATGCCACATCATAGATAGAGGGTAACTTAAATTCTTAATTGTCATTTATTTCCATCAGCTCTCAAAGAAACGTCTTCACCTAAAACACCTACGGTCCAACACACAAAATGTGAAACAGTATCATCTGAACAAGATGACTAAATCTAGTAATTAAACCATAATTTGCAAACTTTTGTCTATTTATTATAAACAGTGCTTTTCATCCCTCCTTTAGTAATTTGGTCTTTTGAATTACTGTATAAAGATTATGTTAGAGTATGGCCATAGGCTACTTTGCATCGCTATACTGTGTGACAAAATACAGCCAAAGATTTAAGCACTACTATTTACACACATACTATGCAGGAGAATATCTAACTGTAGCTTGTGAACATTCCATTATCTGATTATTTGGGGTCACAGAACAATGTTTGAACAAAATTGTGTGCTGGATATTGAAGTGTTAAATAAAAATAAGGTATTAATTAATAACAAGTACTTTAAATCAACATGAAACCATAATATTAATAAATATAAATACATGTAATATAATTACGGTTTGAAAATTACTTTCATAATATTTTCCTTTAGTAAAGCTATGCCCGTATCACCCACCACAAAGTTTTGCGCTTGTGGTTGAGACCTTGCAGAGATTACAACAATATTAGGGTTCTCAAACATTGCCTGTTTGCACTATGCCTGAAACTTAGTAATCGACATGCATTTCTGTAGTTCTGTCAAAAAAATTAAATCCTCTGGTTTAGTTGTATTTAAAAAAAATTGTGTCAGACGTAATTGGTAGCATGACTAGCTTGTTTCATCGGGTATTAAGTACATATCAGGTTCTGATCATACACTATATATCTACTTATCAGGTAAAGTAAATTTATAAAACAAAAAGGACCAGCTAATGGCATTGTGTCAGAACACAAGAAGTATGTAGATATGCATGGTTTTAACTTTTTATTCTAACTTTAAAGCAAGATTATTCTTTGAAAATGTGTAATACAAATCAAGTATTTGATTTTGGGCGGTACGCTGGAACCTAGTGTCATTTAGATTAATCTTTGGTTTTTAATCTTTTGGTTTGAAGTTATGACTTCTGAAGACCTCTCATATGTAGAGTCACTCGGTTGAAAAATGGAGTTTTGTAATTTACGCATCTTAAATTAAAGGTACAGTAGTTTTTAAAGTATTTTATTAGCTAAAATCAATGTCTTTATTCATAAATATGTTCTCATTGGTGTAAAATTACCTTTGTCAATGATCTGCCTTATCCTCGTAAGCAAATCATTTATTATCTTTATTTAGCCTACATGGGACGGGTAAGACCGTGAAGGCTTCCATGTCGTTCCGCCATCTTGAAAAACTAGAAAAACGACGGTGGATATCGGGATAGCTTTTCCCAGGTGGAAATAGCTAATGAAGGACAAAGACTTTGAAAGGGACGCTGAAGTTGCCTGCTTTCTTCTCGACAGGTAAGTCAATGTTACGGTCTAAATTACAAGCTTTTTCATTCCGTTGTTGTGTAATAATTCATTATTTAGGCAGCATAACAGTAGAACATGTATAGTTAAACTCGATGAAGTGCTATTGGAAGACGTGTCGTAGCTTATTGGTACATAACGGCTGCAGTAGATGCATCACGCATTTGAAAAAGCGAGGCGCTAGAGAGCACTATTTGTTTGAATGCAAAATACAATTTCGCCGCTAGATGGGAGAAATTCCTACACATCGTACCTTTAAGGACTAAGTTGTAGGGTATTTGACAAAAAAATACCATGTCAAAGGGCATGCTTCCTGCTATAGTATCATTGGCTCTCCCCAAAGTCTGTTCATGCGGCCAACAGACAGCCTGCTGCATCAACAAATGCTAACATTTTAAAATTCTACATATATTTTGAGTAGATAACTGATAGTATACTCTCAGTAAAGGGTTTCACCCTGTGTGTTTCCACACTGATTAAGGATAGTTTGGGAGATACAAGAAAAGTAAAAATGATATATACATCTTATACGTGCAATAGATCATAGCTACCGTAGAAAAAGTAAGATCATGCTTTGAATTAAGACGAGTAAAATTAAATATTCACTCAAGACAAACTACTTATGCTGCGTTATCATGGACCACAGAGGCACATTGCGTCTCTGAACATGTGTGGTGATTTTCTAAATGATACAACTTCATCTAAATAAGAGCAATGTAGAGTCCAACAACAACAACAACAAAAACATTGTGACAAACTTTGACAACATGTTTCATGTCGCATGGACAAAAATACTGTTTGAAATAAGATCTAAGACGCCAAAGCACAGTTCTTGATTTATAACATTTTTTATTTAATTTTTTGAACAAACGATGTTTAGTAAAAATAATAACTTATAGGTTACATTTATGCAAATCAGTTATATCATATACAGAAGTAGAGAAGTTGAATATCTTGTAATAAATAGAAGATACGATTTTAATAAAACTTTAAAGCTTTGATTTAAACAGTCTTTTAATTTTAAAATATCTAATTTAAACTTTTAAGATTATGCTTTTACATGAATTTAGTATGAATAAAACTCTGGAAAGCAGACTAACTTTACATACGCTGTGACATTGTGCCCCAGAGGCTCATCTGGCCTGTAACTCCTCTGTCTCTGTGAGGGTCTGAAGCTTCATCTCACACTGTACCACATTCAGCATAGAGACACACGCGTTTAATTCAGTTCACACGGGATACATGGCCTAGAATACAACATCAACAGCCTTTACCTAAGTGTTCCAAATACACAAACAGTAAAGCATGTCATTTGTCCTAGGAAGAATGTCTTTGTGGATATCTGAAATGACAATTATGGATAGGAAGAATGTAATTGCGGATATCTGAAATGTTATTTTTGACTAGGCAAAAAGAACATTTCAGATATCTATGGCAAGCCATTTTAACATTTAACAGCTAGACTGGATATGTGTTGCAGATATCTGTAATTCAGTTTTGCCTAGTCAAAAAGAACATTTCAGATATCCGCAATTACATTCTTCCTATCCATAATTATCATTTCAGATATCCACAAAGACATTCTTCCTAGGACAAATGACATCACTTTTGCCATTCATTTGTATGGGGTTTGTCATTACAGATATCTACAATTCAGTTGCAGATATCCACTATGTGAATTACGGATATCTGCAACTGAATTGTAGATATCTGTAATTCTAGTTTAAGATATCTACAATTTGATTATGACTAGTACTAACTCCAATTCAAGATATCTTTAATTCACCTCAATTCAAGATATCTACATGTTCCTTTTCAGATATCTTAAATTAAGTTTGGACTAGGCGAAAGTATGTTGTAGATATCTGTTACTGGAATTATAACTAGTCAAAATGGCATTGTATATCTCAAACTGGAGTTAGGGATAGTCATAATTTAATTGTAGATATCTATTATCAAGTTATAGATATCTTAAAATGAATTTTGATTAGAGATATCTGAAATTTGAGATATCTGTAACTTTCATTCTGCCTAGTCAAAATGTAATTACAGATATCTTGAATTAGAGTTTTGACTAGGCGAAATGACGTTGCAGATATCTGTATGCAAATTAGGCTCGGCCGCATCCCACTTTAGGCGGGAGCAGAGCGTGTTGTTGTTCAAATCATCAAATCACATAGCACCTGTTAACTGTTCACTTTTAATTAGCACCATGTCGAGGGTGAAGGAGTTTTTAATCGTCTTTTTAATGCTGTTAGCTCATCATGGATTTTTACTGTGGGAAAAAAAAAAAAAATCTGAGAACTGTTTTTTCTCATCTAAGGAAGTTCAATCAATCAAATGTTATTGCACTTCCATGGCAAGAATTGCATGCATGTAAGCATCTTCATTAAAGTGAATTAGTGTGCATCTCACTCAAGCATAAATCTTTCGTCAACAATAATCTACTAATTTTAAGCATGGTCATAAACATAGAAATGCATGGCATTGCATGTTGCCAATATTTTTGAGAGACCCCCAGGCTAATGCAAATGAATACAATTTGTGTCATGCTGGAAACATATAAACATTTTCTGGTGTTTTTTTTTTTTTTTTTTTTTTTTTTGATTAAAGCCAATGCAGCTTCTTTCTTCTTCCAAATAAGGAAATTAACCCACTTCTTTTTTGATTATGGTGGGGAGGGGAAATTACATCATGCACAATAATTTGCACTAGTTATAATGACGTTTGAGATATCTTTAACTTTCATTCTGCCTAGGCAAAACTGAATTACAGATATCTGCAATTGTCATTTAAGATGTGTGACGAGTTGAATGTCGTTTTCAATGACGTCATTGCAGATATCTGTAATTCAGTTTTGCCTAGTCAAAACTGAATTACAGATATCTCTATCTGTCGTTTCGACTAGTCACAATTACGTTACAGATATCTTGAATGACAATTCCAACTATCCAAAATGTAATTACGACTAGTCAGAAAGACGTTGTTGATATCTACAATGTTAATTCCGGATAGTCAAACTTAGCTTTTAAATGCTAAAATGGCTTGCCATATGCCATAGGTATCTCGTTCTGTGGGTGCGATCAGCTCCGGTAGCCGTGTCGCAGCTGTAAACGCGCCGCAGACGTGTGCAGTGTAAATAAGAGGTGAAACAAGTGTACATTAACCCATACAATTTGTATTATGCATTTCCTGGACATGTTCTTGCTAACTAATCAAATACTTGAGCAGACTACTGATCTATCTGTAAAACACAATCAGAAAGAGCTAAATTTTAAGTTCACAATTCACATATACTTAGTTTTTAGTAAGCAGGAATAATTTCCGACTTTAAACAAATACCCATTTAAATGCTTAGGATGTTTGCGTTGTAAGACTGTTCAGGGAGACTTTAGATTTAAAGACGGTGTCTCGTTATGCAATGTTTTCTCAGTCAAATCATACAATTTCCTATTGATTCAATAGAATGCGTGAGCTCACTAGGGAATCACAAATATGGCGGCGCGGTGGCTTCACTGTTTATGACGTCATGAGCTATGCAGTCATTCTATATAGATCAGTGGGCGCAGAGCCATATATGGCTCTGAGTGGGCGGTACCCGGTCGGCTTCAACTTCCGGTCGATGGATTACCCCCTTGCCTCCTCCACCCCTACTCCAGAGCCATAGAGAGAAAGAGTTGCGACCATAGATATCTATATAAAGGCTAGATGTCTCGTCCGCGCTGTTGGCCAATGGTGGTGGACATCAGCACCTGGCGGCCATCTTGTCACAGGCTGCTCGCTCACTCGTAACATTGTGTTTATGGTGCATGTACTTTTTAAATAACCATAACTTGCTCAATTTTCTACCGATTTTCAAACGGGTTGGTTCGTTATAAACGTCAGAGACGTAGTTATGACACTGAACACTTATGGATAATTATGTATTATTTATGTTAACATCCATTATATAGGCTAGTATTATACCCACATTAATAACGTTAATAAGAAACCAAACCGTTTGTAAATCCGTCAAGATTTCAGCGAGATAAGAGGATTTGTGTTCATGCTGATCACTCACTTTACATCAGAGCCTACCTGTGACAAGATGGCCGAACGGTGATGCCGGAAGTGACTCCGCCGTAAGACATCTAGCCTTTATATAGATATCTATGGTTGCGACACTCTATGATGTCGCCGCGACGGCTGTCACGTGGTTCATGTAAGCTCCAATAGTTCCAAAACGTACGCGGGCTGTCATGTTCTTCTATGGACAGACAGCAGCGATTGCATTATTAAACGGTAAATATAAAATAAAACACACACCCAAGTACTTTTTAAGCTGTTATTGCGTTTTGTTAATGTCAGTTTTGCATTTGGAGAGGCAGGGTGACAACTTAGATAAGTTTTAGGCTATATTTTTGGAGGGAAACGCTAGTGTTCATGTTCGCATGGGTAGTAATAGCACTGGCTTTAGCGGCTCTAACTTAACTTTTCCATGTCATTCATCTGATGATGGACGTCTCATGATATTTATTTTAGCACAACTGGGCTGTATTAGGCTATTGATTCCCGTGATCTTGCTTATAAATTCCGCTTCGTGATCACAAGAGGTCTGCGGTCCGTTCAGAATTCCAACCAACATAAAATATAAATAATTACGCTGTGCATGTACAAATGAATGATTTAGGAGGGAATAGACTGCTCCCATAACGTAGAAAGCAACGACTATATACAGCAATGTTCGGTAAATATTCAACCGAAAAATATTCTTCATAAAATTAAACCGGAGAGATAGTTAATAAGTGAATTAACTATGTTCCTAAATACATATAAGCACATGCATAGCCCTAACCTATTTAAATAAATGAATTGTGTGTGTGTGTGTGTGTGTGTGTGTGTGTGTGTATGTATATAATATTATATATAGGCTATATATATATATATATATATATATATATATACATATAAAATATTATTAAAAATATTATATATTATATACATCAGGTTACCAGTTAGCTAACGTTAGTGAAGTGTTGGTCACGTAAGCTATCGCTGCAATTAACCTATTATCTTCCAATAAACATTTACTAAAACTGGCTACATAAAATATAACTACAGACTAGATTCACGAGAGATCGGCTAATGTGTGTAAAAGTAAAAAAATACAGTAATTTCATTCATTTACCAGCGAACGTACTTCGGAAGCACTGAAAATGAATGGGGTTCAATGGGGGAACTATCAGTGTTTGGAACTATTGGCTGCTCCACGACACGCGTTACTTCCGCATTCCAAAGTTCCTATGGCGGTCTATGGGAGTGTCGCAACTCTTTCTCTCTATGGCTCTGCCCTACTCCAACGCCGCCACAGGTCTGGTATAAAAGCAGCTCATCTGCTGTACATCTCAGGCCCCGTCCACACTACTGCGTTTTCGTTTAAAAACGGAGACCTTTTGCTACGTTTGCACCTCCCGTCCACACTAAAACGGCAAAAACGGAGACCCAAAACGGAGAAGTTTAGAAACGCTGCCGACCCGTTTTTCGTTTTGAATCTCCGGAGGGCGTTTTAGTGTAGACGGGTCAAAACGGAGGACTTTAGAAACGTTGACGTAGTAGAGGCTCACGCTCGGCTCTATGATTGGGTGTCATCATCAGTCATGGCGTATATCTTTGCTAGCAGCTGTTGTACAAGTAAATTCTGCATTTTACAACGCTATAACTGCCTACATGCGCCGGAGTCAAGCTATTATTCGAGTGATCTGTGACCATTCCCGTGTGCAGCGGCGGCGTTGACCGTACGGAGCGTCGGTTTGTGGTTAACCCAGAGCATGGTGGGATAATTTTATCAATGAAGTTGTGTTTACACCGGGACGCGCATGCCCAGTGTTGGTGAATGGTCACGTGATCCACGTTTTCAGTCGTTTTAATGTGGACGGAGATCAATTCTAATACGCAGCTAAAACGCTGGTGTGGACGGAGATCGTATTCGTTTTAATTATCCGTTTCTAAACTAAAACGCAGTAGTGTGGATGGGGCCTCAGTGCAGAGAAGAGTCGACTGCAAGTCTGAATGTTGTGGAGGGCTTTTACCGTGAGGCTGAAGGAGCTCCGTTCTGAATGTCTTCAATGAGTCGCAATTTTTTTTTCATTCGTGTAAACTCGTAAATCTATCGATCTGAAGTCAGTTTATAAACTCGCTTAGAAAAGTGGAATAATAATCGTTGCTCGTTTAAAAACGGCTCAATGACATCGAACAATCTGACACAATGGAAAACAATGGACTTCGTTTACTCAATTTTTACTCACACGTACAGAAATATGTTTATTTTAATCTTCGCCGGGTTACTCGTGGACGGTGAGTAGATTGAAATGGTTTCACACTTCACTTTACAAACTTTAAAGAAAAAAATATATTAATTTAGGGGGAATCAAAGTTAAAAAAAATTCTTTGTGGTCTAGAGGTCTTGAAACTGTCTGGAGATTGTGAAAGAAAAACTTCTAATTCTGCAGGTGCAAGTAGCCTATTAAAAACCCTTACACAAATAAACCATGGTTTTGCTACACTAATCATAGTTTAGGCTAACCATGTTTTTTTTATTTGCTACTTGCAGTAAAACTGTGGTTATACAAATGGTAATCAATTTTCCAAGAAACCATGGTTACTACACTTATACTATAGTAAAACTATGGTTAATTTTATTAAGGTATGAAACCAACATGATGCTTTGTTTCTGTGTTGATGTCTTGTTGACTTATGCATTAACATTACACCGGAATCAGTGATATTCCCTGAGAACTCGTTTCTTATTCACTATTTTGTTGTTACTGTATTCACAAAATATCCTGCGGGACTTGAAATATGGCCTGTAACTTGAACAGGATTGCTGGAGGAACAAGACTTAAATGAATAGTTCACCAAAACGTTAAATTCTGTCATCATTTACTCACTCTCATGTCCAAATCAATCCTACTTTATTTCTTTTGTTGAACACAAAACTGAATTCTCTGCCTGAGAAACTGTCTCTTGTCTTCAGGTGTGTTCGGTGTTACAGGTGAAGTGAAGTCAGTGTTCGTGATGGAGGGAGAGTCTGTCACTTTATACACTGATGTTACTGAAATCCAGAAAGCTGAGCTGATACTGTGGACGTTTGGATCTGACAACACTCGTATAGCTCAGATCAACAGACAGGTCAACAAGGTCTCATTATATGATGATGTTCTTGATGGGAGATTCAGAGATAGACTGAAGTTGGACAAGACTGGATCTCTGACCATCACAAACACCACAACTGAACATGCTGGAGATTATGAACTACAGACCTTTGGTGGAAATGAGGTCCCACCGAGGAAATTCAGTATTATTGTTTCTGGTGAGTCGTTCTCTGGATGCATTTGGTTTAATTTCATTGCATTGCAGTGTCAATCCGAATCCATTGTAGAGTGAAACATGCTATTCTCTTTATTCTTTCATGCTTTCCAGGTCCTCTGCCTGTTACTGTCATCATCAGTAACTCTTCACACTGTTCTTCATCATCATCATCATCATCATGTTCAGTGGTGTGTTCAGTGGTGAATGTGTGTGATGCGACTCTCTCCTGGTACGCAGGAATGAGTGTATTGTCCAGCATCAGTGCGTCTGCTCTCAGCATCAGTCTCTCTCTACCTCTGGAGGTGGAATATCAGGATAAAAACCCCTACAGCTGTGTGCTGAACAATCCCATCAGCAACCAGACCACACATCTGGACATCAACACACTCTGTCACACATGTGGAGGTACAGCAGCACTGATATTTCACAGAGCTAATCAAGAAAGTTTCAGCAGATCTAATACTGATATGGTGTCTCTCTTTCCATGATAGCAGCAGGTTTGTCTGCAGGTGCAATAGCGCTGGTGTGTGTGTGTGCTCTGGCTCTGGCTGGAGTTGTGTGTGGTATTTACTGTTACCATCGACACAAGATGCTTAAACGGGCAGATCAAGGTGGTACGTGTTACCTAGAGCTGATTTCACAAAAGAACGCTTGATTATGCAAAATATAGTTTTGTAAGAAAGGTTACATTTACTTCTGTGTTCTTGTTTCGTATACATTCACATTCAAGACATTATCTGTGTTTTTTTTTTTTCTCAGACGGGGAAACATATAAAGAGGACAGTTGTTCACAAAATGGTAAGTTACTGTACAACTGTGTGTAACCTGGTTGAAAGTTGCTATGTCAAAAGGTGTCATTTAATAAAGTCTGTGATTTTGGTTTAAACAGGAGCAGTTCCTTTGCTGGCTGTGGAGACAGACGGTAAGATATCATGTGCTTATATTACATTGGTTCATGTTGTCGTGAAGCCGACTATCTAAGAAACAGGATTCAATAGAAACTGGCTGTGTATTTCCCAGCTAACAAAAGTGTGTTCAACATTTTGATAATGTTCACATTAAGTTGGTTATGTTTTGTTGGTTATCCGAACGATGGAGAATTCTATTTTAGAATTTTGCAAACAGTTTTAGAATGTTACTTTTAAATTTTCTCTGAACCATGATTGATACTAAGCTATAGCTATTTCGGAATGTTGAGAGAACCTTTCCCGAACATTAGCTAAACTTGATCTGGGTGTATACCAGAGCATTATAAGGTGAGGTTGAACAGAAAACTGGAGGAGCAGGTTTATAGATTGTCCTCAGGTGAGGGGTGTGACTAAGAGGATGGCAGCGTGGGTTGTAGGAAATCACATGGGAACTCCAAATAAGTGGGATAATGTACATCCAGCCGGCTGTTATCCCAGAATTAATTTGTTTAACCCAAACGCTGGGTTGAGACTGTTGGGTAAAGACGCTGGGTTGATGAAACCCAATTTGGATTGAAAGTCGTTCTTAATCTGTTAGTTTGTAAAAAAAAGAAAAAAAGAAAAAAAAAAAGGTCATGTTAACTTGTGTTAAAGAGTTATTAAAACTCCTATAATATAGCTCCAGATTTGTTTGTCAAATAGAGTAGAGTCTATAGTTTAGGCAATAAGCTATTGTTTCCGTAAACAACTTAAGTTTATGGATTTATAGTTATGAGTTTAAAGTTAAGTGAACTTAAATTTAGAAGTTTACTTGTTGCCTTTGTTTGCTTGAATAAGTTGGTGCAATATTCAAATCCTTAAAGTTGAATCTAATAAATAATTTTATAGTGTAGTGATTTCCTTGGTGGCGGATAATATAAAAAAATGTCTAATTTGGTTTTAAATGCAAATTATTATATTCATCTATGTTTATTAAAATGTTAAAAACAATTAATTTAACTATAAATTGTGTAGCTGTTGATCTGCCATTTTTTCTTTTCTTCTCAAATGCGCATTGTTTCTTTTGATTTATGTTAGCCCTTGTTCTCGTTTATAACACATTTTCCCCTTTTTATAGTCATTCTGTGTGTGTAAAAGTGATTTTTATAATTCTGATTTCTGGCTTTAGTTATAAACCCATTTTGGGTTAATTTTATTCCAATGATGTAGTTATTTAATCAACTTGCTGGGTCAAAACAACTACTACTTAGTACTACTACTTTACTACCATGCTGGGTTAAAAACAACCCAATTTGGGTTAATTTGGCAACTTATTTTCCAGAAAATGTGTTAGTAGCCTACAGCTGTGCAAACTGAAGCTCTGTGTGCTGCATTTACACCAGATTAACATTTGTGTTTGTTTTCACCAGGCGGGGACATGTCTAATCAGAAGAGAGATTTACAAAATAGTAAGTAACTATATAACTGAGGATTCATTTGGCTGTTCCTTTCAGATATCAAACACCATTCAAGAACATTACATCTACATTCATTCATTTTGTTGACGCTCTTATCCAAAGCAACCTAAACATTTTATCCTAAGGAGGGAGTAACATGGAAAATGCTGCATTGCACTACTATCCAATTGCTCAGAAAAGTACAACCTAGTGAAGATACCTGAAGAGATTTATCTGTGAGCTTCAGGATGGAGTTTGATAGTGTTAAAGGCTGCATGGAAATGGATAAACGGCTTTGTTAGCGGATAGCGAGGTCGTTCTATGAGAGAAATAAGTGTTTAGTGTTGGTTTTTAAGCAGGAGGGGTTAGAAGAGCACCTGACATGAGGGGTTATCATCTGTGTCCGTCCGTTACGCCACTGGTAGTGTATGTAAATGAACAATGTTTACCTGTTCTTATTGTTGCCTGGACTGAGAAATTCATGTTTATTTGTCAGTAAATGTCCGCCGGACGACACAAAATAGTCTGGTCACGATACTGGAATTTTCAAATACCTTGAAATATATCTGTGGCGAGCGGGACGAGCCCGGGGGTCGTGAGAGAACAGAGCGAAGCCTCGTATCTCACGGAGGAGCGGAAGCATAAAATGAGGAGCGACGACAGTGAAGGATGAGACAGGACCAGGCCTGGATTTTACGTTGTGTTTTATGTGTGTGCGGCAGTCGTCCGTGACATCCGCCATTACTTTCGTTTTGAGTTTATTTATTTATTAAAGTTGGCGATACGAGGCTGGTGACCCTCGATAGTAATGATTTAATTTGCACAATACTTAGCCAGGGCTCGAATTTTGGCGCGGGATTGCGGGTATTGCGCATAATTCTAATCATTCCCGCAGGTCTCCCATTTATAATGCGGGAAATTCCCGCAATCGTAATCCACACACATAATAAAATCAAATCATTCTTTTAACAACTATCTGCCAGACGCAATTTCACAAACAGCGTGAGTGTTCAGCGGCGCCGCGCGTCTTCTATCTCTTCTCTCCCCTATGCTTCTCTCTGTGTTGTGCAAGGCAGGCATCAAGCGCTGCGGCGATAATAATACACACTCGCGTTTTGGAGTCGGGACCATAGACTGTAAGGTCGGGACATGACGGAATATTCACTTGCACAATCGGGCCAGCAGTGCATCGTGACTGAAGTCTTTTTAAGTCTTACCAGTTTAAACATTCAAGCGATTTTAAACTAATCAGTGCTCGCGCGGTCTCTGAGATTATTTTCTCTATGCGCACATTCATAGAAAATCCGCCTCAAAAACAGCTGGCCAGTAACTATTTTCGCGGATTATATTGCTTTAACACGCAAAATTGTCAATTTCGGTCTTTGTGAGTAGGCTATACTCTAAACATAGTCGGTTTTGTCTTTAATAAGCTTAAAACGCATGCCAGTATAATGAACACAGGATCCGTGCACTAGCTCTTAAAGTGACGGCAGCCATATGTGTCTGTCATTAATTTTGTTGTCAAAACAACAAAAGATGGCTTTAAGTTAAAGGAATCAGGATTAATAGCCTATGTATTTAATTTATTCAGGACTAAAATACTACCCAGTGTTATTTTCCTTTTGATTACTTTATTCAGTTTCTGTATATGAATACTAGTGTTACACCTATTCAAAAACTTTTCTCTTTAATTATCTTTATTCTATTGTATTTATTTGTGCTACTTTTTTCAAATTAATTAAACAATTTAAATCAAGCTTCCTTGTGATGTGTAAATCCTTAACAACAATATTACCCCATTGTAAAAATGCAATGAGCGCAAACATTTAGGCAAGATAAATGTAATAATTTTGTTTGGAAAAAATGCTTTTTTGAATTCTTTCTTGACAGAATATGTTTTACTTTTACTAGTAGTCGAAGCTGAAAGAAGCATGATTTGACCACTGTATTTATGTGTTTGTCAAATTTCGTTAAAGAATTTCACATTTCAGGATTTCTTTATTGTCTTGGCCAGGTCTATAGAGAAACTTTAGAGACAGAATGAAGCTGAAATGATGGCCAGTGAGTGAAGGAGAAACTAAAACATGAGTAAACGAGATGATGGTGCGCTGTTTTAAAGTTTAAAATTTAAACTATCAACCGAGTGCTTGACCACACACTGACCCACAACTACAACACGGCGAAGGGAGTTGTCACACAGAGGAGAGATGTGTTTTTTGCAGATATTACAAATAATCAAACCAGTTTGCTGGGAGTTGTGGGAGAAAGGGTGTTGCTGTGTCCTCTGGGCAAATCCAGGTTTCAAGCCCAGGATGTTGTTGAGCTTTATTGACGGGCATTTCCACAGTCCCAAACACAGAGAGCGATGAGTAGGAGCACAGAGACTGCAGGCTTGTTGGGTCATGATGTACAGTGCTTCTCTGTTTATCCACCCTTTCAAATTTTCTAACAAAACTACTTTTTTTAACTCCTCCTAGGCTGTTGGTCCAATTGGAATGAAATATGCACGATCCGGAGACCCTCATAAAAAAATTTTATCACAATTTTTTTGTTTGATTGTTACCAATAAGCCAAATATTTTGGGCGAGTTTGTCCTTTGATAAATTATTGACTTTTATCTTCGATCTGCCAAGTCCAAACTATAACCAGCAGCATCCGAAAGATTTAACAAGTTTAGTGGCAATGACTGAAATTATGAAATTAAGTAGAGATTATTGTTATACACGGAGCCCTAAAGGGACATGGGAAAAAAATGAAATAAAGGAAAAAATATTTATCAATGTTTTTGCGGTCCCCATGAGAAACTTTGCAAAGTTACTGCAAAGGTTTTGCAAGCAAACGCAAAGTTTCTCGGGGAAGCGCAAAAGTATTGATTTATTATTTTTCTCCCAACTCATATTTCTTCCCACCACCATGTCCCTTTAGAGCCTCCGTAGTTATACAGGCTGTAGGAAGTCACAAAGTTAGTTGTTTCCATCCAAAGTTGTGAATTAAAATGGAATGGCGCATAAAAACATTTGCTCAATAGTTCGATCACATCTGAAAAACTGTTTCTGTTTGTTCTCCAGGTGTGTTTGTTAAGGAGGATAAGATCACGTCAGTGTCAGTGATGGAGGGACAATCGGTCACGCTACACACTGATGATGCTGAAATACAGGGAATGGACATGATATGGTGGAAGTTTGCGGATTCCAAAAAACACAATGCTAAATTTGTTGTCATAGCAACACTGAATAAAACAAACAATGATGAACTTCCATTTAATAAAAAAATTCTCAAATTCAAAGACAGTTTGAAACTGGACCACAACAGCGGATCTCTCAGCATCACGAACATCACAGCTAAACTCTGTGGACATTATAAACTCCACATCACCAGCGAGGGACACATGAGCATTCATACATTCATTGTGGCTCATGTGAGTAGGTCTTTCAAAGCTTCAAAATGCCTTACTAAGATAAAAACTATTAATAATTGGTTCCATTTTATAATTGGTTCCATTTATATAGCGCTTTACATATGGACGGGCAAATCTCCTCAACCACCACCATAAAGACAGATTATAAAAGAAAGGAATACAGTTATATGTCATTTGCATCTTTTTTATTAAACAGAGATGAATTATGTAGTTTTTCTGTCTTTGTCAGAGCTCTTTCATTGTGAATAGTTAAAAATCACTGTAGTGGGAAGACTAATTTAAGTTGTAGATTGATGAGAACATTCAAATACTTTCCCTATTTTTACCTTCTGTGATTCTTTATTTTCTTACAGGTTCCATTGAATAGAGAGCGGACCATAAGCCGGAGACAAACCTGCCCTTGATTACAGTATATAAACATGTATACTGTATATCATCTACATTTGAATTCCACTGACAAAAAAAACAAGAAACATTTTGCTATTTTTTTTTAACCATCTAACATCCCTAATGACAAAATGCCTTAACGATAAAGATAAGAGTTCTGTACGGCGGACATAAAACATAGGCTATGTATATGTTTAGTCACACTACACCTATTTCTCAGGAGAAAGGAGCTATTAAACACAACAGTTAATTTGTGTATATTACTTTAAAACTGCTGAACTGTTATTATACTAGTATTTTAGTATTAACTCTTTTAAGTTTCATGTAAACCAGAATATTTTGTTGTACGAATATATATCAAAAGAAAGAACATAAAAACAACATTTTTTCATAAAAAACAACATTTTGAGCAAAAAGCTGAGAAAATCACGTTTTTGTCAAAGACTACATCCAGATCGGATTCAGAACGATGATCAAAACACAGATGTAGTAATCGAGTCCAGCAACACCCATAAAGCTTCACAGTCCAGTAGCTCATCCTGGGTCGACATTTCATTCAGTAACACTAGGCAGTTTTGATTTATTTGCTGTTTGATGTTGATAATCTCGTTATTTTACATATGCATATGATTACATAGATCTCTTGTTTTTGCATCTTCTTCCCCTGTGTTTTGATCAGGAGATTCAGTACTCGTAGGCTACAGATGATGTGTAATACCGCCCCCTGCTGTATAACAGTGAAAGATGGAAAATTCCGTCAATGGCAGGGAAAGAGTTAATAGTAAAATAGTTTTTTTTTTGGCGTTTTCATTATATTTCATTTATATATAAAGTATTTAATGAAGTCATGACATGTGAAATCAAATGTGCCTTGATATTTTGACATATAAGAGGTCTTTGCAGGCTGCATCATGCAGGTTTATTATAGACAAAGCGTTTATTTAATCAAGCAAAAAGTGATGAAAACCGAATAAACTGCACTTGTTAAATATTTCCATGCAACTTAAGAATCATTGTAAAACAATATATATATTTTTAAATATACAACCTTTTATTTGTACAGCTTTGTAAATTTCTTTATGTTTTATATTTTTGATATGTTTATATATATATATATATATATTCATAGGCTATAGTACACATTTGTAAAGAAAAATATGTTTTAATCAAAGCTATGTGTTTGGTCCTTATGTTCAAAATATCACACATTTAAATGTGCAGATGTGTTTGTAGATTATGTGCTGAACTGCAATCGAATCATTCATGTTTAAACATCACATTTCGTGCATTGAAATTAGTAAAATATGATGATGTAAGAAAAAAAAACGAAATTCAGAAACTTCTGAGAAGAGCAAATCAACTTTCAAACACATTTATGACGGGGGTGTCACATTCTTACAAGTTGTTTAAGGCAAATATTGTTAATTATAGGTTTGATTGAGTATGTTATTTACTTGATGTTTGTTTAGGCTCAACCACTGAAGAATCGATATTGCTGGCCACTTTATCACTTTAAAAAAAAGTACGTTTTCAAATATGACCATAACTGCTTCAAAATCACTCATACGTTGATAAAAAAACTCGAGGTAACCAGGGGGCGGGGCTTTGACGTCATCCCTGCATCAGCGAATCACCTTCACCGAGAGGCGGTGCAACATTCACGACTTTCACTTTTACAGAGAAGGCGCCTCTTTTGAATTTTAAAAAGTAGTTGTAACCAGGAATGCAGTATGACGCTATTGTTGATGGCTAATTCTGAGAGTATCCCTCACACACAGCACAACACGTACCGACGGTAAGACGGCTTTCTCAATTTAAACTGCACGATGTAGTTAAATATATAAATCTATCATCATTCATTTTCATTGTATTCGTGAGATTCGGAAGGGTTTTTAGGCGTGTGATATTGAATTATTGTTGTATTTAGTCAGTATGTAGCCTACCATGATTTAAGGCGCAATGTGTGATAGAATGACTCTTATATTTATACATGTGCAATAGATTTATTTTTATTTTTTTAAAGAAACGACTATGCATAGGTACATTTTTGAATTTATTCATTCAAAATTCTGTTTCATGGCCTGTTTCAATTCAACACTCTTTGACAGACTTGCGGGGAAATAGCTTGCACACAAATCATGCAGAGCGATTCATGTTTCATTCATTCCATTGAACAAAATAGCTGTCAGTTAACAGACTTGGACCAATCAGGTTTACCCTCTTCTGTTAAAGCCAAGATAGGCGGTACTTATCACATTTGAAATACATTTTTTTTGATAATGATGGCTGAATATTTTGAATTTATTTTTGTACACTTGACATTGCTCAGTATAATTGTTATTTAAATGTTCTCTCTTGATTTTCAGATGCTGTTTCATCTATCTGTTGGTACTGTTGATAGATACAGGTAAGTTAAGAACAGAGCAAATACTGTACAGTAGTAGTGATGGTCTATCTAGAAACACTGAAGCTTAGAAACCTTTATGAATCTTTTGTTTAGAAATATTTGCCAAAGACTTTGGCAAATATTTCTAAACAAAAGATTCATAAAGGTTTCTAAGCTTTTTTCTAACTTTGGCCCAAAGTCACGTGATTTCAGCAACGGCTCTGTAAATAATCTTTTTATTATTGTTATTATTTGAATGTTCACCGCTAGGGGGCAATGATCACTGTGAACCCATGAGTCATGCGGATTCAGTGAGATCCAAATCCAAAAACCCCAGCGGCGAACATAACCATTGAACAAATATCTATGGTTTTTACCTGATCTCTCATCAGTTTTATACATTTGTGGACGTTTAAATGAGACATTAGTATAATTGAAAGGAATAATAGTAGTTAATATAGCCTAGTTGAGCAATCCATGGAACAAACAAAACAAGCCCTGGAAATTGATAAAATAACACATATTACACAGACACTTGATATTAATCTTATTAGCTGATTAGTTAATTGCATTTGATAGATTTTACTTTTAAAAAAAAACATTTGGAATGGGTTTGTAAAAGGTGTTTTACGCACGTTTGACCTGAGTTTCTGTTGCAAACACTGTTGTGACCAGCAGAGGTCCCCAAAACATTTCCAGCATGATTTAAGAAGTTGCAAAGAACATTTTACATTTGAATGAAATAAAATCTGACTGTACAAAGAGTCACTGATCAATGTAAATGTTTAAGCTACACTTGATTCGGACCTAGAAATCAGGACATAATTGTATTAATATTAAATATTTGAAAAAACAAACAGATTTGAACCACACTGCATAATAATAGTGAATATTTATGTCAAATTAAAAAAAAAGTTGTGTTTTCTAGCCTCTCAGCACAGGTCGGCTGAAGAGGGCGTTGAAGGAGGCTCTGTTGTTTTGCGGTGCAGTCACAGAAGCTTTTTACTTGAAGACAAACAACTGACAGTCTACTGGAGACACAACGACAACAGGAATGTATTCGATTTTATCCATGGAGAAGTTTCTGTTGAGGATCAACACCCAGCGTACAAGAACAGAGCAGAAGTTTTACCTGAAGAGCTCAAGAATGGCCGAATCTCACTCAAACTCACCGATCTCCAGCTCTCTGATGGAGGAACGTACATCTGTTTCGTTCCAGATGTGGGAGTTCATCACAGTACACAACTGGTGGTCAAAGGTGTGTTGTAATGCCTCCTAATTTAATACATTTGGAGTTTCTATGTGATTGCAATCTAAACAGAGTTGGTATAAATAGTCAAACATGTTGTATTGTTTTTGCATGGCAGATAGTACACATTTTGGTCTATTAGCAAAATATCTAATAGTTTTCAAAGAGTTTAATTTTATTCCTAATTTTTGCCTTCACAGAACGGCCAGTAACAGAACACAGAGCAGCTCAAGTGAGAAGCCACGGTACAGACACAAGCCTGGGAAGATCTCTGCAACTCCTACTTTTACCGGGATTCATCCTGCAATTTATTTGATTCTGCTCGTGGAAAACTGGAAGACCATTTGAACTCACTCTCTTGCACTATAAAGATGAAGGTCTCACCCTCCTCATCCTAATCTACATCTCTTTCCCTCGACCCCCACTCCCTCCCACTCGTGGTGAGATCTCCCAAACTCAAACAATAATCTAAATGGTTTAATGGAAATGATTATCATCGAGTTTTATACATGTATGTTATTTGGGCGGCAGTGGCTCAGTGTCTACAATCCGGAAGGTTGGTGGTTCAATCCCCGGTTCCACCTGACCAAGTGTCGAGGTGTCCATGAGCAAGACACCTAACTCCAGCTGTGTGTGTGTGTGTGTGTGAGACACCTAACCTCAGCTGCTCCCGTCGAGCTGGATGGCGCCGCCTTGCATGGCAGACACCGCCATCGGTGTGTGAATGAGTGTGTGAATGGGTGAATGTGAGGCAAATATGTAAAGCGCTTTGGTGGCCATTGGTCTGTTTAAAGCGCTATATAAATGCAGTCCATTTACCTTTTTTTTTTACCATTTTTTTATTTGAAATGTCTCAGTGCGACTGGTACAAATGTCTCATTCCCAAAAAAGTAAACCAAAAGGTAATAAAGTTCTTAAGAAATTAGAAATATCTTGCTCACAGAAGTGCGTGTCTTACAGACAAATTGCCCTCTCAGAAGGGTTAACAGTGTCCCGCTGTTAGCAAATGGTTGCCCCCAGTAAGCCTGGGACAGTAAGGTAATTTTCCACTGTGAACCCATATTTACATTTGAAATTAGGTCTGTCTATATAATGAAATGCAGCGAGAGCTCAGGGCCTTTTTCTGTATCTGAGATCGGCCCGATGTCGGGTAAACATTTTATTGATGTATATATTTTACTTGTTTAAATGTTTGTTTGTTTATAGATGATGTGTTATACTACCTTTTTTTACACTACACAATGCAAACCAATACTAAAAATGAAAAGTTTTTTTTTTTTTTTTTACATTTACTCAGATATTTTTAAGATGACAAAGTTTAAAGCCCTTTCTGGCTAGCGCGATTTGTAAAGAAAATATTTTTTTAATCAAAGCTATATGTGTTTGGTCTATATGTTCAAAATATCACGCATTTAAATGTGCAGATGTGTTTGTAAATTATGTACTGAACTGGAATCGAATCATTCATTATTTAAAAATCACATTTCATGCATTAAAATGAAGAAATAAAAACAATAAAACGAAATTCATAAACTTCATTGAGAAGAGCAGATCAACTTTCAAACACATTTATGACGGTGGTGTCACATTCTTACATTTTATTTAATAAAAATAGTGTTGATTATATGTTTGATTGAGATTATTAAGATGCATGTTATTTACTGGATGTGTAGGCTATACCCATTCAGTTTGCTTTAACTTGTCAATGTATGTTTCTTTGGGCTCAACCGCTGAAGAACCGATATCGCTGGCCATAAGCAGTATCACTTAGTTTTAAAACGTACGTTTTTAAATATGACCATAACTGCTTCAAAATCACTCATACGTTGATAAAAACACTCGAGGTAACCAGGGGGCGGGGCTTTGACGTCATACCTGCATCAGCGAATCACTTTCATTTACGGACATTCACGAACATTCACGACTTTCACTTTTACAGAGAAGGCGACTTTTAAAAAAATTATTTGACTTGTAACCAGGAATGCAGTATGACGCTTTTGTTGACGGCTAATTCTGAGAATATCCTTCACACACAGTACAAGTACCGACGGTAAGACGGCTTTCTTAAGAACTGCACGATGTAGTTAAATATATAAGTATATCATCATTCATTTTCATTGTAGCCTACTCGTGAGATTCGGAAGGGTTTTTAGGCGTTAGATATTGAATTATTGTTGTATTTAGTCAGTAGGCCTAGTCTATGTCCCATGATTTAAAGCGCAATATGTGATAGAATGACCCGTATATTTAGCCTATACATGTAGGCCTACAATTAAACATTTAATTTTGAATTTAACAATACTATTACAACATTATTTTCCTGTTATCTCTGTAAGCTGCTTTGAAACAATTTGTATTCTAAAAAGCGCTATATAAATAAAGGTGACTTGACATTTGAAAGACATTTTTTTTATAATTATGGCTGAATATTTTGAATGTCTTTTTGTACACTTGACATTGCTCATCATAATAGTTATTTAAATGTTCTCTCTTGATTTTCAGATGCTGTTTCATCTATCTGTTGGTACTGTTGATAGATACAGCAGGTAAGAACAGAGCAAATACTGTGATGGTCGATCTAGAAACAATGAAGCTAAGAAATATTTATGAATCTTTTGTTTAGTGGTTAGCCTGTATCAAATTGCCCAAGTCAGCTGATTTGTCCTGCGGCTCTGAAAAAATATATATTTACAGTAGTATTGAAATGTGAATGGTTCACCGCTAGGGGACGATGATCACTGTTAACATGAATCATGCGGATTCAGTGAGATCGCCCCCCAGCGGCGAACATAACCATTGAAATAATATCTATGGTTTTTACCTGATCTCTCATCAGTTTTATACATTTGTGGACGTTTTAAATAGACATTAGTACAATTGCAAGGAATAATAGTAGTTAATAGTCTCTTATTGGTTTGTTTAGTTGAGCAATCCATGGAACAAACAAAACAACTCCTGGAAATTGATAAAAGAACACATTACACAGACACTTGATCATTAATCTTATTAGATGATTAATTGCATTTTATAGAGTAAAAAAAGTAAAAAAAAAAAAACATTTGGAATGGGTTTGTAAAAGGTGTTTTATGCATGTTTGGCCTGAGTGTCTGTTGCAAATACACCGTTCTGACCAGCAGGGGTCGCCAGAGAGGCGTTTCGAACGCTTCCAAACAGTGAATCATTTTACGAAGCAATTGGTTAAATTGATTTGAAGCTTTTGTCCCATCACTATTGTACAGTAGGGTACTAAGGTTTTAAACACCTAGTGAAACGTTTTACTTTGCAGTTTTATGAATTAATACTTTTTTTTTTGCCATTACAATTTATTTGCAAAACATTTCCATCATGATTTAAGAAGTTCCTAAGAACATTTTACATTTGAATTAAAGAAAATCTGACTGTACAAAGTTACTGATCAATGTAAAATTTTAAGCAACATTTAATTTCGGACCTAGAAATTCAGAAAGAATTATAATATTAAATATTTGAGGAAAAAAATAAACAGATTTTCTGTGTGGTTTCAGACTTTTGGACCCCACTGTATAATAGTAGTGAACAATTAAATTTATAAAATTAAAACAAAGTTGTGTTTTCAAGCCTCTCAGCACAGGTCGGCTGAAGAGGGCGTTGAAGGAGACTCTGTCGTTTTGCGGTGCAGTCACAGAAGCTTTTTACTTGAAGACAAACAACTGACAGTCTACTGGAGACACAGCGACACCAGGAATGTATACGATATTATCCATGGAGAAGTTTCTGTTAAGGAACAACACCCAGCGTACAAGAACAGAGCAGAAGTTTTACCTGAAGAGCTCAAGAATGGCCGAATCTCGCTCAAACTCACCGATCTCCAGCGCTCCGATGGAGGAACGTACATCTGTTTCGTTCCAGATGTGGGAGTTCATCACAGTACACAACTGGTGGTCAAAGGTGTGTTGTAATGCCTCCTAATTTAATACATTTAGAGTTTCTATGTGATTGCAATCTAAACAGAGTTGGTATAGTCAAACATGTTGTACAATATTGTGTTTGCATGCCAGATAGTACATTTTTAGCTCTATTAGCAAAATATCTAGTAGTTTTATAAGTGTTTCATTTTCTCCTAAACTCCTAATTTTTGCCTTCACAGAACGGCCAGTAACAGAACACAGTACAGACACAAGCCTGGGAAGAACTCTGCCACTCCTACTTTTACCTGGATTCATTCTGCAATTTATTTGATTCTGCTCGTTCTATTGTTCCAATAATGTATACATTTAATTTGTTTAAATGTTGTTTGTTTATAGATGTGCTTTACTACTTTTTTTACACTATGCAAATGAATAGTGCATTAAAAATGGCAATTACAAATGAAAAGTTTTCTCAAAGGCCTTTTCAATTAAAAACTACAGCTTTAAAAGAAGAATGAATGATTTTTGTATTCATTAATTTGAGGTTCTGTGTTCATTCATTGAAAGGTGATGATTAGGATTATCGATTATGAAGAACAGGCAGAGAATGATAGATAGTCAGTGAAGCCTCTGGAGTAAAAATGGCTAAGAAACATGAAAAGCACACACAAGTTTGCGGCCAGTACAAATTGTATTGTAAGAAAATAATTAGTTTCATTTCTCCAATAAATGCATAAAGCATCACGAGGACTCAGAAACAGCGATACTAAGAGGCACATTCGGTCCACATGATGCAAAACAGTTGACATCCAGGCGGCATTCGTTCCATACTTTTCAATCATGACAACATTCAACACCAGACGTATCGCTTGACTTTAGTATTAAACATAATGGCTTGGCCACTAACTGTATTTAGTCCTACACAAAGCTATTCTGAATAGACATCCACGCAGATCCAAAGTGTCATATCGCTTACCGGAATTAAAAAAAGAAAAAAAGAGTTCCGAGTTATTTTGGGAAATTGCGTTCGGTTATGGCATTCTGGTCCAAGAGGAAAGTGTCTAGTGCTGCATCTTTCCCTCTAGTCAAAACTTGTCCATTGAGTGTTTGTGCAGAACTTTAGGGAGGATCTACAGGTTAAAAGTCTTTAAAGATGAACCAAACATCAAGGCGATATTCCTCATGGTTGAATTAATTTTTCCTGTTCGTTAAGGACACAAAAAGGTGCAGGACTGTTTTTTCTTGATGCTAAAAAAAAAAAAAAAAAAAATCAAGCAACAAACATTGACATGTCAACGTCTGTATGCAAGCATGAATCTGAGTCTTAAAAAAAGTCTCTTAAAATCCAATATATTATTAGTATGGAAAAGTGCTAGGTGAGACAATTCTCTTTATCAGTCACTATGACCGTGGCAAAGCAGTCACCGCCAATGGCGACAACCAATCGAAAGGTTCTTTCGAGAGCAGGCAAGCTTTGCGACTCAAACCGTGTCGTTTACGAAAGCAAGGTCCGGGTCGGAGAATCGCCGGGAGGAGGTCTGGAGCTCCTGTGTGCTGGAGGCGTCTGAGGACTCGGTCGAGGACGGGAAGAGGAGATCTGCTCCCGCTGTGATGTAGAGGGACTGGATGCTGTCTTTGCGACGGCCGGGATTCTCGCGCCGCTGGAAGAGGGTGAGCGACAGGGATTTTCGGGGAGGGAGAGACCGTACAGCCGGGTGGCACAGGACTCCTGGGGGAAGTTTGACCGTTCCTGGGATGATAGGGTGGCGACGCTGGAGCTGAAGCCTGGGAGAAGACAGTGAAGGAAGAGAGGAGCCGTCAGCCCGAGTGCTGCCTCCCTGGGCCAGGACGACAGACTTAGGAAGGCAAGCTGCTTTGGATAATCTTGGCACTATCATTGGTTGTCCTACAATAGGGAGACAGAACCAATCAACCCCCAAAGCAGGAGAAAGCCCAAAAGCAGAACCCAAGACATGCCACCAAACAGTCATTAAAGGAAGACAACATGCAGTGTCTCATTCAACATACACCCTTTCTAAATGTTATAATCATTTGTTAACAAACTTCACTTCAATGAGCTCATTGTTTCTGCATTAAATTATTACATTGTTTAAATTAATACCTTTTTCGCCGTGATTTTGTACATTTCTAAAATACACAACTTAGACAGTTACCTCTGATAACAGATCACTCTAAATTGTAATGTGGACTCATGCATTTTCTGTAAAGCTGCTTTGAAATGATGTGTATTACAAATAAATGTGAATTGAATTCCGTCACCGCAAACATGCACATAACACCGAAAACACTTGGGTTAGAAGAGATCACAACCTGCTACAGAGTGGACGGCACCGCCACCCTCTTTAAATGCGCCAGGAGCATCCCGTCCAGACCTGCGCTACACACAACAGGGACACGACCCACACATGGGTGACTACTGCAGAGGAGAGAAAAGGAGATTGGTCCGGAACGGAGGGAGTCTGTACCTTAATACTGACCTTCCGTGTCCGAACAAACTGCTCGCTCGTCCAGTAGACTCTCAGAGCTGACTGACGCCTCCGAGTCAAGGTTCTCCTGGTCAGAACCGGGCTGGTCGAGTTCAGGTAGCCTGCAGGCCAGGTCCTCTCTGGAAGACAAACACCATTCAAGAGTCATGCAATCCTGTCTCGAATGATGATCCAAGTGGTCTTGTGAGATTTCTTCTACATACTTTTCTTGCTTGATGGACTTGATCCTTTCCATTAGGCTTCGCTCAGCTTCCGCGTCTGAATCCAGGGGCTCGTTCTCGGGTACAACACGAAGGTCGGAAGCTGGCTTCTCCCGAACCTAGAGTCCAAATAGATAGCAAATTTAACTCGAGATAATGAGACTGACATTAAAGATTCTTGCCTCATTGCCACAAAAAGGGAAACACAGAAAGGAGGTTCTTCAGTGAAGGGTCTACAGCACTAAATCATTTGACTCTATTATGTTCCCGTTCAGTTGGTCTAGCCCTGTTTACACCTTGTATTAAGATGCGTTTTGGTGGATCGGATCACAAGTAGACGAGGCAGACGTACCCTTTTCCCCCTTGTGTTCTTATGTCCACTTTCAACCATTTCTGTCCGGATTTCTTCGAGCCAAGGGTCGATGGGCGGGTAAATGTATGTGCTTTTTCAGATCTTTCGATCTAATTGACAACATAAGCTTGCGCATCTTACATATGAACGCGAAAGGAGTTAACGGAAAATCATACGGAGAGCAGCAACTTTTGTTTCTGCTTTGAGAGCCGAAGACCAGCCGAACGCTGTGAGTGTGTCAGAAATCAGGAATAGTGAGAGAACATTGTGCTTGGTACGTTGTTGGTCTTCAAATCAAACTTGGGTCTTCAGTCGACATAGTTTAAACCCCTTCTGGCTAGCGCAATTCCCATAACGTTTACGCATTTGGTCAGTAGGCGAGAGTAGACGGTCTTTTGTGGCTGTTCGAATGCATTTAACCACATGAGCCTTTACACCACGAAAGCAGTCGGATCTAATGCGCTTTTTGACTACCTCTGGAAGTGGTGGAAAGTGGACAAACTCAATATGTTTTCGACCCCGTTTACACCTGTATACACCTGTACACCCACTTACACCTGTACACCCGCTTACACCTGTCCACTTGTGATCGAATTGATGAAATTACTTTAAGTGTGGCACAACCATCCCTTTCAAAGTGGAAATGAAGAGTGCTAGAGATGTTTCATAAAAGTAAGTCTGGAAGAAGGAAAGGTTCAACCATTTGAATGGATGTTAAATTTCATTAAGGAACTAAATACAATTCAAGTCTGGAAGTTTCCATGGCATGAGATGCAAAGGTTTGTAGGAATCAAAAACAAAAGACTAACAGTCAGACTTTACAACTTATTTGTCTTCATGCTGTATACTATTAATGTTGAAGAAAGACCAATTTAAAAAACAAATTGCCTGTTGCTTAATATACAAAAAGAAAGCGTATTGCTTAATATTCAGCACAACTGATTTCACATAGCTTTGTAATTCATGCCATTCACTGTAGTGACCACCCGAAACCAGCCCACATCTACACCGACACCCTCTTGAATGTCTACAGGTCTAAAGTGACACTAACACATGCAGTGGCTTTAGTTAGTATTAGTAGGGTATGACTTCCGCACTGCATGCACACTGGATGCATGAACATGCCACACTACTGGGGTTCACAATACCACAGGGGCATACGTACCGCCACTTCTTTGTAAGGAGTGATAAATCTGAGAGGTAAATGCCAGCACTACAGAGACATTAAAAAAAGAGAAGCAAAAAAAGTGTTGCGACAGTTACTCTCTGTTGGTGCCTTGTGGAAGGTTGCGGACTGTTGGGAAAAGTAGTTGTTCAAGGGGGGGAAAAATGGGCATTTTTCACAGGCATCTAGAAACAAACCACTTCCAAATTATGCAGAAATGCATTCTGATAAACGACAGGTAAGGCAAGGTAAGTCAAGTTTACCGTGTTTTGTCTTTTTAGCTTGAGCTGATTGACAGCCAATGCCTGTGCGTATTCCAGCTGCTCGATCTCCTCCATTTTATCGTTGTATCTCCGGATCTGCTCCTGAAGTATCAACTCCACACAACTGAGGATAGTAAAGATTCAGTCTTGAGACTTCACTTTAAAACAACAGATTCTTATTAAGGACACACTATAACTTGCTGTGTTCTTACGTGGTGGTTTTGGCAACGTCCTTCATGCTCATGAGCGGGTCGGCGCTGTCCGGACAGCGGAGAATGCAGGGGGCAAAAACAATGGCCAGAGAGTTTGGCGTCATCCGATTGCTCTTCTCCTCCTTCGCAACCCTGAAATGAAACCAGAGCATTAACACCTGACTGCTGCACGGTTTTCTACACACAGCGTTTGCTGTGTATGGAATAAACTCATCTGTACCTGACAAGGTGGAAAATGAGTCTCTCTAAGGTGCTGAAGTTTGCTGTTGGAAGCTGTTCCAAAACTTTGTAAATGGCTTGCAATTGCTCTAGCTTCTCAGGCAGTTCTATGAAAGACAACAAAAGCGTTATAACAAGCCTGAGGGATACCATAAGGGCAAGAGAAAGGTGTCATGGGGACCAACCTATGGCACGAAGGAAGTCATTGTAGTGCGTGAAGGTCAAGAGAGGTTCGGGCAACTCCCTTAGCCACTGTTTGACCAAGCCAGTGACGGCATGGATGGGGTAATCCTCCAGACAAACATTCTCTGGTCCTTCACAAGTCATTAAACAAAGTTATCAAAGTGGGCAGAGTAAGCTACTAGACCTCATGCCAACAGTTAAGTCTAGCTATGTGAGACTAGAAAGAGGTCGTCTTCCCAATGTGCCATTGAGTTCTAGTAATATCCATGATGGCTCACCTGCTTCCAACAGCTGGTGTAGCTCCTTCATGCGATTAGCTGAGCCGGACTTCCTATAAATGCCCTCTGTGTACAGGCCGTTCATTTCCACGTGTTCCATCATTATCTCCAGAACCACTGGCACAGGGGTCTTGCTATTGACCAGGTGGCACACGCGCACACCAAAGTGTTGTGATCCAGACTCATCATCACACTAGACCCAGAGCACACAAAGATCAACAAGATGATAAAATGACTGCTTCTCCAAAATGCTTAGGATTGTATTCTTACCTTCTTGGAGCCGAATGTAGAGCAGTCTATGACGATTTTACTAATGCACTTCTTATGGCAAACCATTTTGCAATCTGAAACAAAAATTGTTTGTCATAAATATCGTCAGCCCGATTGAAGGTGAATCAATAGGATACATATCAGAGATACTCACAACTGCACATGTAGGCCTTCTCCATACCCCAGATGTATGAGGTGCACTGATCACAAGACTGAATGATATTGACTTGGTAGTTTGTAAACACATGGTCCAATGGATTCTCCAACTAATTCCAGACAAAATGTTTACATTTATTTACATTGCAGAGTCAGTCTGAGAGAATGGATGGTAGGATAGAAATACTTACGCTTTTAGCCTTCTTCCTTCTCATCTTACGACCTTTGGGGGGCTAAGACAAATTTTTCCCAAGGTAAGATAAAAAGTTAGCATGTATTCTAGTTATCAACAGAAATAACTGTTATTTAAATCGTATAATGAAAGTCTTGAGGGGTAATGGGGGATGCATGAACTTTCACCTTGGCTGGTTCGGCCTCTTCTTTTTTGATCTCCGCTCTGATGAAGCCGTCCAGAACTGACTGGAAGAGATTGACGACCAGCGGTACCTCACCCTTCTGCTTTTCTCCAGCCAGACTGATCACTTTATTCTGGTAGCAATTCATCAAAGCCTTATACCCGATTTGTGACTTCTGTAGATGCGTGAAGGAAGAAGAAATCAATAACTAGATGTTTAAGTATTCTGAATAGAAGTTGTGTTTGCCCACGCAAAGCTATTTCCAGGGTTTTTTGCTTTCTGGTTGCTAAGATGCTTTTGTGCACATTGCTGTGCAGTTGTTAGCATAATGTGAGCAGTTGCTTGCAAGCCCAAGTCAAAATATCTCAAGTCCCTCTATCAATGAAAATATCATCAAGTGATACAATAAGATTAAGACCATTGTACAAATGGTTTGGTATATTCCTAAATTTAAACCTCAATGTTAATGATTTGAGCAAACTTATTGATTGATTGACCTATGATTGACCTAGCAAATCGATTGATGGGATCTGGAGTATGTGGTCTACTGCAGTTTTGGGGTGTGTTGGTTGTATTAGCTCTACTCACAGAGATTGAGTACATCCCCTTGATGTTTTCTCTAAACTGCACAGTGGCTGTAATGAAGATGTGCTCCGTTCCTGAAAGCTGTTTTCCCCGTGAGCGCAGGTCATTCACCTACACCGCAAGAGGGAAAGATGCAAAGTCTGTCAGAAATTGTATATATTATACACAGTTTTTTTCTTTTTACACTCTTTAATCACTACAATAACCATACAATTAACTATCAAACATCTTGCAGTCATATCCATTCTTCATACCTGATTGCCCAGAAACTCATCGAGGTTGCGTAGCTCATTCGTGTTGGTGATCACACGGTTTAGCGAGGCGTTCCACTGCTCAGAGGCCCGAGTCGTCGAGTGACTGATCATGATGCTGGGCGTCCGACCTAGTCGTCCCGGATGAGTCTTTGAATTTTGTGAGCGTGATGGAGAAGTGGCTATGAAAAAAGAACAATAGAATGAATGAAGGAAGAATACATTGATCTAAATGAATCATTGTGTTATCTTCGTAGTGTGCACCTTCTCTTTGATCCAAAAAGGAAGCCATGCTCAGGTCTCCATCTTCTGGGGTCTGAGCTTCTTTATGTGGACGCTTCTTCAGGATCTTTCTGAAAAACCCTGTTGTCCTATGAAACAAAAAACGTACCATTTCATAAAGTTAGCTGTTACAAGGCTTTGTTTTTTTAATTAATAAACACCCTAGCAAAACATGCTGGGAGGTCCCGTAAGGATTTGACACAAAACACTCAAGAAATCACACACCTCTGCACAAAGTAAGGAATTTTAGGAATCTCCCGCTCTCATAGCAGATGCCTTTCATCCATATATAAAGGAGTATGTAACCTATGCCAGGAGTCAGACAAATGACTACCACTGATGTGAGCCAGTGGCCTTGTTTTCCCATGAGTTCAAATGAGTCAGATTTCCTGTGTGACCATGTTCTACTACTGATAAGAGTATACATTTGAGTGGGATGAGTCAATTATCTCTTTATTTTGAGTCGTGCAAATAAAGCAACAGCCTGACACATAGTCTATGCAAATATGTGAAAAAAAGTTTCTCACTTTATGCTCAGTTTCACGCATTGTGAAATGTGTCAAAATGAAGGTCATAACACAATGCAAGTACGCGTTACATTATCAAGGGATGCTCTAGAGGACGCTAGAATAAACTGTCCTCTTCTACAGTCTGATTTGTCTTGTTGAACAACATTTTGAAAAGAATAAAAGGTAGTTAATACTGGTAGGTAGGACAGTACCTCTCTGGGGTCGATGGCTGGAGAGGCGATACTTCTTGCAGGCTGTGGCTGTCGTGAACTTTTTCCTTCAACGTGTTGGCCTTTGTTCTATCAGGACCAGCACCAGTGCTGGACTGTGTCTACACCAAAATTAATGAGCACAGTAAATGTATTAGTTTAATACAGCACAGTCCAGTGTACAGTAACAACCATTTTTGCTGATTAGATAACAATGGCATAATGGTCAGTCTATAAAGGTTCCTTCTTCCTGTGTAGATAACATGTTTAAAGGAAGTTAACGTGTAAATGCATCCCTTCATTTATCCCAAACCGAGTAATTACAAAGTGATCATTTACTTAAAAAAAGAATCAAGAATGGAGCTTTGAAAGACAAACAATATGGAAAGATAGAAGAAATAAGTCAACCAAAGTCTAAATTTTCTGCCATTACTAGTTGAGGTTTTAGTCTGTTATCCCATAAGCCCAGTTGCAAAACCCACTGAGCTGTCAGAATAAAAACTGCAGTGCAATGCGTTTTTCTTTTCAATCAGAGCAAGCTCTACTGTGTTGGCAGTTTGACAACAGGTCGCTCATTTAAATCTGACAATACAGCATTTGAAATGCTGTGTCCTAAAATAACCTCTGGCTATTTGATAACAGACTAAAGGTCTTCAGGATCATTTATTTTCCCTCAGTGTAGAAAAAGTTCAAGATATCTGCAATACTGCAATCCCTCCCATGATTCCAAGCACTTAATCCACCAGCAACCAGCACACCACAGCTCCCTGGACGGCATCTAATATCAGGCTGCAATACAACACCTCAAATGGACTCATAGGGGGCAAAGGAACAGCCCAGTACTCTGCATCCTCAATTTCAACACTTTTAATGGGCATACATATACGTGCAAGGGCGAGCCGCGGCCTGCGTCTTGGACGAGCTTTTCCCTAAATCAGCCAGAGAAGCATAATTTCTTAAATTTAAGTGATTGTTTCATTTATAATCCTAAATTACCAATGTAACCACAGCAGCAGTAAAAACAGCAGATTTCATGGTTGACTACAGAGACTAATTAGCCGCTATGGGAAGCTTGGAGTGAAATTTAATTTCAAGGCACAGAATCAATATACCCCTTCACGTTTATCATTGTATGAACCAGCTGAATCAAGTAAATGTTACCTGTGATGAGCCACCTGAACCTATTTTGGATACATCATCTAGTGACATAGAGATCCCGCGATTCCTGGTAAAATTTGGAAAACCAGATGGAAAAAACATTGTTAGACTCAGAGGAGATGAAGAAAGGTAGAAAGGTAGAACAACATAGGAAGCCATACTGGAGAGATTTGATGTTCCTCTCCTCCAGACTGCGGGGTCCTGCCATGAGGTTTTCTGGCTGAGTGTTGCTTCTCGATGGTTCCTTTCTCCTGTTGGCCTCTTCTTTGGCAAGAGGAGGTTGAGCAGCGATGGCTGGGTCGCTGTAGCCATTTCTTCCAGGCCCAGAAGTAGGGATGTCTAAGGGTAAGGTGGAGGGTCGAACAAGTTCGGGTGGGACATCTTTAGCATCCCTTTTGCTCTTTTCCCCTTTCCAAGCCACAAAGGTGTACTGATCCAACTCTTTGCTGTCAGACCGCTCCTTCAACTTGCCTTCTGCTTTTCCTGGACTCTCTAGAGTTTTGCTCTTGAAAGGAGTATCGTCTTTCCAGGCCGAAGCCGCCCGCTCACTTTCTCTCTGGCTGTGCTCTAGGCCACGTTGTCTCCTCAGCTCCCGTTTTTCCTGACTTCTGGATACTGGTAGTTTGGAAAGCTGAGGAGCTCTGTTTTGGATCTGTCCAGTCGGAGTTTCGGGAGACATGGGTGTCCTTTCATCTCTGGGAAGTGCGGATGACTCTTTCTCAGTTTGCTTCTGTTGCTCCTTGACCTCAAGGGGAGGACCAGCCTCCACTTGAGGGATCTTCTCAGAATGATTTTGCTTTTTTGGGACAGAAACATCAACAACATGGGCCTTGCCTTCAATCTCAACATCCACAGGAGCCGTTTTGTGCTCCAGCACTAGTGTCTTCTCATCACCAGGCTGCTTGCCTGATGTTGGAACTGTTGGTTGTTGTAGTGACGTCTTCTCCTGCCGCTCAGCCTCCAAAGCAAACCGAGCTTCTCTTTCCTCTTTCTGTCTTCTAGCTGCTTCCTCTTCCTCTCTGGCTTTCCTGGCAGCCTCTTCTTCCTCTTTGAGTCGCCTGGCTGCCGCCTCAACTTCTTTAGCTCGCCTAACAGCCTCTTCTGCTTCCTTGGCCCGTCGAGCTGCTGCTTCCTCCTCCTCTTTTCTCCTCCGAGCTTCCTCTTCCTCTCGCTTCCTTTTCTCTTCCTTTAGGAAGTAGTACCTAACCAAATCAAATCAAAAACTTACTGAATCATGTTCAATAATCTAAAAATCTGCATTAAGGTGATTTCAAGTTGACTTGTGTGAGGTCTATACCGTTTGCGAGCAGATTGCCCCCTTGCAAGTGCCTGTATCTTTGTGATGGAGGCTCGTGTTTTTCGATATTCAGCTCTTTGTTTGGAACCTCGCCATGCCGTCTGGATCAGAACCACGGCTTGGTAGAACTTCTCTTTGCGGAACCTACGCCATGAGCGCTGTAGAAAAGGCCAATCAAATATTAGACATGACTAGACTGCCCAACAAGACAACTGCAAGTATACTACCCAAACACACGTTTTTGATATACCTGGATCACGATGGCTGCCTCTCTCATTCTAATAAAGTCCATCCTCTCAATTTTGCCACTAAACCAGCGCTGCAAGAAAATCATTTTGTGCATGACATCCTTGTGCAGGATGTCCTGAAGCTTTTGCCTTTCAAGCTCTTTGAGATACACCTGTAGAAGTGGAACAATACCAGACATAACTGTTAAGAGTCAATAACTAGAGACATTGTCACTTAAAACACTTTAGGGCACCCAGATTTCTTTTTTTTACCTTGGTTCTTCCAATCTGGTAGGTAGTGTGGTCAAAGCCAAGCTTGTGCAACAGAGATGATATTTCCTCCAGGGACGTAGCGTTCTTTGGCAGCAATACACGAAATTGCTCAGTAAACTCCTGTAATGCAGAAAAGGAGCTTTGCTTATTCAGACAAGCCATGTTACACACTTAGTTTAATTCCTAGGGTTAGAGGTTCTTTCTAATCTATGCGTTACCTGAAAGGTGTATTTGGCTCCATAACCTGACCGTCTGATGCGCACTGTTTCCAACATGCCTGTGTACCGCAGTTGCTGCACAATGAGCGCCTCATCAAAACACATTTCCCTCTGAATGTGAAATATAGAATAACAGACAAAATAACTTAAGTTAAAAGACAGGTCTCATATAAAAGATTTTCTCAAGACTGATGTGGATAGATGAACAGTTCAAATTCAGACCAGGAATGTGCATTGTCATATTGACTTTAATTAGTTAACCAGGTAAACAAGGACGTGTTATTTGCACCTTTTCAGCATTGGAGCGAAGGCATCGAATGAAGAATGGTTCTGCCTTCCCCAACGTTTCCAGAAGCTTACTAAGAGATGTCTAAAAGATAGAGAGATTTCACAATATTGAGTGGAAGACCAAAAGAGAACCACACATGATGCCTTCAGACTATTACTTCCATTAGAGAATAATATTCTTAGCATTTTCTGATGCTAGCATTTGAAATGTAAGTGCTAGAGTTTTAAGCTGTTCCAAAACATAGTGAGATTTCTGTTATTCCTTTCTGTCTACCGCTCTACACAAGCAGCTGTTTTTTATTCTGCCACACCAATAGCACGTGGCACAAAATGTTTGTTAGCATCTTGCTAAGCTAACAGCATGTTACTCTAAGCATAAAAATACAAGGAAAATTTGTATTTTAATGAATATTTGTTTGCTATGAAGACTGAACAGTTGTACTGATAATTTACATATACGTTTCAGAGCTGCCAACTCTCAACATTCACCGTGAGACTCTCGCAATTGACACTTTTCAAACGGTCTCACGTCACACATCCATTTTCTCACGCACAGAAAAATCACGAAGCAAAGAGGACACGAAGACCGACAGACAAGAGAGCAGGTTACTTATGATATATAAAAAAATTCAGCTCTCAGATTATGTGAATTCTATTACGAAATTCAAACAACAAATACCGTTTTTGTGCTTTCAAATGTGACGTGACAGATCCCTAGCGCCTCCTTTCAAGCGGCACGTGAACCAATCACCTCTACTACTAATAGTAAATAATCACGAATGAACAATGGTGAAAGATACAGTAGGCTACAACTTACAGAAATGTATATTCCTCATACATAATATCGATCAATCAGTGTTTTTCAACAGCGGAAAGAGGTCAATAAAACAGCTGGAGAACAATATGTCACATAACATTTACCTCAGGAAAGCCATTTAATGACCATAATATATAGCACGTTATTGGCTAGAAAAAAGAGCTATAGAAAGTATTTAGCTAAATATATGTAGCCTACTATACATATTTATTATATTTTTACTTATATCATTAAATAAAGTTTTTATAATAAAATGTTTTAACCTTAAATAATACTACCAGCTGATAGGGCTCTCTGTATGGTTTACAGCATTAGGTGAGAATTTTTTTACTTGAGAAAAATTAACGCCTATCTTGTGTACCTGATGTTGATGAGTCAATATTGAATCAAATTACAAGAATTATATTGAATTGAAATCCTGAAATTTGTGTCAAGCAATAATTAAAACCTGTATCTTGCCAGAAGTTGTACCATGTAAACATTGTAACATGTTGTCACTAAACCTAATAAAAATCTGTTTAGTTACTAAAATGTTTTGACAATCATAATACATTTATTGTGATGCAAGATTTCTTTTACATCCCCCCATTCCAACCCACCCCATCCCCCCCATTTTTTATTATAACAACAACAACGTTATAATATTTTAACTATACAAGTCAAAATATAATAAATATGTAATATAGTGCACATATTTAGCAAAATACTCCTCTCTATAGCACATTTTTCTAGCCAACTAACGTGCATTGTCATTAAATGGCTTTCCTGAAGTAGCCTAAATGTTATGTGACATTGTTCAGCCGTTTTATTTGCCCCTTTCCACAGGTGAAAAACACTGATTGATCGATATTATGTATGAGGCATATTCATTTCGGCAAGTTGTAGTGTATCTTTTAACATACCTATTGTTCATTTGTGTTTATTTAAATAGTATAAGAGATGATCGGTTCACGTGCCGCCTGAACTGAGGCGATACAGCGATCTGTCACGTCACATTTGCAAACGGCAAAAAGGTATTGTTTGAATTTCGTAATAAAATTGACAGGATCTGAGAATTTGTTTCATATCATAAGTAACCTGCTCCGTCTTGTCTGCCGGTATCAGTGTCCTCTTTGCTTTGCGATTTTTCTCTGCGTGAGAAAATGGATGTGTGGCGTGAGAGCGTTTGAAAAGTGTCAATTGCGAGAGTTTCACACTGAATGCGTGAGAGTTAGCAGCACTAGTTTATGCACGAGCACAGTTTGGACCTCCACTAGGTTTTGGAACAGAGCATTTGTTTTTAGGCTGAACCACCAAACTTGGCACGAACAGCCAGGCTAATCTAATATCGTTTTTTACTTGAAACTGGGCGCTGATGCTTGGAGGACGTTTCTTCTTGTGCAGATGAAGTAAAGACTTGGTGGTGCGGTCATGGAGGCCCACTATGAACTTCAGCGAACGAGAGTCCAACAGGCTCTGCCCAAACACACAAAAACAAAGTGAATTTCTCTCACACAGAGACTTTCTTTTGCCACATGAGTGCCATGGGAACATGACGGCATGGAAACTCTCATTCCAGACAGAGTCTTCAAAACATTTACCCTGCACAGCACATGTAACGGAAAGTCATAAACAATCAAATGGTGATGGAAATGAGAATGTACCAGCTGTGCTGCAAATGCTCACAGGTTAAAGGTGCTGTACATGGGTTTTTTGAATGGCCACACACACAAATTGTCTATGCAGGACAAAAGCATTATCAAAGGAGCCCTCTATCTTGTATATAAAGCACTGTTTGCAGAGTAGACTAAGTTTTTCTGCTTGCATACCGATGTTTTTGTTACATTGACGTTACTCTAAGTCTGGTTGAAGTTATCAAACCAGCAGAAATCACTTGCAAGCACCTTGACTGTCAAACAAAAACATAGACTCTGTTATTTTAAATATGCACAGTTTGATCAATTCAGAAAGCGATGTATACCTTGGGAATGAGTTGCTTGGTCTTGGTGTTCTTGCTTTTCCTGTAAGGAGGAAGAGGAAGGTTGATGGTTTGTTGAGATAAGAAGTGAATGGATACAACGTGTTAGTAGCGTGAGTCATGCATTTGCTTGTGAGACATGAGCAACACACTTGAGAAGCTCTGATGGAGCATTCGACAAAGAAGGTGTACGATTCGTTTACGCAATGGTGTGGAATATATGCCGGGTCTACATTTGAGCCCGATCAGTTGTCTAACATCCCCATTGAAATGAAAGGATTCACAGTGTTCTTGGATGTTAAATCTGGCATGTAGACGGAGAGGAAGATGCAAGATTTATTGCAATGGTGTGGGTCCACATTCCAGCACTTGAGTTTGTCAATTTGAAATCAGTTTTCCATTGAAATCCATGGATTCGCAGTGTTCTCTAAGGTTAAATCTAGGATGTAGACGGCATAGCAGCAAAGATGGTTTCAACGGAGATAGGAGCGTCATGGGAGGGAGGAATGTTGTCTCTGATACACCTAATCTACAGGAGAGGTATTCCTCCTTTAGGGTGGACGACAGCTAGGATGTAAAAGGTTTAGATTTGTGGAGTGGAGTCGATGTCTGTGGTCTTTGTAAGCAGTGATTCCACACCTCATAAAACATTACAGACTTAATGGTTGGGTCTCGAGAACCAATAAGCTCATGCAGCATGTTAGCATGTGGATACAATTCCGAGCTAGCGTTAATGAAGATCACACTGCTTTCAGCTCGTAAACTCTGCATTCCTCTTACATACACCGCTAGGGAGCTATCTAAAGAATAAGTGAAATACTTGTTAGATGGGTATTAATAGAGCAGGGTTAAAGGGGTGGTTTGAGTTACGCAGTAAATCACAAGGTTAGCTGACAAGTAATGCTGCAGATTTGGGAAAGTTTGGGAGCAGGGGCTGTTTTGCGAAGTTTTCTCATAACTAAGCTTAGCAGAGAGCCAAAAGCATTGGCTTCAATGCCAAGGCATGAAGGGTCGGCAAGGTGGACCCATTATTCCATGCCAGAGAGGAGTCAGTGGTCAAACTCACTGGAGGACGTGACGCGGGAACCGTAGGCGACCCCAGGACTGAAGCAGCTTACGTGGATCTTCCCCATCCAACTGCAAGTCCTTAATGGAGTTGATGATTTGGGCATGCATGTCCCTGATTCAGCCCGGTGGAAAGGTGGGAGAGTGGGGGGAGGAGACAGAGGGAGTAGGTAAGATTGGCGGGGAAGGGTAAGTACAGGAACCCAACACCAATGTTGTTAACAGACTTCAGGGAAAGCAAACGCCCTCCACCACCACCACCACAAAAAAAAAAAAATGAATATAATGTGGACATGAACAAACGCAGGCAAGTGTGTTAAATTTGAAATTAAAAGAACCTTAATTTGGTGAACTATCCCTTTAAGCTTCAGTGGTGAATCCATGCTGTTGTTACTCTGGTTTTGACCTGACGGGGTGTTAAATGGGGGTCGGCACCCCATTCAGCGAAGGCCTGGATTCATGCACTGGTTCACTTACCACACGGATCAGAACAACAGGAGGTCAAACAGGTAGGATTGGCACTGGGGGCTGGGGACGCACTTCTAATAGCTCTTCCACAAACCAGGATGTGAACCCGCTTCTATAAAGGACATTTTATTGTTTCCTTCCCACTTGGGAGCACTTAGGTAATAAACCTCACTAGGTCCCAACAGGGATTTATGAGAGTATGCTGTGGATTGAGCATTGCTTTGAACAAACCAGGTTAAATACAAACTCTGGCTTGGCCTTTGCTCGCATAAAGAAAGAACAGCTTGCATAGTTAGTTTCTGCATTCTGTGAATGTGGTTTTTAAGTTTGCTCACAATACCGGAAACCCAGCCTTCCCAAGCCGCCAAACTCTCCGTCTGACCTCAATGTTCTGCTTAAGTCCACTTACTTCTTACTCTCATAACTAGAAAAGATGTCCTCAAAAGCCTCTAGAGGACGCTCCTCTGAATGATCAAAGGAGAAATCAAGCATAGGAGCATGGCTGTAGAAAATAAACACCACACACACAGTCACTCGAGGGCCGACGCCACCAGCAGGTGCCGATCTATGACCAGCTTTATTGCCCATACGGGTTAAACTTTAGTGGAACTGATCACAGGTCAGTAACTGAGGGGAAACCCTTGACAAACACCAGAGGAATAGAACAGGGACATTGCAGGGATATACTTGATCATTCTCACAAAATATCTGTTAAGAACATGTTATATTTCACCCAAAAATAACAAGAAAGAAAAAGTAAGGGATTGCATTTTGCATAAATTATACAGGCGTGATCACCATTATTGTAGCCATGACATTTTAATGAAAAGTAAGCATATCCCACCCAACTTTCATTGGTGTAAATAATGTTAAATTGTTTGTAATATATGGTGATTTGCATTAAATAATTGATACAGTGGTATTAAAATATATAAAATGTTCATTTAGTCAACTTAAAATAGTGTCGATTGTGTTTTCTGTTTTGTAAAATGAAAAGCTTTAATATTATTTCTTCATGCACAATATCATTTCCCTTTTTTATTTGGATTTTGAGATGAAATATGAACTAGTCAGGTTTTTGTGACATTCACGCAATATATACCATGTTATATTGTGTAGTTGCATTAAGACTCAAGACCGAAAAATAGGACAAAGTGTATGAGATTACTGTGAGAATCGGCCTGCAATGTGCCAATGTGGAGAGACCGTGGTCACATGATCACCTGCCACACAAAGGCAACGAAAGGACAGGAAGAGATCAAGTTCCTCACAATACTTCCCCTCTCTTTCTCTCTCTCTCAGTCACACCAGCCTGAGTCCAAAGCTTACCGATACATCCTCTCGATGGGCACGTTGGATCGCTGCAGCTCTCCTAGAGGAACTCTGGAGTTTGGTCTGACCACACCTGTACACACACACACACACACACACACACACACACACACACACACACACACACACAGACACGTTGTTGACGCCGTTATTTCAACATGCGACGAGACACCCCACCCAAAATGTCTTGCAAACAACCTTACTCACTTATTTTTATTATCCCTTCCTAGTTTAATCATGCCGAAATCCTTCTAAATATGACTGTTTGCGTCACCGGGCAGCTTTCTCACGTGCAGGCTATAAATAACCTTCTTAGACCCTGAGAATCCAAAGTTTTGGGCTAATCTGAAACTAATCCATAATGCTTTGTGGGTTACCCGCAGTTTTGGCTGCCCAGCGGCGTCCGGCCTCGTTGAAGGCGGCCAGTGCGCGGACGCTGGCACGGAGGATCCCCCATCGGAACATGGCCACCGGATCCATCCCGATAAGCTGCCGGACATAAGCGCGGTCACTGCTCCGCAAGAGAGCCACGATATCCGGACGCATGTGATCCGTGTTCTTCTCACGGAAATCCTGTCGCAGCCAATATACATGACGAACGTTAGCAGAGTCATTCAACGAAACGGGTGTCTTTTGCAATGCATTCATATTAATTGGTTAAAATATAAGATAATAAAAACAAATTTATTTTTATTAGCATTTATACATTTATTAATGTAAAGTGTCATTTAAGACATTTTGTAAATATCAACAATTTTATTTTGTTGCCAGAAAAAATGATATCAACTAAACTATTACATTTTAATATGAAGAAATATTAATATAAAGAAATACAATAAATATTTTGTATTATTACTTTAACAGTTAATAATCGTACCGTGTGTCATTAAGGGCATTTTGTAAACATAAAAAAAAATATTTGTATTATTTGGCCCTGACCAAAATATAATATATTAAATACAAACATACACAAAATACAGCTTTAACAAATAATAATTTGACTGTGTCATTAAAGACATTTACAAAAAAAAAAAAAAAAAAAAAAAAAAAAAAAATTATATATATATATATATATATGAATAAATACAATATTAATTGTTAAAGTCATAATAAGTATTTTATTGTATTTATTCATATCAATATTTAACATATTAATGATTTTTCATGCATTTCGAATTTTGATATTTATTATTTTTTAAGTAATGAAAAAATATTGTTTATGTTAATACTTAGTATATGAATATTTATTATTAAATAGTAAAAATATATTACTATATTTAAATATAGTAAAATTATAACTTGTTAAACCTGTAAACAATTTTTATTGTGTATGTTAATATTTAGTATATTAATTTACCAAAGTAATGAAAATATATATTTTTATGTTTACAAAGTGCCTTTAATAAGACAGTAACATTTAATAAGACAGTAACATTAAAGGCATTTTGCACATTGATTTTCTTTTTAAATTCATCCATATCTGCATGATATAGTCTTGTGCTCAGCTGCCGTTACCTTAATCTGGTATTTGACCTTGCCAGCAAAATGGAGGATGACGAAAGCCGGTTCCATCACCGGAGTCGCCACAAAGTATTGATTCTGCTGGTGCTGCTGTTTGAACTTGGCCAGCAAGGTTTTATCAGTGGCGTGAGGAAAGCTACAAAGAAAAGGTGTTATAACTACATTTGGGCAATGATGAGCAATGAAGCAGTGCGAGATGAACGGTCTTACTTGCTCTCCTCGTCCAGTAAATAGAGGAGTCCCGTGGGCTTCTTGCTGATGAGGTGAATGCAGCCCACATTATCGGTGTAGTCGATGTTGTGCCAGGTGATGCCCTCGGACTGATACTCCTCCTGCCGGGGGGGCAAACACACTTCACACTCACATCGCCACTGGAAAGAGAGGTTTGCGAAACCCGCACTAACCTGTTCAAGTTTAAAGATGTGCTGGTTGAAGTAATACTGAAGCTGCTCGTTGGCGTAGTTGATGCAGAATTGTTCAAAGCTGTTGGTCTCAAAGTCTTCGAAGCCGAAGATATCGAGCACACCGATAGACAAACACTGAAATATAATGCAGGAACAACATGAGACCTTGAATTCAACACTGGCTACGTTTACATGCAACCAAATAATCCGTTAGTAGTGGGATTGGCGGCTCAATCGGACTGAAAAGCCTTCATGTGAACACTTTAATCGACATTGACATTTCGATCGGATTGAAAGGGGTGGTTTATTTCCTTTCTAAAACGATCCAGAGAACATGTAAACACTTGATCGGATTGAAAACCGAAAGAACTGCGCATGTGCAATGGCGTAGAAATAGCATAATGATGACGTAAAAATAGCATAACGGTGTAGAAATAGCATAATGATGACGTAGAAATAGCATAACGGTGTAGAAATAGCATAATGATGATGTAGAAATAGCATAATGACGTAAAAATAGCATAACGGTGTAGAAATAGCATAATGATGACGTAAAAATAGCATAACGGTGTAGAAATAGCATAATGATGACGTAGAAATAGCATAACGGTGTAGAAATAGCATAATGATGATGTAGAAATAGCATAATGACGTAAAAATAGCATAACGGTGTAGAAATAGCATAATGATGACGTAGAAATAGCATAATGAAATAGAAATAGATAATGACGTAGAAATAGCATAATGATGACGTAGAAATAGCACAATGATGTAGAAATAGCATAATGAAATAGAAATAGCATAATGACGTAGAAATAGCATAATGATGACGTAGAAATAGCATAATGACGTAAAAAGAGCATAATGGCGTAGAAATAGCATAATGATGACGTAGAAATAGCACAATGATGTAGAAATAGCATAATGAAATAGAAATAGATAATGACGTAGAAATAGCATAATGCTGACGTAGAAATAGCACAATGATGTAGAAATAGCATAATGAAATAGAAATAGCATAATGACGTAGAAATAGCATAATGATGACGTAGAAATAGCATAATGACGTAAAAAGAGCATAATGACGTAGAAATAGTATAATGACGAAGAAATAGCATAATGACGTAGAAATAGAAATAGCATAATGACGAGTAATGACGTATAAACAGCATAATGACGTAGTAATGACGTAGAAATAACATAATGACGTAGAAATAGCATAATGACGTAGAAACAGCATAATGACGTAGTAATGACGTAGAAATAACATAATGACGTAGTAATAGCATAATGACGTAGAAATGGCATAATGACGAAGAAATAGCATAATGACGTAGTAATGACGTAGAAATAACATAATGACGTAGAAATAGCATAATGACGTAGTAATGACGTAGAAATAACATAATGACGTAGAAATAGCATAATGACGTAGTAATGACGTAGAAATAACATAATGACGTAGAAATAGCATAATGACGTAGTAATGACGTAGAAATAACATAATGACGTAGAAACAGCATAATGACGTAGTAATGACGTAGAAATAACATAATGACGTAGTAATAGCATAATGACGTAGAAATGGCATAATGACGAAGAAATAAAATAATGACGTAGTAATGACGTAGAAATAGCATAATGACATAGAAATAGCATAATGGCGTAGAAATAGCATAATGACGTAGAAATAACATAATGACGTAGTAATAGCATAATGACGTATAAATAGCATAATGACGTAGAAATAACATAATGACGTAGTAATAGCATAATGGCGTAGAAATAACATAATGACGTAGTGATAGCATAATGGCGTAGAAATAACATAATGACGTAGTAATAGCATAATGACGTATAAATAGCACAATGACGTAGAAATAGTGTTATGACGTAGAAATAACATAATGACGTAGAAATAGGATAATGACGAAGAAATAGCATAATGACGTAGTAATGGCGTAGAAATAGCATAATGGCGTAGAAATAGCATAATGTCGTAGAAATAGCATAATGACATAGAAATAGCATAATAGCGTAGAAATAGCATAATGACGCGCTGAACGAGCTGTTCTTCCTGTTGAATAAAGTGTCATATAAACGAATGTCCCGTTATCCTATAATCCTCATTTCACTCAGCGTCTGTGAAGTGGAGCAGGACGTCCCACCAGTCCTTGTGTCAGACTCTCATCCACAGACGACTGGTTTTGGGCATTTTTACTGTGTGATAAATATAACCAGCGGCACAACGGTTCATGAGCTCATCGTCTACAAATTATGACCAGAAATGGATCAATAGTAAGTCTGCTGTTTAAAACAGATGAAGAACCAATGTAGGAGAATGGTTATTATAAACAAACATCGGGAAACAAACGCACGCACACTTCAACCCGATCACGTTTAGCGTTCATGTAAACACTACGTTCGGATGAATTCAGTCCGACTGAAAGAAGAGTTCCCGCGGTTCCTCTCACCGAAACAGACTCCTCCATGTCCTTCTTGTTGAGCAGCGCGTGATTGATCCGCAGGACGATCCAGTCGAACAGGGCGCTGTACAGGGACTTGGCCATGGAGTCCCGCGCCGTGATCGCCTGCAGGAACGACACTCGTGAGCTATTGAACATCTGGCAGACGCATGTATGAGAGCGGGTGTTTCTCGTACCTCGCTGTGGCTGTAGGGCAGGATCAGCTTGTCGTTTACGGTCACCGTTTTCCTCTTGGTCAGAGCCTCCACCAACAGCTCCTCCTTCACCTACGCACACACACACACACACACACACACACACACACACACACACACACACACACACACACACACACACACACACACACACACACACACACACACACACACACACACACACACGAGAACGCGTGAGGAACGACACACTACTGAGAGCATGAAACAAACGTGTGACCGGCTAACCACAGGAATGAAGGAAAAAACTTTCTGTAAAAATATTTAATAATAATAATAATCATAGAAAATATTATAAAATAATACATAAATTTTATTTTTATTTTATATAAATAAAAAATAAACAAACAAAAAAGGAATATATTAGTATATATTACTATAGCAATAATGCTATTGTAATGTACTTTTTTTTATTTAATAATAATTATTAATCCAATAATATAAAATAAAATATATAAAATAATTATTCTCATTTAAACTGTTTTTGTCAATATATTATTTAATGTGTTATTTGAAATATACTAATTTAAATCAATTGAGAAATATATTAATACTGTAATGATACTATTGTACTGTATAATATTAAAAACATTATTTATAAATAATAATAGAAAATATTTATAAAATATATAAATATTTACAACAATAATATAATTTAATTGTATTGTTTACATTACAAAAATTAAATAAAAAAGGAATGTATTAGTATATATTACTATTGTAATAATATTATTCGTACAATAATACTATTGAACAAAAATTATGTAATTATAAAATAATAATAATAATTCATATTTGTTGTGTATATATTTAATTTCTTTTATTATTTGAATTATACAAATTTTAATGATTAAGAAAGAGTAATATCACAATAATATTATTGTACTGTAAAATAAAATAAAAATATATAAAAAATTTGTCCCTGGATTTACGCAATTCACTTTGGTCATACTTCCAGTCAAAATAAATCTGCATAAAAAAGGAGAAAAAAATAAGGAAATAAAAAGAAAGAAAGATGGCTTGCATCCCTGAAGTAAAGTGTGGAGAGCACCCTCACCTTGAGCAGGTCTGAGAGTGTGGAAAGCACCTCCGGCGGCCCGACGTCCAGCCCTTCCTCTCGGCCCGACGACTTCTGACTGTACGTCACGTTACCCAGGTACAAGATGGCCGACAGCACCGAGAATATCCTACAACAACCAAAGCTCTCAGATACCAGTCTACAAAGACATTCGTTTTTTAGTTGCTCTGTTTTACTAGTTTTTTGCTTAATTTCTATGTATTTTTATTACTATAGTTGTACAGCACTTTGGTCTTTTTAAATGTGCTCAAGAAATAAGCCAACTTGAACTTGAACCATTAAGGTTTGACAGGAGACTCACTGTCTTTTGGTGGCGGGCAGGAACCCCACCATCTCCATGGCCTGCTGGAGCCGCTCGAAGTCGTGCCGGAGGTCATCCGCATCTTCCATCACGAAGTTTTGCTGCAAGCGAAGAGCAGAAGACCGTTGCAGTTCTCGGCTCAGTGGATGTTGTGTATATGAATAGGACTTCAAATGAGCGTCACCTGTTTGAGGTAGAAGTATTCTTCAGGCTGCAGGAGCTTGAAATCTCGCCGCTCGTCCTCCGACGCGCCCACCAGCAGATAGTAGAACACGTGATAGTTCCTGCGCCAAGAGGGAACACCAGCCAATGAACAACAGCCAATGAACAACAACAGCCAATGAACAACAACAGCCAATGAACAACAGCCAATAAACAACAGCCAATAAACAACAGCCAATAAACAACAGCCAATAAACAACAGTCAAGCTGAGAAACTCAGTTGAGAAACAAGCTGAGTACTGAGAAATTGCGACATTGTTAATTCTTATTAAGCATAATATACTTTTTTTTTTAATTACAAGCATGTCATGTCATAATTAATTCTTAAACAGAATTATGCTCGTATCATATTTGTTATCGAAGTTTTTTCGAAAAATATCGTGGATGGTGATCTCTAATCATTTCGGAAAGCTGTATGCTATGCTGCTATCTAAGCTAACATAAATATATGTTATATATATATATTTATGTTAGATGCGATTAATCGCGATTAATCTATTTAACAGTACTCAAATAATTATTTTTCGGGGGGTTATACTTGTCAAATCAAATATTATTTTATATATATATATATACAGGACCTTCTCAAAAAATTTGCATATTGTGATAAAGTTCATTATTTTCCATAATGTAATGATAAAAATTAAACTTTCATATATTTTAGATTCATTGGACACCAACTGAAATATCTCATATCATCAATAAAATAATCTTTTATTGTTTTAATACTGATGATTTTGGCATACAGCTCATGAAAACCCCAAATTCCTGTCTCAAAAAATTAGCATATCTCATCCGACCAATAAAAGAAGTGTTTTTAATAATAAAAAAAAAAAAGTCAACCTTCAAATAATTATGTTCAGTTATGCACTCAATAGTCAATACTTGGTCGGGAATCCTTTTGCAGAAATGACTGCTTCAATGTGGCGTGGCATGGAGGCAATCAGCCTGTGGCACTGCTGAGGTGTTATGGAGGCCCAGGATGCTTCGATAGCGGCCTTAAGCTCATCCAGAGTGTTGGGTCTTGCGTCTCTCAACTTTCTCTTCACAATATCCCACAGATTCTCTAGGGGGTTCAGGTCAGGAGAGTTGGCAGGCCAATTGAGCACAGTAATACCATGGTCAGTAAACCATTTACCAGTGGTGTTGGCACTGTGAGCAGGTGCCAGGTCGTGCTGAAAAATGAAATCTTCATCTCCATAAAGCTTTTCAGCAGATGGAAGCATGAAGTGCTCCAAAATCTCCTGATAGCTAGCTGCATTGACCCTGCCCTTGATAAAACACAGTGCACCAACACCAGCAGCTGACATGGCACCCCAGACCATCACTGACTGTGGGTACTTGACACTGGACTTCAGGCATTTTGGCATTTCCTTCTCCCCAGTCTTCCTCCAGACTCTGGCACCTTGATTTCCGAATGACATGCAAAACTGAGCAACAGTCCAGTGCTGCTTCTCTGTAGCCCAGGTCAGGCGCTTCTGCCGCTGTTTCTGGTTCAAAAGTGGCTTGACCTGGGGAATGCGGCACCTGTAGCCCATTTCCTGCACACGCCTGTGCACGGTAGCTCTGGATGTTTCTACTCCAGACTCAGTCCACTGCTTCCCCGGGTGCCCCAAGGTCGGGAATCGGTCCTTCTCCACAATCTTCCTCAGGGTCCGGTCACCTCTTCTCGTTGTGCAGCGTTTTTTTGCCACACTTTTTCCTTCTCACAGACTTCCCACTGAGGTGCCTTGATACAGCACTCTGGGAACAGCCTATTTGTTCAGAAATTTCTTTCTGTCTTACCCTCTTGCTTGAGGGTGTCAATGATGGCCTTCTGGACAGCAGTCAGGTCGGCAGTCTTACCCATGATTGCGGTTTTGAGTAATGAAACAGGCTGGGAGTTTTTAAAAGCCTCAGGAATATTTTGCAGGTGTTTAGAGTTAATTTTCATGATATGCTAATTTTTTGAGACAGGAATTTTGGGTTTTCAAGAGCTGTATGCCAAAATCATCAGTATTAAAACAATAAAAGACCTGAACTATTTCAGTTGGTGTGCAATGAATCTAAAATAAATGAAAGTTTAATTTTTATCATTACATTTTGGAAAATAATGAACTTTATCACAATATGCAAATTTTTTGAGAATGACCTGTATATATTTTACAAGTATAAACCCCCGAAAAATAATTATTTATTTATATTTTAAATTTGAAAGATGTGATATCTTGTTTTAACTAATTTACCCTAACCATTTGAATAAATCAATTCATTCATAAACCATAGTACTAATGTTGATTTAAATTAAAACACACAAAATGTATCTAAATCTATTTATATATAAAATTTGAAGGAGTTGATATTTTTTTTTTTTTAGACCGAATCAATAAATTAAAACATGGTAATATTAAATTATGCTGATTTTGTTTTTCAAAATATGAATGTACATACATTAAATTTGATGTATGGTGATATTTTTTTTTTTTTTTTTTACATTTACATTATCAAATCAAATTAATCAATTCATAAAAGACGGTCATATTTAAAATAAACTGTTAACTGTGCATTAAATACAGTTTGTACCCCAAAATATAATATATTTATGTCATTTAATTGATAAATTATATGTATTTATACATTGAATCTTGTTTTTGGACCAATATTTTCACCTAAACTATTCAAATGAATCAGTTCACGAAGGGGAATCCCAACGCCACTCAGAAAGATATTTTACAATATTTTGGAAACATCTGATCTTCTGTCACACTATTGAAAAATGTTGCCAAGTTTGTAGCGTCACTATTTTTAGCGCTAACAGTGCAGGGTCTGTTTTTCGAGTTCTGCAACCTGATTATCTTTCACGACTTCCACAGCGATCAGATAATAATGAGATTAGCGCTGCAGAAATGAGTGTGAGATCGACAGATACGCAGACTCGTCTGTGGGAACCATCTGTCTCTCGACCCAAGCCTGGTTTTTGTTGCCAACTAGAAACGTCTTGAAAGCTTTTTACCTCTCGTTCTTCTCTCTGGAGACCAAGCGGGATTTCTCCAGCAGATATTTCTCCACCACAGCCCTGCAAGACAACGAGAAACGTCACAAACGTCACATGACAGCAGCTCTGTGTCATAAATCCGGCCTTCAAAAGCGCACAGATGTCAATCAAAGCGGCAGATGGCCTGAAGAAAACTCTCACTGCAGTGCAACAGGGAACACACACTTTATCCCATTCATTTTCCTCAGAAAGATCTTCGATTAAATGTTCGAAGACTCTAGATCTTTGATGAATCCCAACACTACAAACTTTGATTCAAAACAAAAGACTGTGTACTAGTGTCTAGTGTCCACTTAATGACCGTCATCCAATGAAGTGCACTGGGCCGGAGAACAATAGTGCCACTGAAAGCATCCGGACGGCTTTAATGACGTCTCTCAGGCTTTCTTTAGAGGAGCACGAGTACCATTAGGGGCTGTAACTCATGCTACACTACTATAGTACCAAATCAACTAGCTCTGTTTCCCGAAACCATTCTGTCGTAAATTGGTCGTTCAACCACGTTGGTTAATGATGTCATGATGTAATGAACCCGTTTGAGATTGAATTAATGGTGCGTTCACGTGCTATGGAAAATATGATATTTTCCACTTGGGAACTGGTATTTACCAGTGTGTTGCGTTCAAGTGCTTTTGTTGTCGTAATGTGATAAAAAGATTTTTTCATTTTTTTTCCGCATTTTTTCAAATACTCCGCAATTTCGCCGCATAAATTGCTGATTTCCGCGCAAAATATGCGGGGCTTGCATGATTTCATAATCCTCGCATTTTCCTCGCAAAAAAGTCACATATATCTGAGCAGAAAGTTGGAAAATGTTGCGTTTGCTTCACACAAGAGCAGCCGTTTCCCCTGTTAAATATTTAATTTATTCATTTTTACTGAAGTTGTAGCATATTCCTCTAGTAAAGCTACAGAACTTGTTTGACTCATCAATGTTTTGTAAGTTTGATGTGTTTATTAAGGTCTTGTAACGCGTTGTGTCAGGAGGAAAAATAGGGATCGCTCACAGACGAAGTTATTGCAGAGGCCAGACAGACTCACGGAGGCGATTGGCATCTCACAACTCGCACTTTATTCCCAAATCGAACTCTTATAACTGTCTGTCACACGTTCTACCGTCTACATCGGTACTTAATAAACAAAAGAAGATAAAAGTAGTATCATCAAACAGAAATTACCCGCACACATGGGGTGTTCGAGGCGCACATACAATATAATACAGGCAGTTCAACAGGGAGCGCGCAGCTCTTAAAGGGGCCACACCTTATTTCCACTCGTTACAGTCTGAAATAAAACAAGATGAGAAATTAAATATTCCAGCACTTTCTGTGATGTAGTACTAGGGGTGTGCGATATCACGGTTTTTGATCGTGGACGATTAAAATGTCTCCACGATCTGCTTTAGAAGAAATATCGTAGTATCGTGCATTTTATCAGTTGCAGTTCTGGCGCCGAGCTCCGTCTCAACAACAAATGTTAACGCAGAGGAACGGGACACTGCAGTCCACAGAAGTTCATTATTTGCATGTGCTTTAAAGCCTTGCTGGTTAAACATGTAATTCACGTGCTGATGCGCTGTTCTGACGTGTGCTTTCTGAGCGCATACACCCGAAGCACACGGGCACTAAAAGCCTGTCTAACAGCGTCTGTTTACTGGACTACGTTATAAGTTATCTTTCGAGTCTTATTGCGCTAATATTGTCAAATACACACAAGGTTCACATAAACAAAGTTGGTTATGTCTAAAGTGAAAGCAAACCGATGCAAACCGAAGAGAAAATCTGCTTGTCAAATGCGTGTATATTAGACGCGTTGCGTGCAACTCTTAAAGCGACAGTAGCCAGTTAGTAAACAAGCTGCCTCTTGTCCTTAAAGAGATAGTTCACCCAAAAATAAAAATTCTGTCATTATTTACTCACTCTAATGTTGTTCCAAACCTGTATTAATTTCTTTCTTCTGTTGAAAATAAGTTATTTGGAAGAATGTGGCTAACCAAACAGTTACTGGTCCCCATTGACTTCCATAGTAGGAAAACATATACTATGGAAGTCACTGGAGTACAGCAACTGTTTGGTTAGCCACATTCTTCCAAATAACTTTTATTGTCAACAGAAGAAAGAAACTTATTCGGGTTTAAAACAACTTGAGAGAGTAAATGATGACAATTAAAATGTTTGGGAGAACTATCCCTTTAATGTTAATAAAACAAAAAAACACAAATAGGAAATCACTCATAGCTCTTGACTGAGAACTTTAGTAGTAGCTTTAATAATAATCAATGTATAATTTATACAGTGAAGTCTATGTTGTGTTTTATTTTCGTATTTGTTCATTTAGCCGAATTACTTTCTTCAATGCTACTGTTAAATACCCCTACTGTAGCTGAACAAATAAAGCACTGTTTATTTCATTTGTATATTCAGTTGTGTATGCTTAATGTGTATCTTTGTTCCTAATTCTTAATAACAAAGAAAATAATGATAAAGATTTTTATCTACGCCACTTTGGCCTAAATGTCTGCCTTTTTTCTTTTGTTACCTATAAGGCTTTTTTTTTAAATAGGGACATTAGTTTGGCTGTAATGCTCAGTCACTAGCAAATTAGTAAAACCAACATGAAAAAAAATCGTGATAAAATCGTTAATCGTGATTTTCCTGAAAAAAATCGTGATATGATATTTTTGCCATATTGCCCACCCCTATGTAGTACGCTTGCTTATCATAGGAAGTAATAAGACAGGACCCTTTACATTAAGGTAGTAGCCTAGTGAGAACAGGGTGTTGGGGGAATCACTTTTTTTTCTCTTTTTCATCAAACCGCAGTTTTTGCAAGTTCCCGCAATTTCATCGCAAAAAATTGCATAAATATCCCGCATATTCCATCGCATTTTTAAAGAAAACGGGCCGCGTAATCAAGGATTTTTGCCCGCAACAATCACAAAAAAACACCGTGTTTTTCTGGAAGGACTGATTCACGACTCTCGCGTTGCTCTCCGCCATTTTGAAAAGGTCAAAGGTTATCTCATCACGGCAACTCGTGCATCAAAATATTCTACGAGCTGCCCAGTGGAAAATACCACATGAGGGGGTGTTCATGTGCATTTTCCACAATTACCATAGCACGTGAACGCACCATAACGCGAGATGTTTTGCTATAAATTACGAACATGGCATCTATTTGTCATTTTTCTCAGTTATTTCGATTTATTTCCAGATTCAATCATAGGCTCGTTCTTACATAGTGAGCAATGCATGTTCGCACACTCTTCAAAAACTGCTGCAAATCTCTTGACAAACTAAAAGACATTTGTATAAAAGATAAAGATTGCACTGTATGTCAGCTTGCTTATTTTGCTCAAGATAAGGATTTATTAAGTCCACATGTTATAAAAACTAGAAACTCTCTTCTAACCACAGGTCAAAATGCCGTCTGCCGGAGTTTCGCATACTTTAGGCCACTTAATAAAATATATTTCTCACTTACACACTTACATCTCTGTGATAATGTAAACAGCTGAGAAATAAATGTTTAACAGTATATTGGATCCGTGCATCGGCTCTTAAAGTGACAGCGGCCTAATATTCCATGTTTTTATTAAAATAATTTTGTATTTATTTATTATTTATATAATACATTTATTCTTTCATTTATATATATTAAAATAATTTATTTATATATTATATTTGATTAATATTCATTCATTGATTCATTTAATTATTTATTTATTACCTGGACATGGTTTTCATGAAACTCAAAAACTTTTTTTATTGTGCTTTTTTTTATGTACACTGCATAAGGGCTAAACTCACCTGGAAGTAAATATTAATATATAAATATATATATATATATATAATATAAATATTAAACTGGTCATGTAAATCGAAAATGTATATAATTATATTTTAAATGTTTTTTTTTTAATTAAATGTGTTTATTTATTAAATGTTTGTATTTATTATTACATTTAGTTGTTTTTATTGCATTTATTATAAATTTTGTATATGTTATGATTTTTTATTATTTATATGTAACATTTATTAATGTATTTAATATTAATTTCATGAACTCGTCTGCAAATCGGTTCAATATAAAAGCGGTTATGCGACTTTGAAGAATGCGTATAAAAAGAAAGCTAGTTCTTTGAATTGGAGTGAGTTGCCCAGACTGAACAATCGAGCGGAGGAGGAACCATGGCAGATCCACTGGTTCCTTAATTGTGTTTAGACAGCGTCTGCCAGAGTGCAGGAGGAAGTGATGCGTATGCCGGAGTGTGACGTCGGGGGCAGATGGCAGGGTGTGTGTGTGTGTGTGTGTGTGTGTGTGTGTGTGTGTGTGAGAGTGAACAGCAGCTGATAAGAGCTTCAAAGCCCAGGGTCAGTTTCTGAAGGCTCACCCTCGCACCACTCCGCTCTCGAGGTAATTGACCTGGATGAACTTTCCAAACCGGCTGGAGTTGTTGTTGTGGGCCGTCTTTGCGTTTCCAAATGCCTGTTGAGAGAGAAAAAAAAAAAAGTAAAATTATACGTTTTAGTTTTGCTTATTTTACTAGAAGATATGCGTACAAGTTGTGCTCAGAATTAATGGCACCCTTGGTAAATATGATCAAATATGGCTGTAAAAATAAATAAATCTGCATTGTTTCTGCACAATTTTTTTTTGTGCAAAAATCAAACCTTTCATTGAAGTAAAATAATTGAAAGTGCGGGGGAAATCACATTATGAAATACATGTTTTAAATTATAAATGATCATATTTAGCAGGGGTGCCAATAATTCTGACCACAACTGTATATGCATTATTTTTCAAATGCGAAGTTAAACTTATAATCTTTAAAACTTTTTGTTAAAGACAAATCATAAAAATGGGTGTTCTTAATTCAAAACATTAAAAATTATGTTAATTATAAAAACATTATTATAATTATTAAAATTTTGTATAATAATAGAATTTATTATTATTATTATTATGATCAATTATTAACAAAAAAAAATTGAAATAATAGCTAAAAAACAATAAACTGTTTACATTAACTTATATTATTGAAACATTATTATTAATTATGATCATTATTGCTATTATTCTGTAAACAATACTTATTTTTACTATTAAAAAAATAGAAATTATAACAATAGATACAAAAAAAATTCTTAAAAGAAAATATTTTTAGTTAAAACATTATTAGCACTATTTTTATAATTATCATTAAATTACTTTTACAGGGTACCCCCAGGATCCTCCAACTTAAATTCAAGGCTTTTTAAGACCTTTTTAATACCATTTCAAATGAAATTCAATGCCAACTTCGTACCCATTCCGACAGAAGTATGAGGGGAAAATGTCAAATCTGTATACAATTTAAACCCTAGAAACTCATTATGTACAAGGCTACTTGAATTAAATAAAACATTTTACTTAAATTATCAGTCATATTTAATACATACGCAACAGCATTGTAGCGCGCAAGTGTATGTAGGCCAGTGTTAATTTTGGCAGCCATTTTTGATTTACGAAAATGCTTATTGGTCTTAATCACATTTGAGTCATCCAGTTTTTTATAGTTGTAGTTGACGAAAAGTCTTTGCATTTTTTGTCAACTTTTAGTCAAACTGCAGTTACTTTACAGGTAGTTATTTTATATGTAGTCTTTAGACAGAAAATGTCATAATAATTATTCTCTCTAGGCCAATTCAATTAAGCTTATGATAAATTATTGACATTGCACTCTTTAGCAGTAGCACTTGTGCAGTTCTACATAATTTGGTTCTCCAATGTTTTAGAGTGCCGTACCCCCTGGTGCAGTCACACCTTTTCTATTAAGGGACAAGATTTGCCGCCTTTAATACATTTTTCCATTTCATTTTTTTTCCTTTGTAATACCTTAAAATAATAATAATAATAATAATAATAATAATAATAATGCTTTAAATAAAACAATGTTCATTAAATTTGCAATGTTAAAAAACATTAAAATCGCCAGTAGGTGGCAGTACCTCACTATCTTTATGAGTGAGTCTTTGAGTCATTCATTTATTGAATCTCACGATTCGTTCAAAGCCACATATTTCGTTGCAAAACAGAGCAAGCCTGACAATGCCGTTTTAAATGTAGTACATCACTTAATGTTACCCTTTTTTCTTTTCTTTTTTACTGTTGTATAAAATCAATGTCACATTTGAAATCGTGTGGATATTCGGGAAACATATTGCATTCTTGCTCATGAACACTGGTGGATATCAGCCTGCATTTTGATCGCAGATTTAGTCGTACAAACAGCGCAAGCGGCTCGTGACAGAACACAGACCGACTGAATGACACTTGAATTTAAGTAGAACATCTTAAATAAAGATCGCTGAACTCCAGCTTGTCTGTGTTTTCAGATCATCCGCGCTTCTTCAGCAGTGTAGAGAGAACGCGCGCGCATGGTTGCCAGATACTATTGAAAAGACCGGGTAGAAAATATGTTCTTTTAACAGAAAAGCTCTTATTTGGGGTTTAAATTCTGTCATTTGTGGCCACAGCGCATTCAACTAGGCTAGGTACTATCTTGTTCTGTACCTCACTTGCCTAGTAACCATAGTAACGGGTGCGCACGCGATCGCTTTTTCTGCTATGACGTGGAGCGCGAGGTGCACTCAAGGCTGCATTTTTCCATTTCGAATTAGTATAGTTAGTAAGTTAATTTTGTTACGGTATGAACTTAATCCTAGCAAAGGCAAAAAAATATATAAGACCTTTGTAACGAAATCCAAGACTTTGTATACTAAATTCAAGGCTTTTAAGGCCTTAATTTGAGATGATCAAATTCAAGACTTTTTCAAGGCTTTTAAGACCCGCGGGTACCCTGTTTTAATAAGAAAAAAAAGTGTTATTATTTCTATACATAATCATAATAATTATTCTTATTACAAATTATTTTGAATAAAAATACAAATCAATATTAAAAGAAATAGACTATTTTAAAACCAATACAAATGTATTATTAATAAAAACAATTAATTATGACTATCATTATTTGAATAACAACAATAATAATTCTTAATGCAATTACCAATTATTAATAATGAGACAGGATTAAAATGCGAAAATTAGAATACATGTCATAAAACTGTATATTTGTTTTTTAAACAAAACACAAAACCAAATGTAAAAAAATATATATTGAAACAGTCGATAAAGACAAGAGGAACATGGTCTAATCATAAATAAGATTAAATCACGTTTCAGATGCAAATAACTAAATGCAAAGTGCTGTGACTCCTGGTGTTATCATGGCCTGTACAGTCACATGACCTCGTCCACAGTCACACCTCGCCCGTGTGAAACGCTGAGATTAACGCGTCTCTGGCGAGGACCTTCCCTCGCGGAGGAACAGTGTTCGCCCAGATCGCCCAACAAAAGCCCTGTCCCGGGGGAGAGAGGCTCTGTGCATGTTAAAGAGAGAGAGGCTTTGTGCCAGACACCAGTGGAAAACACACGGGGGAGGGGAAGGGCTCGAACCTCATTAAGATTCCCTGCAGTCGACCTTTGACCCCTCTCACCACACACACACACACACACACACACCACTCCATAAAGGGAACGCTCAGTGTATAGTGTAGCCAATCAGGACGGCTGAACTGCCACAAATTAGCATTCTGTCACTGTTTGCTTGCTCTCATGAGGAAGACCAAACTAGAAACTTCATGCAAGTCTTTCCTAGCAACAGTCAAGCTCCAGAAGCATCAGCTGTGCATATTCTCCAATAGCTCTCCGATATTACACACAAAGCCATTTCCAGTGGGTTTCCCTCCAGCTAATACACTCAGGTGTACAATTTGTGATGCTTTATTGTCGCCTTAATTTATGTTTATGTCAATACCCAAAATCTCACATGGACTAGTTTTATGATGCTTTAATTTTTTTTTTTTTTTTTGAGATTGACAGATGTGGTTAATATAAACCGTTGAAGAATGGAAAAGAACGACATGAAGATTTCTCAAATTAATAAAAATATAAACATTTAATAGAGTAAATAAATACTGCATAAATAGCTAAATAGGCTACATAGAATTAAACCAATAAATATAAATTAGCAAATAAATAAGTAAACAAATATCTAAATATATCAAATGACTTGAGTATATAAAAATGCGTAAACCAATATAAAGACTAAAAAGCAAAAAATAAATAAACATGAAAATAAAAATAAATAAATACACCAATAATTAAATAAATTAATCAGTGAATAAGTACCTAAATAAATAAACATAAAATTAATAAGCAAATAAATGACCAAGTAAATACATCATAAATGCATAAATGTAAATTTTTTAAAAATGACTAAGCAAATAAAACTAAATAAATAACTGTGAATAAAATAAGCAAATAAATAAATAACCAAGTAAATTAAAATAAATAAACAATGACTAAGTAAATGTATAAATCCATATAAAATAACTAAATAAAAAAATAAAAAAGTAAAAAAAAAATCAGTTACCAATAAATAAAGAAAAACTTTCTAAGTAGTTAAAAATAAATGATCGATATCTATACATCTAATTTATCTATAAGGTTCTCATCTCAAGATAACACAATCAAGCATTTCGACATGTTCATGAAGTAAGTTCATGAGAATGTCCATAAGAAGAAGAAAAATCACAAGATTCATTGAAAAAAAAAAACACAGAAGTGAAAGAATTTCCCGCAGTCAGTTGACTGGATTTGACAGTCACTGGAAAAACAAAGCAACACACTTCACTATTATATATAATAATAATAATAAATATATATATATATAAATATAGCTGCGAGCAGCGATTACGGGCCCAAGCCGGTGGCACCGCAACCCTGGTGCCTTTAGTTACCTAAATACACTATTATATATAATAATAATAATAATAATAACTTCACTCCTGCAGTTCAGATTGAAACATGTCTCCACACACTCGCTGTGATTGGCTGAGGGACTCGAGAAGAGCATTTTTCCGAGTGTCGCAACACAAACATGCGGAGTCCTTCTTCTGCCAGACACGGGAAAGGAAATAAAAAGGGGTAGGGGGGAAGACAGAAACCTGCCGACCTGTCGGGACTAGTTCTTATTCCTGCTGTTACTCGGGAGTCAGCAGCCCGCCGTGGATTTCCACGAGAACGCCGCAAGCCTCTCGTTCCGTACAGAAACTACAACATCAACAACAATAAATACCATTGAGCTTAACTGAGATTTGAGCAGAAGCAGGGGCCGAAAACTTCACTAAAACAACAACAACAACAACAACAGCATCTGAAAATGCCCGAAAATAAACGTGTGGGGGGAGGGGTGGGGGTACATATTTATATGAATTTAATCAATATTAAAATGTTAATAAAAACAACATTTATTTTTATAACAATAAAACTAATATTAATTATATATAAATAATATAATTTTATTGTTTATTATTTGCATTAGATATATACAGTTTTTTTAACATTTAAATGTTAAATAATTAAATTATTATTATATTATAAAATGTATTACAAATTATTTAAATTAGATTTATACAAATTATAAACATTTATATTAAATTAATCCATTTTATATTTATGCAATAATAATAAATCATTTATATAATTCATATCGTTTATATATACACACACACATATCTATAATAAATACAAAATAAACAAATAGATATAATATATAATATATAGTATTATAATTATTAAATTATTATACAAATAAATTATTAAAATAAATGTTATATTCATATAATAATAATTGCAATTTAAAATATAGTAATTTATATTATAGATTCCTATACTTACTATAAAACTAATAATAATAAATATAAATAATATAATTGATATTGTTTATATATGATTTATATATAATAAATATAAAATGTCATTCAATTATTATTAAATTATACATAATTTATATCACATATATAATAATAATATATACGCATTATAACAGTTATTAATATTACATTTATTAAAGTTCTTTTAATTATTACTGAATTATTTATTTGTGTGCGTGTGTACATATTTATTTTATTATATGTACATATACATCTATTTGTGTGCAATGGCATACATGGTAAATCCAAGATTTTTTTTCTATTTAGATCACAAAACAACTTTAAATAACTCAAAACAAACTATTCTTTTTTACATGTATTGCTGCCAGAGCTGCACGGTCACCCGTCTGGTTTGACGGCCACTGAAATCTAAGTCATCCCTACAATGCATCACGAATCAACAAAGGCCTTATTCTCAGTGAGATTTTCATAAAAAGGCCAGTAGAATCCTATTACTCACCAATAACACTATGGGACACTCACATGACTGTTAAATATAGAGCAGCTTCTCCTTTTACTCCCGGAGCAATGAAATCGTCCAAATATCAGGCCAAGACAATCTCGCATCTCAAGTGAACTGTATGACTTCATTCTTGTTTCTGCCTCTTCAGCATAATCACAAAAAGACGACTCCGGATGCCTTTGTTCGGTGTTATTATGATATCGTGTTAGCTGGTGACAGCGTGTACGAGCGCTAATTGAGATCACGGACACAATGGCATATAAACAAACAGAATGAGGCATCAATTCATTAGCTCACACTAACAAACAAACTACATCTGTACATTTTCTAACTCTAAATACTAGGAAAAGAAAGCTAATGCTAATGACAAGCTAATGCTTGTCCTAGCATAAGCACCAATTAGCTATACCTTTAAGGAGTGCTCTCAAGAAAAATAGTGTGCGCAAATCACACAATCAAGACCTGAATCCAGACTTTGGCTGTTTGACTACAGTGTATTAAGCCATTTAGATCTTTAAATTAACAGACGCTTATTTCCAGCAACCTGGAAATTGTAGACAATTGAGATCTCAGGCCTTCAATGAGCCTTTAATGACAGAATGGGCTATTTCATTTTTCAAACTTTTCCACATGTCGACATCCCACGTGTCTTGTTACAGTTGTACCACCAAAAATAGCTCAGACCATCTCATAAGCCAAAGTCCTCACAGGACCAACACAAAGCCGAGAGATAAACAATGGCCACAAAATAGCCATTACAGCTTCCTGAGGAACAATATGCTGACTCTAAACACCCTGTGTGCAGATCGGCCAATGAGGGAGTGAAGTCTCTACAGCTACCACTTCCCGTTGCAAAAAAAAAAACTACTTCCTGTTGAGGTGATCAGCCAAAGGGAACTTCCTGTCTGTGGGCTGCAGAAGCATTACTTCAGAGAGGACTCATATTAGCATTACCTGTGAACGAAACCCTCACTGTTCTCGGCAATGCCTGAAAAACAGAGAGCAGGGGTGTTTGCAGAGACGTCCTGTTGAACAGATAAAAAAAAAAAAAGCCCTTTGCAGGGTCTGTGGCAAAAAAAACTCTCCTGTTATCTGATACTCAATGACGTAATGCACTAAAAAGCCACTTGGATCTGGAAGAAAACCACATTTTTGGCTTGATGGATTCCCAACTGTTCTCCTGCAGGGCATTTCAAGAAGAATGTGCCACATAAATAGGTCACTCACCGGAGATACTTTTTTCTAGTTTTTAGTATGCATGCAATGATGCGAAGGTCAAATATGCATTCAAACAAAGCAATACGGTTTTAGGAGGGGATTACGAAAGAGTGCAGCTCCGGTGAAAAGGCGAGCAAAACCGGTCGGACGTGCTGGTCAACGATAATTGATGCCAAAGATCTCTGTTTACATCATAAAAATATGCATGTAGAAGCGGAGACAATTATGTGCAGCTTTAAAAAACGTTGTGTCACAGTCCATGAATTTGCTTTTAATACAGTTTAAAGACAAAACTATTTGCTACATGGGTGAGGCTTTTCAGTAGGTGACAATAAATGGTTTCCATCCACCTATTTTTATGTGCATTTTGGAATATCGCATGAAAAAACGCCAAGATAAACTTGATTTCTAAAAATCCACATTAAAAACAATTATGCACTCAGATGAGTCGGATAAATATTCTATCCGATAAGAAAACAAGCGCAAAAACTACGACGGAAACACATTTACTGAATACATTCCTCAATGCGCATCAGAAAAGTCATGTGACTTTGTAACGCCATAACTGGACTAACCAGCAGACTGATCTCAGTGCCAGCGTCTGAAATGCCTAAGCAAAGTCTGTCAACGTGGTTTAGTATAATTACCTTCCAGAACTGTCTTACACGACTGCATTCAAACAGCAGGCATCCACCTCCGACAGCAAGATAACTTTATCTCGTTTCGCCTGCACGTTCTAAGGCGCCGGAAATGATAAACGAAATTATTATATATATTTGCTTCTATATATATATATGGGATATTTAGCGCCAGTTTATGACGATTTTGTTCTCTTCGGCCCACTGGCTTTATTCGCAAATGTTTAATGTGATATTGCAATTTTGCACATTTGTTAAAGCAGCACTAAGTAGGAATTCCGTTTTTGTCAAACAGCGACCCCTAGAGTCGCTGTGGAGTACTTGTACTGTCATGAATAGCACTCACGCAGAGATGGCTCGCACTCACGGCCGGATCCCCTCCCCCTGTACACCGGTACCTGTTCAGTAGGATGGACGCTGTAACGAGTGGAAATAAGGTATGGCCCCTTTAAGAGCTGCGCACGCCCAACTCCACATGTATACGCCGCCGGGTTATTTCTGTTTAATGCTCATTTTATCAGAATTTTATTATATCTGTTTTTTGCCGTAAAGCAATTCGTTACCTCGCGAGACCTGATATCACACGATACTTCCTAACACTGAGGCCGGCGGCTCGCCGGCCCAAAGTTGCAAGGGTGGTTTTGCGGCTCACAGGCAGCAGGGGGGTGCGAGACGACCACCATTCAACACGAAATCAGTAATATAAACATTACAATGACTCTAAAGCTGTTCGGTTAAGGTAAAAAGTTACTTAGTTCACCTTTAAATTCCCAACTTTGATTGGAATACATAGCTAATTAGAACCAGTTATCTATCATCTAACTGGGACTAACATGCTGACGGTGGACCTTGTTGTCCAAAAGGATAGAAATGGGAGTGCAACAAAGCTCAGTGGATTTATCCGTCCAAGTGACACGTGAAAGCCTGGACTAGAAGAAGGAACTTTGCATTAAACCACATATGGTAACATTTCTCTCCAATACAACGGAAAGAATAATAAGTGGAATATTGTGTCCTTTTCTAACAAATCAGCACCAATTGATAGTCTTGAAAGATGGATGAGACAAACGAACTTCATAAGACCATAAAAGGCAGAGAAACCTCAAGGAGATCTGATTCCGATCATTGAGACCAGAACAAAGCTCCATCCAGACGTTTTCAATGTTCAATTGACCAGTTTCACAGGCTGCTTCTCACCACAAGCGAAGACGCAGGAATATTTGGTTATGAAGCCTCAAGACACGTCTGCCAAGGGACAATGACTATGCTGACTGCAGGGAAATGACTTCTAGTTTTCAAAAACCACAAAGACGGAGGCAAGCGTCAACACAAAACTTGCCCCCTTTCATCTCTTCCAGGACTTGCTACGCGAGTGAACTTTGCTCTGATATAAGGGGGCTGAGATAAGAAACAAACACCAAAAGGTTTCACATGATATCATGTTGTGTACAGAAAACTTTCTGAAGTACAAAGAAGAGATGTGAATCTCGGAAGCCACGTGGGTTGGTTTTGTACCTAATAAATTGCCTGATAGATAACTTCACATGCAAGGGTGATATCTGGATAGGGCTGCACAATCTATTGAAATATTGCAATATGCATATCACAATGGCTGATCACACTGCTCTTGACTGAATAACTTTTGTATCTTTAATAAGAATCAGTGTATATTAAAAGACTAAGCAGTTTTTTTTTTTTTACATTTGATTATTCAATTTCTGTTAAGTTAACCTAATATAGGCCTACTTGAAACCCTAAACCCCCTGGTTTACATTTGACATTAAAATTACATTTACTTTTTATGTAGCTAAGCTACAATAAAACACTGCTGTTCGATTTCAGAAATTGCAGGGATCCTTCTCACAAAAAGAATGTGATAAGTTTAATTTAAATTTATTTTACACACTTAAAAGCATTATCATATTGCACATCGAATATCGCATAATTTAACAAGTTATCGCATATCACATTTTTCTTCAATATCATGCAGACCTAAATCCGGATATTCCAATTTTACAATATAATCTGAATAAAGCCTCTAGACGATAACCCTTGTGCTTTGAATATTTCATGACATTACTCTAACCTTTCTCCAAATGCACTCTTTGCGAGAGTTTCGCACAAAGCAAGGGTTACCACTACCATAAACCGCCATGAGATCAGGGATGGGGAAGGGGTTCTGCTGAAATTTTGCAAAATAACAGAATGTGCTTGAACAGGTTTATGGGACCAAGCAATAATTTTACAGCAAGAGACAAAACAACAAGAACTGCATGAGACACAGCCCCCTGAGGAAAGCCTCAAGATGTAGGTTTGCCGGTACTGCAACATGAGATATGAAAGTAAGGCAAGTTGCGACCCCACGTTTCAAGCACAGGCTTGTAAGAAAGCACACTGTAAATAACTGATCTAAAGAGTTACAGTTTACAGTGAAGACTGAGAGACCTGTGGGTAAGCTGTCATTATGGTTGTTACAAAGCATTGTTCAAAGTAGAGTGCTTTTCTAGAGCCTATAATTCCAACCAAAAAGCCATTTTTTAGAAACAAGTTTACAAGGATTCAAAATCATGCACTAAATGCATACAAATACTACACAAACACCCAACTTTGGCAATCAAATTTAGAGTTATTACATGTCCCTACCATTTTAAGGGGTTGGCAAGTCCTAAGGTTGACAACTACAAACGGCAAACCCATCAACTGACTTCGTTTTTCTTCACCCTTTTAATACCTTACAACAAAACATGTGAAAGTTTTTAAAACTCAAGAGGCTTGAGCTTAAAGTCTGCACAGAGTGAAATGTAAGACGACCTTTAGAAACAGTTTTCAACCATCCAACATCCCCAAATCCTCAAACAAATCTTCTGATCCCCAATTTAATTATTGTAGGCCTGCCTTGCGAATGTTCAACATACCGTGCTTTTCCACACACTCCAATTTCAACCAAAGAGAAATTTTGTGGAAGTGAGTCTCCAAGGGTTCAAAGTCATGCATAAATCTGATGCATAATGCTTAAATAAAGATAAAATACTTCACAAGAAAACCCAACATTGACGATCAAATGTGTGATTCTTACATGCTATTATTATTTTTGGGGGTTGACAAACCCACCAATTGACTTATTTTACCCTTCCAATACACTAGAACATAACATCTGATTGGTTGGCAGAATTCCCTTACGAATGTTGTGAAACATGCAACCAAACCCCATTCGTATCAAGGTGTTGATAATCTTACCTCAAGCACAGGTCCTGCACCCAAGATGGTTCGTTCCACGCCGCTTGCATAACCCTTCTGACTGAGGGCCGTCAAGCAGTGAATGAGGAAGTTAGTGCTTTGCGTTTTGCCCGATCCACTCTCTCCTGAGATAACGATACACTGGTTGACGTGCTTGCGCAACATGGCATAGTAGGCCACATCGGCAATGGCGAAAATATGGGGTTCCAGCTTGCCCAACTGGTGGTTTTCGTACATTTTGACGTATTTGGGGTTGTAAATGGGCAAGAACTTAAAGGGGTTGATGGCAACGAGAATGCTGCCAGCGTACGTGTAGATCTTCTTCTTTTGAAAGCGATTGCGAAGGTTATCCAAGATGCTGTCCTCACTGAGGACCGGAAGGTTGCAGAGGTCCTCAAAGTCCTCCTGCTTTGGTGGGAGGAAACCCCGAGCAACCAGTCGCTTGGCCTCCTGCTCATTTGCCACGGCGGGCAGGTGCACATAGCGGATGGAGCCATCACAGTTTCGCTCCTGCAGGAGAAAGTAAAACCCCTCGTTCCGAGAATGCTGTTCCTGGGCTTTCCTCGGCCAGAGAAGGACCCTGTGCACTGGAATATCGGTCGATTCCAGCACCCACTCCTCCCCGCCACACTCCTTCACCTCCGCCAAGACATATCGCTTGCTGGCGTCCAGTCCGAGGACCGCTGCCACATCTTGGATGACGGTAGCTGCGGTGGCCTCCTTGGTGACTCTGACTGTACAGCACGACGCCGTCTCTCGAGCCAGTCGGGGGTATATCTGAAGATCGTAGGCCTTTCCATCTTGGCTAGTCGTCCCATCGCCATCTTTGACACTCATTCTGACTCAGGACGAGCCCCTTCAGCATTACGTACTGCCTTCGCAACCACCATCTAGCACCTGGAAAAGAGGATGCAAGGAATTAGGCCTGCGACTAACAACTAACATGAGTGATTAATCAATTATTTCTTTGATTAAGCATTCTGCAAAATAATCACTTTACTTTGAGTACATAAACATACAAATATGATTACAGTAAAATAAGCAACAGACTGGCATTAAAACACCTCTCAACTACATTGAATATTTGCAGAACACCCTGTGGCCATTTTTCAAATGTATATTGTTTAGTGCTATCAAATCGATTCGCGATCAATCGCATCTAACATAAAAGTTTGTAAATATATGTGTGTCTCTAAGCACACATTTACAAACTTTTATGTTATTTGTACAGATGTTCACACTACAGAAAAGCAACATTTATTGACGAAGGTTGTCCTTGACAGCACACAGAGCCAACCAACCAACCAACAATGTCATTTGTCAACAACCATTTTAAGTGATTTTATTGATTAGTAATTGCAGTCCTACATTATGTACTGGCCTACTTTGTTTCTATTTAACATTCCACTTTCTGCTTTGAAACAAGTTCCAGCAAGTCTCATTCATCTCGATTAGATCAATCATTTGTAAACAAGCTTCTGGATTTAATTAAACGGAGATAAGATGCCATTACCATTATTTGGATGAACCTATCGCCCCATCCCTTATTTGTCAGGCCTGCAGCTCTCCATCTGACCTGATTATTCATGGCATCTGACTCAGACTAAACAGTTCCTTTATTTAATCTCCCTAAAGCGTGTCCCTGCAATAAACTCTGATCACGAGTGGAAATTGTATCTGTATAGCAAAGAGTCTCACAGGAAACTGTGGTCACGGTTATAGTCTGTGTGTTGCCGTGAATCTGCCCCCTCATCCAAGCTAGCAATACACAGCACATCTCTATAAATATACAGTACAAAGCCACAGCTGCTACATCATAGGTGTCAATATCGTCATAGCAAATGCATCCCTGCATAGCAACATAAAGGGGTATCTCTCAAATAAGTCGATGTGAAATCAAAATGGACACCATTTACTTTCTTACTGCACACAATGCAATACATTTTCATGTTTTCATATGGAAATCTCCATGGAAATCAAGTCCTGTTCGGCATTCACTCAGAAATAAGTCACATTACAGAAGTACAATGTTTTGCGAATGCTTTACAAGGCCACATGCTCCCAAAGGCTTCTTGAAGAACCAAAATCTGACCTACCAATCTAAGCTTATCCAACACCATTTATTTAATTTTCAGATTACTGAATTTTGGCTTGGCAGAGTTATTTCTATGCGGCGGAACAAACGATGCAGAACACTGTACGCTTGTTATAATTGTAAATTTACGGATACAAGTTATTTCCTGGAAAGACGAGAGCCAAGTGTCTTAAACAGCTGTCACCTTGTATTGAGCAAAATTAAGTTAATCTGGAAAATCCTTGCGAATGAATGGATGTATTTTCTGATGGCTTGTCATAGTGGTGCATCCACTGAGACTAACATTTTTTATCTAAGATCAAATCAAACCATGAGGGGGTCAATAAACTAGCCCAAAGTGTGCTTTTTTTTATTCGTTATATTTCCTGTTTTGTAAAGTAAATGAAAAAATAAATACTAGCTGAATTTGCTGGTAAACAATGGCTAAATGTGAACCTAAATGTCTGTAAAATAAACAGTGAAACTGTCTAAACGTTTCTCAGATGGGTGAAAGTAGGCCATCCTCCTAACTTGGCTGTTCACCATAACCAGAATCAATAAAACCCCAAGGCATGCATAAAGCCTGGGACCACAAAAACAGCATCATCATTACGCCTCATTTTGAGCTGGTCTGAAATAGAAAAGCCAAACCAGGTTAACTCTTCTCAAAGCAGAAATTGAGACCAGAGGGAGAAGGGAAAAATAACTAACATGCAACACCATCAAGGGAAAGAGTAGAGTTAATATATCTCGGTCATGTTTCAGAGAAAGTCGATAACTTATAAACTTTAAAGACAGCCTTACTGTGAGCTACGACGTTGTTAATCCATAGTATTTGGTTTTGTTGAAGCCTTTAGCCAGCATTATTTCATCTTAGTTTTAAAATAATCTTGTTTAACAGTGGATTTGGTGTTGAAAAACTGCACTACCCATGATGCTGTACAGAAAAATCATATCGTTAGCTCCACCCACTCCCATGAAGCACTCATGAAGCTCTCAAAATAATCAAATATTTGAATATATATGCATATTTTGCAATAAACTTTTGCAAACTAAAAATATTTTTATAATTCTAAACAAGAGGATGGAAAGGCGTAGCGCCAAAAATTAGTCCCAAACTGATGAGTGATGTCTTCTTGCAGTGCCTAGATCCAAAAGGAAATCAAAAATAAGAAAAAAGAGATCCACACACGAATATGGGCCAAAAAGCCCACGGGATTTTATTGTCCATGGAGGCCACAAATAAAGTGCAAAAGTGCACGTCCCTACAGAGTATATTCCTCATTCAAGCCCAAACGATATAGACATTTTTGTTAAAAAATCCATTTACATTCCATCCATTCATAAATGGATTTTTGTCTAATCGTGTGACGTGTAGGGATGATGAGAATAATCTTTTGTGATATTCAATAATGGGAAGGAGTATATGTATATTCATATAAAAAAAATTTGAATAGAGGATTGTTGTGATATGTACAGTATATACAATGATGTAGACTATTGATTTGTATATGGGATCAAATCAGACTCCGGTATGTTACATGGATTCCGGTAATAAGTTTTTAAATGACCGCAGGTGTACGCTTGGTAACACATGACACTGATGAAGGGTTGAACCCAAAAATGTTTTGCATTCCTGCACTTTTTTTGTGGCCACTGGACAATAAAAATTTTTGTGGCCACTGGACAAAATTTTTTTTTTTTTGCTTCATATCAAAGTTTTTTAGTGTTATGATTCACCTCATAGCGGATTGGCTTTTGAGCTTTAAAACTAAAAAAAAAAAAAAATCCTATGGTATTTAACATGCATCTAAAAAGCTATGCATAATGCAAAACAACCTAGTGAGCTGCCTTGCTAGTCTACAACCTACAAAGGGAACATTCTAACGGAAGCTGAACATATTTTGAACATTCTAAATAGATCATGTGACATACAAATAACGCAAACTGACTCCAACAGTCTGATGTTAGCATGTTGCTAAGCTAATGGCACAACACTTTAAAAAAAGTATACATTACACCTAAATATAAGGCAAAACAGTCATTTCTAATAATTCTGGACATTTAAAAAATTATATGTTTTAATACATTTTTAAAATGTCCACCAATTTCAACTGAAAAACTTGTTTAGTTGCTTCTAGTATCATCAAATTGGCTTTATAAGTCAAATTTAACTTAAACTATATTAAAATGACTTAACTTCAAGTTGAATCTCGTATAACAAAAAAGTTGAAATTGCTAAAAAAAAAATATGAGTTAAAGTACTATAAAAACATATGTTGACATGACTTCTTGATCAGATATTTACAATGCAACCATTATTTCCATTTTACACCATATAGCTTGCAAAAAAAGTAAGCATTTTTTTCTTGATTTTCAGTTAGAATATCTAAAGAGTCCTTAAAACAAAACAAATTAACTTTAGAAGCAAGTATTATGACTAGTTTTCATAGATTGTCATTTTCTCACTTCTTTTAAATATAAACAGGCTAAAAACAAGTTAAAAAATCTGTCGAAAACAACCTACACTTATTTTCATAATTCAAACTATGAAAGGCAAGTCTTAATATCTTATACTCCATGAGACGGGACCCCAAATTTGGGCTACCGGTACCATTTTGAGGGATTAAATTTCTTTTTGATTTTCATGAAGGTACACATCTCTAGTGTTGGAAAATGTGTGATAGCATCCGATCCATGGTAGCTTTCATTAGAAATCAACACTTATATCATCCTACCTCAAGGTGTTCAGTGACTACAAGAGAGAAAAATGTATCCTTTTACAACTTTAAAATTTTATTTTAAAAAATGATAATTTTTTTATTATACAATTTTTATAAAATTGTATATAATTTTTATAAAAAATATATTAAATGTATTAAATTTATTTAAAGATAAATTAATTTATCCTTTTTCTTGACATATGTTTGAAAATCGTCCTCCGTAACCAAAAACTACCTTGAATCTAATGCTATCACACATTTTTCAAATACAGGGTCATATACCTACACAAAATTCACCATGCGGTTTAATCCCTCGAAATGGTACCAATCAACCCTCTGTCTCACGGCCTATTATGCAGTGTTGCTTCTCAAGTAAATATATCTTATCTCGAAAAGATAAATCAAAAACTTAAGTCAAGAGCTTGTAACAAAGCCCAATGACCTGAAATCATTGACATGGTTGAGAATGAGAACAAGCAAAAAAAAAAAAAAAAAATGGCAAGACACAGTCAAAAGCGAACAGTAAAAATCATCACCAAAGCGTTACTTCTTTTTTCAAAAGATCACCAGGATCATCCCTCGAACGGTTTTCTCAGAGGAAGCTCAACTGACTGGCACGGAAAACAAAACTTTTGGCCTCTTTTCAGGAAGGCAACGGGAGAGATTTGTGATTCGCCAGAAGGGTCGATTCTTCAGCTCCTCACGTTTCGGCCTCCTTCAACACTTCCTACGGATAGAGATACATGCAAGTTGGCCGAGCTCCCGGGAGAGAGAAAAGAGAAAAACCCATGAGGTAAATCAGTCACAGGTTCTTTATGGAGCACAGATGCAGCTGGAGACGTTCTGAATGAAAAGGCCCATTGAAGAGGAATGTGCGGCTGAAACAGAAACAGGGCTTTTGTTTTAATATCACCTCCATTTAGGAAGCAAGTCTTTTAGCAGACGCGTGGGAGGGCGAAAGACACGGGCTTCCCTACGGATGACGGTCTCGTCTGCTAGACGTTTCCTTCTGGTTCAGGCCTACGCTGAATGATTTTCAATCAGACAGACGGAATATGCAAAAAGTCAAGAATACACCCACAGGTCTCTAGATATGACTCAAATCGCATCTTCAGTGCAAGTCTGGGATTTTTTATTTGTTTTGGTGCTAAAACTTAAGTAACACTGACTCTGAACAATGTACTTTTTTTGCGGAGTGACTTACAACAAGGTGCAACTTATTTTCCAGAAAACACGATATTGATTATAAGCAGTTCATGTATTATCTGGAAATTAAATCAATGATCTTAGCGTTGCAAGTTCTCGTGTACAAGCTTTGTACAAATCTCAGACAGTAAAAGTAGTAACAATAGTAATAGTGGCACAACAAAAGGGTCAAATGTGCATTAATTTATTTATTTTTTGCCGTTAAAAAACTACTGTCAGGATTTACTAAAGACACGCTGTGAAAACTTTGAGCTGAAGAGACATGGACAGGGTTATTTTTCCAGCTGACCTTATGGCATACGCATTTGTAGGAGTTTTCCTTACAGACGTCGAATTTATGGGAGGAGAGTATTTAAATGAATCATGCAAGGTGACGCTAATTTGCGCTGAACTTGGTGGATTGTGTTGATCATTATGGAAATGATCCGGCTGCGTCTGTGTCCTTTAATTTCCGCGTCTTCAGTAGATCAAGCGCAGGACTTCCCAATCCCATCGGCTTTTTTTGGGAATGCGCTCTCACGTTAATTTGCCCTGTTTGGTAAAACTGGGCCTAAAATCAAATGAAGAAATAAAAATCTGAAAGCCCATTTTAGCCCAGCTAAAGCTTCAGTTTCATTAAAGCAAGGTCATGTAATGTAAAGAGGCAGTAGTGGGTCCTGGGAGAAATCAACTCCAGTCTGAGTGGAGCTCAATAAAACATCGGCAGTAGTTTCCACAGCGGGACACAATCTCAACGGCCTGGACCTCCTGCAGACGCACATGTGCTCCAGCTTTAGTTTCACCATCCTATCCCACCACAGGAACAAGCACTTACTGGAGACAAAGAAACCCTACTATCTCCAAAAGCACCAGATATCCAGAGAGAGGCTACAGTGATACAAATCACTCTTTAATAAAGCTTTAAACTACAGTTTTATTGACTCTTATGTAACTTGAGCTAGAGTTATACATGTTTGCACATCCAAAATGACGAATGCATGGATACTTTGTCACCATGAAAGAAAATTTGACAATTCTTGTTTTTTTTTAAGGAATATTGCAGTATTTATTATACATGATTAATCCGTTCACTTCATCATTATTGTTTTAAATTCATGTGCCTCGTAAACTTGAATCAGAATAACTTCCCTTCCCTCTTGCAGGATCTCTTTTCTTCTCTTCTCTGATGATGAGGGCGGGGCAACCTGTCAATCACATGAGATCCACCAATAGCAAACCACAAACATCCGATCTATTCCCCACGGACAAAATCAAGCCCCGTCCTACATTTGCTCTTGTTCCAGATGCTGTTTCACTTGAATGTACGTCACAATAGAGAAGAAAAGAATCGCAACTACTGTTTCAAGCCGACTTTACTAAAAGGTGATTTTTGTGCATTTTTACCAATTAAAATTGCATGTCCTCCATATACTTCAACTGTTTGCCATTGGTCAGTCAAACAAATTAGTGCAATATGAGAACGTATTTAAACCTCAAACTAGAACTTGAAACTAGCGGTTATGTTAAGGGGCGGGACATTTAACAAACACGATCGAAGCGCTTGACCAATAACAACACACTGCTCCAGCCGGCCAATCAGAGCACAGTGTACTTTTCAGAAGGAGGGGCTTCATAGAGACAGGAACTAAACAGGGGTGCGTTTCCCAAAACCATAGTTGCTAACCTGTTATAATGGGAAATTGCATTGCAACCAACAAAGTTGCTAACTTATTTAGCAACTATGGTTTTGGGAAACGCACCCCAGAGCATTACTGACAGACTGGGAAGAGAGGAGCTGCAACAATGGAGAATATGAGGAAAATAATCAAGATTCAAGCATGAAAACCTGATCTAGTAGAGCCCAAAAAATCTTTAAATTGCAAAGCATTTTAAAAAAGAAAGAAACTTCACACTTAATCTTTCTTTTGAGATGTAAATGACTCAAAATGACTCTTTGTGCAGAGTATGACGACTCGGATATAATGACTGTTTTGAATGTTATCAAATCATGTCGTATCCGATCGACACGCGCACTATGTGCCATTTGCATGCAAACAGTCTCCTGGACGTGCCTGAGAAAACACGGGCCTCCTAAGCGCTGCAGGGCAAAAACACTGCATACAATACTGACAAAAAAAGGGCAGATAGTTAATGAGGAGCAGCCAGATATACAGACTCCATATGAACCGGCATGACGTCAAACCGAGATAAGCTTACATTTTTGATCCTAAAGGTCACCTCTGTCCAAGGGGAATTGCTGATTATGATCCAAAGAAAGCAGAACGTGCATCTCATGTGAAAAAACATGGAAGAGGTGGAAAGAAAGTCAAGGAATAGCTCATATAAACGAGTCGAACATGATGTTGTTTCTGGGCTTTAACTAGTTTTCATGCTTGAATGTTGATTATTTCCCCCATATTCTCCATTGTTGCAGCTCCTCTCTTCCCAGTCTGTCAGTAACGCTCTGTTTACTTCCCGTCTCTATGAAGCCCCTCCTTCTGAAAAGCACACTGTGCTCTGATTGGTCGACTGGAGCAGTGTGTTGTGATTGGTCGAGCGCTTTGAGCGTGTTTGGGAAATGTCCCGCCCCTAACCATAACCGCAAGTTTCAACACACTACTAACTAACTCAACCAGGCCCCGCCCCTATGAATTATTTAAATGAGGAATATTGTGACGTGTTCGTTCCCGTAAGACTAAAAACTCAAGACTACAATGGAGGCGTTTCGGGGAGTTCAGAAACACTGACACTGATATAGAGATTGACACCCTTTGGAGTGGCTTTTTAATGCTCAAACAGTAACATTAGTCAGTAAAGAAAGTTGAACATGGAAAAAAGCAGAATAGGTCTTCTTTAATAATTGCTTACTTTGATTAAATTTTAAAGTCTTAAATCTACAGAAAACACAAGTATATGCGTGCATTTTGCAGCCAAATACTCAACCTAAAGTACAGGTCAGTGCTGTTTTCGACAACAACACCAATTAGTCTTTAAAAAGTGGTCAAACAGAAGCCAAAGCTGCATCATGTCATGTGCTTCGCTCTGAAAACATCTTGAAGACATTAACTGCTCCTCCTAAATCTCCCGATATTACGGCCCCAGACTCCGTTTGGCTCTTTAAGTGCTTGCCGATCACTGAATGTTTCTGTTGGTCGGGCGCTCGCAGTCATTACACGAGCTCTGGGATTAGCTGGCATATCCAGAAGGAATGTCACGTCACCGGCAGCCTCGCCTCGATGACTTACTTTTGCCTGTGTGGCGTTCAGCATGGGAACCCGACTACAGGAGAGCCAAAAACTCTCTTATTTTCACTGAGGGCGAGGGTTGATGTTTTTTCCTCGGCTGCACAAACATCAAGAAACTAATAAACATAAAAACAATTTACTTATATTATCGGGGTGGGTACGATTTTTTTTATGCTTTTATGGATTTTTAAAGAGGTCTGTTATGCTCAGCTATTGTAAGAACAGTAATATTGTAAAATATTATTACAATGTAAAATAACTGTTTATTATTGTTATATATTGTAAAACACAATTTATTCCAGTGATGCAAAGCTGAATTTTCAGTATCATTACTCCAGTGTCACATGATCCTTCAGAAATCATTCTAATATGCTGATTTGCTGCTCAAAGAAAAAACAAAAACATGTCTAAATTATCATCAATGTTGAAAACAGTTGTGCAGCTTCATATTTTTGTGGAAACCGTGAACATTTTTCTTTGGATTTTTAAAAAATGTATTAATAGAAAGTTCAACAGCACTTTTTTGAAATATACCGGTAGATCTTTGGTAACATTATAAATGACTTTTGATTGATTTAATGCATCCATGCTGAATAAAAGTACTAATTTCTAATAAAAATAAACACATGACCCCAAACTTTAGGGGTCTCATTTTATCCAAAAAAATTAAAAAGCCTATTTAAGGACCATATAAATAGCTATATATATATATATATATATATATATATATATATATATATATATATATATATATATATTGTGCATTACATGCATGACAATCATACAAATTTACCCCAAAATGTATCATTAACATTGTGAAAAAAATACTTATTGTGACAGATTTAAATCAACAAAATATTCAATATAACAAGTACCATCATGAATATTTGCAATTTCGCTTTACAATGTAAATAATACATTTTATTAGTAAGAAGATTACAGTTTTTCTCAAATGCTAAAACACAAAAGCCAATCCTCTAAATCAAATGACCAGTTGTCTAAACACATTTACTAAATCTAGCCATCATTTTCCAATATCATAAACACATTTCACATGAAGACACAATTCACAAAACACAATCCTCCGTTCTCATAAATCTTAACACATTTTTCCTTGCTAAAACACAAGTTGCAAAAGAACTCTGCTCATATTCTCAAATGAAAGCTCATGTGATGCAAAATGCTTGCCACAGTCAGCAATATTTGAACACAATGAACACACCTGGCGTCATTCATTACACACAACGACTCAAAATTGAAGACACTTGTTGCTAATGCTGTGACCACATGTATAAAAGCAAGTTCAGAGTGCACAGTTTGCTGAAGATTACAAACAAACACAATGGATGAAGGCAGAGTCAGGGGAAGAGGAATTCGAGTCAGAGGAGGGAGAAGAGCTGGCCATGGAAGAAGAGGAGCAGGCCAACGAGGAAGAGGAGAAGGTCCAGGAGGGAGAGCAAGACAACCTCGCACCATCATTACGGACGAGATGCGAGCAACAGTCATTGACCATGTCATTGTCCATGGCATGACAATGGCTGAAGCAGGACTAAGAGTCCGTCCAAACCTGAGTAGGTTCACCGTGGCCACCATTATCAGGGCATTCAGACAACACAACAGGTATTGTCAACACATGTTTCTTTCTTTAGAGTTGAAAGAATGCCACATAGAGGTGGGAGGGTTGCCATATTTACAGTGGCACAAGAAACCCTCATTGTGGATATGGTTCGTGAGAACAACCTCATTAGACTCCGGGAGATCAGAGACAAAGTCATTGCCGATAATGTCAACTTTGAGAGCATTGATGATGTCAGCTTGGCCACAATAGACCGAGTTCTCCGGCGCCAAAAGATGCGGATGAAACAGGTCTATAGGGTTCCCTTTGAGCGCAACTCTGCGCGACACAAAGACCTACGTTACAAGTATGTGCAAGTAAGTATACATCCATGTTCACAGTACAGTTAGTGGACATACTGTGTTGCTCAGTGGCCTACAGTACTTCTGGACAATACTGTGCTACCTGATTGACTGTTGTTCTGAACACCTGTGCACTTTCACATTTTCACAGAGGATATTACAGTTGGACGCGATGGCTAGACCTCATGAGTACCTCTTCCTGGATTAGGCTGGCTTCAACCTGCAGAAACGAAGGCAAAGAGGCCGTAACATCATTGGCCAAAGAGCCATCACTGAGGTTCCTGGCCAACGGGGGGGGTAATATTACTCTTTGTGCGGCCATGGGTTTGGAGGGGCTTGTCCACCGGCATGCTGTCCTTGGGTCTTACAACACCCAACGTCTCCTCACCTTCCTAGAGGAGCATTTATGTGATCATTTGGGACAATGTACGCTTTCACAGAACAAACCAAATCAGAGAGTGGTTCACCACCAACAGTAACCACTTTTTAAACGTCTGTCTGCCACCCTACTCCCCTTTCCTGAACCCTATAGAGGAGTTCTTCTCATCGTGGAGATGGAAGGTTTATGACAGACAACCATACACTAGAGAGAACCTCCTAAGGGCAATGGAGCTGGCCTGTGTTGACATCCCAGTGGAGGCCTTCGAAGGATGGATTCGCCATTCCAGGGCGTTTTTCCCACGGTGCCTGGCAAGAGACAATATAGCCTGTGATGTGGCCCGATGCCGCACAGTGATTGTGGTGTGTGTGTGGTGTGAATAAAGTAAATAAAAAACTTCACACCCTGATCATGTTTTCAAGAGTACTGTTGTGTGCAATAGATTCTGTTTTTGCATTGAGTTGTGTTACAGTAGTGTACATGCAGAATTTATACTCTTCATATGAAACTCACAAATCTAAATGCCTAATCCTCTGCAGAGATCTAAGAAGATCCATTACTGTAAAGTTTCTAAAAATATGCATTGGCAGTTATGAAACAAAGAACCTTCTCACAAATTGAGCATTGTGTTTTCAATTGTTTTGCTGTAGTGTGTAATGATGTGTATAGTGTTTACATTTTTGAAAGCTTCGAGCTGCTCTTTTGGTGTGAAAGTTTGAGTTTTGAAGTGAGAAGGTGTGGTTGTGTTTATGTAGCTTTAGAAAAGGGTGTTGTGTTTAGACATTGGGGAACATGGAGGAAACGTTTGTGAAATGTGTTTTAGCATTTGAGAAAAACTGTAATAAGGATGCATTAAGAAAAATAATAGTATTTTAACCTGGCTACAATAATAATAATAGCATGCATTATACACGTTTGAATTTGGGGGACATTTGCATAAGTGTCGTGAAAATAATGTCACAATGGAAAAAAATGTAGGCTAGGTCTTCAACACAACATATTTTCGTCTGATTTATTTTATGGCCGTTCACACATGAGGTCATCGTGTTAATCGATGGCCCGTTTCGCGGGCTTAAACCTCCAGCGGCGTGTTTACATCAAATGAAGAGGAGAATGGCGCAATGTCTGCCCGTTTACTAAACAAACGGCGTCGATAATCAAGCAAAAGTCAACAGAAATCTCACAGCTGTGTGTCGACGCTAACAGCCACGGTTAATGAGCTCTACTCGTACTCGACTGACTGAGGGGGTGTTTTATGAAGTCTCTGGCTCTCCAACCTCTCCGGCCACTTTCCACTCAGGCACACGCTTCCTGCATGAGATCAATACACAGTCCAACATCAAAACCACACCGTTACCAACCCGCTGACACCAGCGCAAATGCAGACTCCCATTCATCTCCGGGACAGTATGAGCACATTGTCTCTCTGACTAAAGGTTAGACAATAAACGCTCGTTATTCAGCTGACCTAAACAGTCAGAAATGTCAGGCTAACGCTGTTTAGAAGGGGTTAATACAAAAACAGAGACCGAATGTGTGTCGGCTAGACTCATTTCTTCATGTGCTCTATAATTAGGGTTATTTATAAACTTGGATTGGACGAGGAGAAACTGCTAGCAAGACCGTCCAAGCTTAGCTTTAACAATTTCCGTCCGCTCCTACCACGTGTGCGTCATCTCGAGTGTGCACCGCAAAGTTTGCTTGATGCTTGAAAGCTTTTATCTCTCCTTCTCAAACCCCCCTCCAAAAACCGACACACCCATAATGCATTGCTGTCAGGCCACTTTGGGGCAACTTCTAGATTAAAAGCCTGTCTTTACCACAGTGAAACAGATGAGTGACCGGACCACGATGGATGTTTCACTAAATTAGGGAAGCATTCCACTGCCATCTGCAAGTCTTGCAGATTTTCGAGAGGAAGGCGGCTTCTTTGTGAACCTCATGGAGAAAATGGATATCTAATTCTTGCCATCTGCTCGTCAATACTCATTACTGGGCTATGATGGATGAATATGAAGCCACTGGTTTATATATCACCAATGGCTTCATGTTCATGCATTACAGGGAAAAAAAAACTAATATAAGGTAGGTATTCACATAGTTTGCATGCAAGTAAAGATATAAAACAAGATCATTAATATTGCAATAATTTGATTTCCCAAATACGCAGCCAAATTTTTCAATCCTTCCTTATCTCACAACTAGAGAGAATGATAAGAGGAAAGTAATTTTAATAAACTTAAGTAGCTAAACTAGTGTTAGATTAATTTCTGTGAGTAATTGATTCTCAGAAGTCAATCGATTCAAAACTCCAATGCATCAAATATTTAGCAAAAATTGCACGAGATCTCAGCTTAGCATTTTTCATAAAGGTTTTATTAAAAATAGAAGCATTCTGGAAAATATACTGTGGTTCGTTTATGGTTAAATATTCTTTAAAAAACTGAAAAAATTGAGACTGTTTGTACTTTGAAATGATGATAAGCTGACAAAAAGATATATATATATATATTTAAGCAAAAAAACATTTTATTTCAAAATATTTGACAGCTGAAAGCTTGCTTTTTTTAGGCTACATCAAAGTTTTAGTTAAAATATGTAAAAATAATACTGTAGTTATTATATTAGTGCATTTAAAGTAAATTAATAAATAAACAAACATAATTCTTCAGTTTGTTAATTTAGTTAAAAAAAAGTGCCCTTTTGCAACAATTGTGTGTTTAAAAAGGATGACTCATTTGGTTGATGAAAAAAAAACTATATTTAAGCCATTTTAGAGCAAAATACAACTACTGAGTTATATATTAAATATTTAATGCTGAAAAATATTGTGATATTTGAACAGAGATACTGCCCAGCCCTACTTCCAGGTCTCTCATTCAGTGGTTCCCTTTCAATACGTCAGTGCACATATGGTGCAACAAAAAAGCTTTGTGGGCCGCCCTCTCAACTTCACAATAACCCTTTAACATAGAGACTGAAAAAAAAAAAGAGAGTGAGACAGAGTAAATAGGGCAGGGACACCCAGCCGTATAACACTCCTGGCAACCTGAATTTCCTATGACTACGTCGACATTCATCAGCATATCAACTTCCTGTTCACGTCTCCTAGTCACTGAAGAGTTTCTCAATATGAACCACCCCCTCTATTATGCTGTTCACTGTCACGTTACATAAAGTACAAATCATTAAAGTCAACACAAAACAAAGGTGCGGTTATCGGCTTATGTAGATCCTCTCAAAATGGCCAAATATTAGCCAGTATTTTGGGATTAATATAAAGACAAACATTTTTATTTAGAGGGACATGCACATATTAGTGTTGTCAAAAGTACAGACTTCGGTACCAAGTCGGATATGAAATTTAAAAATGTGACGATACCAGCATTTCCCTCTAGCATTTTGAGTACTGTTGAATGGATTCTTAAACAACTATGATTGTTGTGTTCACAAGCTCAACATATATATGTCTCTGGTTGGCCATTGTGTTCAGGAACGCAACATATATGTCTCTGATTGGCCATTGTGTTCAGGCACGCAACATAAATGTCTGTGATTGGCCATTGTGTTCTTCAAGCACGCAACATAAATGTCTGTGATTGGCTACAATGATCAACGCTTCAAAAACAGAGTTACCGAGTGCTGACACAGATACACACAGGAGCAATGGCCAATCATATTATGTTGATATATATATATATATGTTGAGCGCGTGAACGCAATGGCCAATCAGAGAAATACATGTTGAGCGTGTGAACACAAATGGCCAATCAGACACATATGTTGAGCGTGTGAACGCAAATGGCCAATCAGATACATATGTTGAGTGTGTGAACGCAATGGCCAATCAGAGACATATGTTGAGCGTATGAACGCAATGGCCAATCAGAGAAATACATGTTGAGCGTGTGAACACAAATGGCCAATCAGAGACATATGTTGAGTGTGTGAACGCGATGGCCAATCAGATACATATGTTGAGTGTGTGAACACAATGGCCAATCAGAGACATATATGTTGAGTGTGTGAACGCAATGGCCAATCAGAGACATATATGTTGAGTGTGTGGACGCAATGGCCAATCAGAGACATATGTTGAGCGTATGAACGCAATGGCCAATCAGAGACTTATATGTTGAGTGTGTGAACGCAATGGCCAAAATAGAGACGTATGTTGAGCGTGTGAACGCAATGGCCAATCAGAGACATATGTTGAGCGTGTGAACGCAATGGCCAATCTGAGACGTATGTTGAGTGTATGAACGCAATGGCCAATCAGAGACATATGTTGAGCGTATGAACGGAACCCAATGGCCAATCAGAGACGTATGTTGAGCGTGTGAACGCAATGGCCAATCAGAGACATATGTTGAGCGTGTGAACGCAAATGGCCAATCAGAGACATATGTTGAGCGTGTGAACGCAAATGGCCAATCAGAGACGTATGTTGAGCGTGTGAACCCAATAGCCAATCAGAGACGTATGTTGAGCGTGTGAACGCAATGGCCAATCAGAGACGTATGTTGAGCGTGTGAACGCAAATGGCCAATCAGAGACATATGTTGAGTGTGTGGACGCAATGGCCAATCAGAGACATATGTTGAGCGTGTGAACGCAATGGCCAATCAGAGACGTATGTTGAGCGTGTGAACGCAAATGGCCAATCAGAGACATATATGTTGAGTGTGTGAACGCAATGGCCAATCAGAGACATATATGTTGAGTGTGTGGACGCAATGGCCAATCAGAGACGTATGTTGAGCGTGTGAACGCAATGGCCAATCAGAGACGTATGTTGAGCGTGTGAACGCAATGGCCAATCAGAGACGTATGTTGAGCGTGTGAACGCAATGGCCAATCAGAGACGTATGTTGAGCGTGTGAACGCAATGGCCAATCAGAGACGTATGTTGAGCGTGTGAACGCAAATGGCCAATCAGAGACATATATGTTGAGTGTGTGAACGCAATGGCCAATCAGAGACATATATGTTGAGTGTGTGGACGCAATGGCCAATCAGAGACTTATATGTTGAGTGTGTGTGAATGCAATGGCCAATCAGAGACGTATGTTGAGCGTGTGAACGCAATGGCCAATCAGAGACGTATGTTGAGTGTATGAACGCAATGGCCAATCAGAGACATATGTTGAGCGTATGAACGCAATGGCCAATCAGAGACGTATGTTGAGCGTGTGAACGCAATGGCCAATCAGAGACATATGTTGAGCGTGTGAACGCAAATGGCCAATCAGAGACATATGTTGAGCGTGTGAACGCAAATGGCCAATCAGACACATATGTTGAGCGTATGAACGCAATGGCCAATCAGACACATATGTTGAGCGTGTGAACGCAAATGGCCAATCAGACACATATATGTTGAGTGTGTAAACGCAATGGCCAATCAGAGACATATGTTGAGCGTGTGAACGCAAATGGCCATTTAGAGACATATGTTGAGCGTGTGAACGCAAATGGCCAAACAGAGACGTATGTTGAGCGTGTGAACACAATGGTCAATCAGAGACGTATGTTGAGTGTATGAACACAATGGTCAATCAGAGACGTATGTTGAGCGTATGAACGCAATGGCCAATCAGAGACTTATATGTTGAGTGTGTGAACGCAATGGCCAATCAGAGACGTATGTTGAGTGTATGAACACAATGGTCAATCAGAGACGTATGTTGAGTGTATGAACACAATGGTCAATCAGAGACGTATATGTTGAGTGTATGAACGCAATGGCCAATCAGAGACATATATGTTGAGTGTGTGAACGCAATGGCCAATCAGAGACTGATTGAAAAAGTACATTCTGATTTCATGACATGTTTAAAGGTTGTTCAATTCTAAGACTCGTACATTGAACATGTACAGATCTTCGTTTGCTTTGAGGCGTTTTCTCATTCACAAACAAAAATAACACTAACACATGACACGCAAAAATTTCTCTCGCTTCCTGTCAAGCTTCTGTTCTTGGTGATGATGGGTTATTTCCATGGCTGTTCAACACAGACAGTAGGAGGATAGAAGTCAGTCATAGTTGAAGAAAAAGGCCAATCCTAAAGTCCAGACAGGGATGACCAGACCATCCCATTGGTTTTTCCAAAAACAATAATGATTTACAGGGCTTTGCATTGGATTATTATTACTTTATGATGCTAATATGCAAACACTTGAAGCTTTGTGACTAAACTTAAATGTGAACATAAATAGTATTAGCAACAAACCCCATTGTGGGTCAGAATTCTGACATATGAAAAACACAATGAAGCACAATGCAACAAGTAAGAGGTTCAACCTGAGATCCCAAAAGGGTTTATATCCATTGAATTCATTCACGAAGCACAGATTGTATACATCATTGAGAAATATTAAACAAGAGTTCAGATTTATGTACAATGAAACACCACAACAAAGCGGGAAATCAAAGATTAAAGGTTACATTGTATCAATCTAACAAAGGCGCAATCCGGGAAGTTCGCTTTATATCGAGCCCTTTCGCTGCGAACGTACTTTTATCGTTCATTAATGTGCCTTTGAGTTACTTTCTACATTAACCGCTATTTTTTCGAGAAAATATTTAAGTTACTTTGATCAGAAATGTTGCTTGTGGTTTTGAAACAAAAGCCTTTTCACTTCCAGCCACCCGGAAAGTTTCTGTTCGCCGCCGCGGAGTCGAAAACGACTCGAATAAATGAAATAATAAAAACAGCCGGTAAACTTACCTTGATGTGTGCGTGTTGTGCTGAATGAAGCTTCTCATCTTTGATAAGTTAATAAATGTGGCTGCTCGTTTGTCTCCGTGTGTTTGGGTGTACGTGTATGCGGCTCCTCCTCTTCATCCAGTAGGTCGCCTCTTCATCAATTTCATCCAGACAGGTTTATTTCCACCCCAGAGATCTCTTTAAAAACATAACACAGAGATATGAGTCCGGAGAGGACACACGGACATGGTGAATGCGATCTGAGAGCTTTGTGCTGTCGATCTACAAACACACAGCCAGGAAAACTTCTCTCGTGTGAACAGATGCTGAACAGCGCCGCCTGGCGGACGAAAGGGAACTGCAGCCAGACACCAGGGTTGTTCCTTCATTTATAATTGTAAATATTACTTAGGCTTCTTTGTTAATATTTCTACATATGCACCGTCAATTTTACGTTACTTTACTTTTTGCTTTATTTATTTTACATTTTTAAATTGAACTCTGCAAGCGTTTGGCATTAAAAAAGGTATTTGTCATTCCAATAAAGAAACGTAAAAAGAAGCTCAAATAGGCGTTTCTGAGTTACCATGAAGATTTTATTTCTAAACTGTCTGTCTGGTAAAGGTGAGAGAGCAAAGCCTTGTGGTTAAATGCGAGAAGTACAGCGTAGAGCCCTGCACGGGCCTCAAATCTAGGCCCTAGCCCGGCCCTGGCCCGAGACGCTCAGGCCCTAGCCCGGCCCGTGTCCGACAGCTCATTAGAATGATCAGCCCGAGTCCGACCCGAGCCCGTAAAAAAAAAAAAAAAAAAAAAAAATTCACAGCCTGCCCTATGTTGCAGTCAGTAAAACAGATATTTTTTTCTTCTCAATGGCAAAGTATTTACCAGTAAGTTTATTTTCATTTCTTTATAAAGTTAATTTAGAAAAATGTTTTTTTTTTTTTATGACGACCAAGCAGCCGACAGTGAGTTAAACATGTTTGATCCATTTATAGCCTCTCAAATCAACACTTTACTTGGCTACAATACAATCCATATATATAAAACAACTTAAGCATATCACACAGACAGTTAACGTTTGTTTAAACGTTTATTGTCATTTTTGAAAAGCTGAGGCAAACTGCTCTGCTGCTCAGTCGCAACAGCGCTCGCAAACTAAATGAGTTTACAATACAATACAGAGAATGCAATCTAAACAAATCAAATAAATTACATTAAAAACAAACATGCAGGTTATCTTACCTCAAAAATCAAGTCTTCACTACAGAACATGGCCATTCTTATTTCCAATAGTTTTCAACAGACTCATGAAAATAAAGTCCAATCAAACAAAAAACAACCTCCTAACATGGCTAAGAACAGTCTCAGAGCATCGTGAAGAAAAAGCACAGCATCCACAGTGGAAGGTTTTAATCCAGTCGTACTTTTTCCAGCTGCGCTGAAGTCACGCTCGCCACCGGGACACTAAACACAGAACGAGCCGGTCGCACGAATCTCAGATCGCGCCGCCGGGAAACCTGTGCGTGTGCGTGAGCAGACTGTCATGTGTCAGTCATGTCAGTGTGATAGGTTATAAAACGTCTTTCTATGTTTGCTTTTCAATCGTCATCTTCTCATATTTTATTTTAATTAATGTCTAAAATAGGCTATAAAAAAAGATAAGCCTAAAACAGGCCCGAGGCCCGGCCCGCGTGTGAACTATGACGTGAAAATTGGCCCGAAGCCCGGCCCTAGAAGCGTAAATAAGTCGGGGCCCGTCGGGCTCGGGCTGAAATGCAGGCCTCTAGTACAGCGTGTTTGAAAAAAAAACTGAAATGTGATTACATGAAACTACAGCTAGATGTCAGTAGAAATTCAGACACTGACTGAACAATGCCAAGTGTCCGTCAGAGCCATAGAGAGCCGATCAGCCCTACTACACGCACACTACGCAAGTTGCGTAGGGCCCCGCCTCCCCCTCGTGTCAAAGCGCGTCAATCAAAGTTTACGACATCGATGAGAAAGTTAAGCGGAACTATCCTTCTGGTCACGAAAAGAGAGAGAAAAAACACAATGAGAGTGAATTGCGGGAACAGCAATCTAGTAGACTTGTGTTCTCCTCTCCAAGTTTGATGTCAGCAAAGAACAGTAAAGTTACGTTTATGTGCATATCCCTCTAGTGCATCTTTTGGTCTGTCTGTCTGTCTTACTAATGACTTTCAGGGCTGTGTTCTGTGACTTTGTGCCTGACAAAAAAGTGAGAGTGAAATGCAACTATTTATTACGTTTGATAAACGACAGGGGCAACGGTGTTTGTTTATAAACTGCAGCTCGGAAAAGATAACCGCGTCGCGCGTTAACATGCGTTGCGCGTGCACGAAATGAAACGCGCACTTTTCAGCATCTGTGGGGACCTACAATATGGGCGTGATGACACTCCTCATTACAGGCGCACATATACTTTTAAAACAAGACAATGATTATCTATTCTCCAGATCAGTTTAGTCACAACTCTGCAATAAAGCAAGACGGAAGCAATGTATTGACAATGACTATTATTGATTTACATGATATTGCATTTAAAAATGTCGATTTGCTGGACATACTGGTCAATATGGATGCATATCCCTCAGTAAATAATGATCAGGTATCAAGTATTGCTTTTATCATTTAAAACACAGTGACATGCTATAGCAAGCCATTTGAGCTTTTATTAATTTACAGGATGCATTTTTGATATCAACAATTAAAATGTGAAACTAGTTTTTCTAGTAACAGTCTATTTCTGATATCAGGAATTACATTTTCATTAGTACTAAAGGAGGGAGGATTGTAGTGGGAGCACTGGGGTGTCGAGTGACTGTGTGGCAATGGCAAATGGTTTGCATGGCTCATGGGTCAGTGACCGGGCTGGTCAGGTTGGAGGGGCCCTTAACAGAATTTAGCTTAGGGCCCCAGGGAGGTCAGGATCGTCTCTGCAGACATTATAGCTTGTTTAATGTTTGAAGGTATCTAAAGAAGAATGGCCTACATTTCAAGAGCTTTCTATCTCACTTTTTATTAGTGTATTTTTCATTTTTAACTGAATGTGTAAACTCTTATATTATTTGAGTTTGTTTCTTTGTCCAGATTAGTTCTGCTCACTTTAGATATTCATCAACCAATGTTGAGCTTCTTTTCACGTTTTGAAAAGACGTTTTGAATCACGTTTGAGCTTCTGCAAGAACCAATGAGGTTCATTCTCGTGTTACGCATCACGTTTGAGCTTCTGCAAGAACCAATGAGGTTCATTCTCGTGTTACGCATCACGTTTGAGCTTCAGCAAGAACCAATGAGGTTCATTCTCGTGTTACGCATCACGTTTGAGCTTCTGCAAGAACCAATGAGGTTCATTCTCGTGTTACGCATCACGTTTGAGCTTCTGCAAGAACCAATGAGGTTCATTCTCGTGTTACGCAGCACGTTTGAGCTTCTGCAAGAACCAATGAGGTTCATTCTCGTGTTACGCATCACGTTTGAGCTTCTGCAAGAACCAATGAGGTTCATTCTCGTGTTACGCAGCACGTTTGAGCGTCAGCAAGAACCAATGAGGTTCCTTCTCGTGTTACGCATCACGTTTGAGCTTCTGCAAGAACCAATGAGGTTCATTCTCGTGTTACGCAGCACGTTTGAGATTCTGCAAGAACCAATGAGGTTCATTCTCGTGTTAGGCATCACGTTTGAGCTTCTGCAAGAACCAATGAGGTTCATTCTCAGGTTACGCATCACTTTTGAGCTTCTGCAGGAACCAATGAGGTTCCTTCTCGTGTTACGCGGCACGTTTGAGCTTCTGCAAGAACCAATCAGGTTCATTCTCGTGTTACGCAGTACGTTTGAGCTTCTGCAAGAACCAATCAGGTTCATTCTCGTGTTACGCATCACGTTTGAGCTTCTGCAAGAACCAATGAGGTTCATTCTCAAGTTACGCATCACTTTTGAGCTTCTGCAAGAACCAATGAGGTTCCTTCTCGTGTTACGCGGCACGTTTGAGCTTCAGCAAGATCCAATCAGGTTCAGTCTTGTGTTACGCATCACGTTTGAGCTTCTGCAAGAACCAATGAGGTTCATTCTCGTGTTACGCATCACTTTTGAGCTTCTGCAAAAACCAATGAGGTTAATTCTCGTGTTACGCATCACGTTTGAGCTTCTGCAAGAACCAATGAGGTTCATTCTCAAGTTACGCATCACTTTTGAGCTTCTGCAAGAACCAATGAGGTTCCTTCTCGTGTTACGCGGCACGTTTGAGCTTCTGCAAGATCCAATCAGGTTCAGTCTTGTGTTACGCATCACGTTTGAGCTTCTGCAAGAACCAATGAGGTTCATTCTCGTGTTACGCATCACTTTTGAGCTTCTGCAAAAACCAATGAGGTTAATTCTCGTGTTACGCATCACGTTTGAGCTTCTGCAAGAACCAATGAGGTTCATTCTCGTGTTACGCGGCACGTTTGAGCTTCAGCAAGAACCAATGAGGTTCATTCTCGTGTTACGCATCACGTTTGAGCTTCTGCAAGAACCAATGAGGTTCATTCTCGTGTTACGCATCACTTTTGAGCTTCTGCAAGAACCAATGAGGTTCATTCTCGTGTTACGCATCACTTTTGAGCTTCTGCAAGAACCAATGAGGTTCATTCTCGTGTTACGCATCACTTTTGAGTAGGGCTGTCAACTTTAGTCGTTTAGTCGACTAATCGGTCGATGCCGTCTTGGTCGACTGACATTCTTATTGGTCGACCAGTTGCATTTTTTTTTTTTTACCAATAGAAAGAAATTTTCAATGATTTACTCCTTGATATTTATTCCTTTATAAGGAGTTAAATATTACTGTATTCTAAATATAATTAGCCTATGGTTTATCCCCAACTTTAAATGCTTTAATTTAGGCTATTTTGTAACAGCGCCACAGTTTAGCGCACACACATAGAACACTCGGTTCGCACCTGTGGCTGGCTGCGCTGCTGCTTCGTGCTCAGTAAGGGATATAGGTAGTTTAGCTGTATTCATTCAGTTAGAACGCTACTTGTTTCGGTTTTTATGTTTTTATACACTATATGTTTGTATCTCGATGCGGCGTGGACGCACTTGGAAAAAAAAGAGCGCGTCGACTCGCACCGCGACCGTTGCTTCCATCATTAGCGCACACCGCGCGCCTACATTTGAAATCGAACTTGAGCGCGCAAAAGACGTGAGCAGTCCCTTTAACGGCTTTATCATGCTGACTCAATAGATTGTGTTTTCTTGATATGTTTTTGTTTTTATTTGTACACTTGACGCATTTGAAAATAGCCTAAATAATGTAACACAACGAAAATAAACCTATATGCGGTCCTACAATAAAGCCTATTATTATTAGGATTGTTTTTTTAGGCTCTTTGGGTTTTTGTGTGTGTTTGTTTTAAAACGCCTAGATAGGCTGGACAAAAGTTAACCTATAGCTTTGAAAGTAAAGAAGAATATACAGCCTGTATAAACGAGAGCTTTTGTTAGGATTTTTCATTGTGGCAGATAGCAGTTATATTTTTTTGTAGCGTGTGGTGTGGTCAGGTGCGCGATTGTGACTGTCACTATAGACCTAGGACAGAGCTCCTCACTTTTTGCAGTTAAAAAAAAATCACTTAATTTTCAAAGAATTGTATTATTATTATAGTTTTATGTATTTTTGATGGTTTTTCGTTGTTGTTTTATAAATGCTCTATGACAATTGTTAAAAAACGTTCAATCAAAACATCGCGTCTTTTTTTTTTTTTTTTTTTTTTTTTTAGTCGACTAATCGTTGCGCAGGACAAGACTTTGGTCGACTAAGGATTTCTTTGGTTGACTACAGCCCTACTTTTGAGCTTCTGCAAGAACCAATGAGGTTCATTCTCGTGTTACGCATCACTTTTGAGCTTCTGCAAGAACCAATGAGGTTCATTCTCGTGTTACGCATCACTTTTGAGCTTCTGCAAGAACCAATCAGGTTCATTCTCGTGTTACGCATCACGTTTGAGCTTCTGCAAGAACCAATGAGGTTCATTCTCGTGTTACGCATCACGTTTGAGCTTCTGCAAGAACCAATGAGGTTCATTCTCGTGTTACGCATCACGTTTGAGCTTCTGCAAGAACCAATGAGGTTCATTCTCGTGTTACGCATCACATTTGAGCTTCTGCAAGAACCAATGAGGTTCATTCTCGTGTTATGCGGCACGTTTGAGCTTCAGCAAGAACCAATGAGGTTCATTCTCGTGTTACGCATCACGTTTGAGCTTCTGCAAGAACCAATGAGGTTCATTCTCAGGTTACGCATCACTTTTGAGCTTCTGCAAGAACCAATGAGGTTCCTTCTTGTGTTACGCGGCACGTTTGAGCTTCTGCAAGAACCAATGAGGTTCATTCTCGTGTTACGCAGCACGTTTGAGCTTCTGCAAGAACCAATCAGGTTCATTCTCGTGTTACGCATCACGTTTGAGCTTCAGCAAAAACCAATGAGGTTCATTCTCGTGTTACGCATCACATTTGAGCTTCTGCAAGAACCAATGAGGTTCATTCTCGTGTTATGCGGCACGTTTGAGCTTCAGCAAGAACCAATGAGGTTCATTCTCGTGTTACGCATCACGTTTGAGCTTCTGCAAGAACCAATGAGGTTCATTCTCGTGTTACGCGGCACGTTTGAGCTTCTGCAAGAACCAATGAGGTTCATTCTCGTGTTACGCATCACTTTTGAGCTTCTGCAAGAACCAATGAGGTTCATTCTCATGTTACGCATCACTTTTGAGCTTCTGCAAGAACCAATCAGATTCAGTCTCGTGTTACGCATCACGTTTGAGCTTCTGCAAGAACCAATGAGGTTCATTCTCGTGTTACGCATCACTTTTGAGCTTCTGCAAGAACCAATGAGGTTCATTCTCGTGTTACGCATCACGTTTGAGCTTCAGCAAGAACCAATGAGGTTCATTCTCGTGTTACGCAGCACGTTTGAGCTTCTGCAAGAACCAATGAGGTTCATTCTCGTGTTACGCAGCACGTTTGAGCTTCTGCAAGAACCAATGAGGTTCATTCTCGTGTTACGCATCACTTTTGAGCTTCTGCAAGAACCAATGAGGTTCATTCTCGTGTTACGCATCACTTTTGAGCTTCTGCAAGAACCAATGAGGTTCATTCTCGTGTTACGCAGCACGTTTGAGCTTCAGCAAGAACCAATGAGGTTCATTCTCGTGTTACGCATCACGTTTGAGCTTCTGCAAGAACCAATGAGGTTCATTCTCGTGTTACGCATCACGTTTGAGCTTCTGCAAGAACCAATGAGGTTCATTCTCAGGTTACGCATCACTTTTGAGCTTCTGCAAGAGCCAATGAGATTCCTTCTCGTGTTGCGCATCACGTTTGAGCTTCTGCAAGAACCAATGAGGTTCATTCTCGTGTTACGCAGCACGTTTGAGCTTCAGCAAAAACCAATGAGGTTCATTCTCGTGTTACGCATCACGTTTGAGCTTCTGCAAGAACCAATGAGGTTCATTCTCGTGTTACGCATCACGTTTGAGCTTCTGCAAGAACCAATGAGGTTCATTCTCAGGTTACGCATCACTTTTGAGCTTCTGCAAGAACCAATGAGGTTCCTTCTTGTGTTACGCGGCACGTTTGAGCTTCTGCAAGAACCAATCAGGTTCATTCTCGTGTTACGCAGCACGTTTGAGCTTCTGCAAGAACCAATCAGGTTCATTCTCGTGTTACGCATCACGTTTGAGCTTCAGCAAAAACCAATGAGGTTCATTCTCGTGTTACGCATCACATTTGAGCTTCTGCAAGAACCAATGAGGTTCATTCTCGTGTTATGCGGCACGTTTGAGCTTCAGCAAGAACCAATGAGGTTCATTCTCGTGTTACGCATCACGTTTGAGCTTCTGCAAGAACCAATGAGGTTCATTCTCGTGTTACGCGGCACGTTTGAGCTTCTGCAAGAACCAATGAGGTTCATTCTCGTGTTACGCATCACTTTTGAGCTTCTGCAAGAACCAATGAGGTTCATTCTCATGTTACGCATCACTTTTGAGCTTCTGCAAGAACCAATGAGGTTCATTCTCGTGTTACGCAGCACGTTTGAGCTTCTGCAAAAACCAATGAGGTTCCTTCTCGTGTTACGCATCACGTTTGAGCTTCTGCGAGAACCACTGAGGTTCATTCTCGTGTTACGCGGCACGTTTGAGCTTCAGCAAGAACCAATGAGGTTCATTCTCATTTTCAAGCCATTTTAACATTTAACAGCTAGACTGGATATGTGTTGCAGATATCTGTAATTCAGTTTTGCCTAGTCAAAAAGAACATTTCAGATATCCGCAATTACATTCTTCCTATCCATAATTGCCATTTCAGATATCCACAAAGACATTCTTCCTAGGACAAATGACATCACTTTTGCCATTCATTTGTATGGGGTTTGTCATTACAGATATCTACGATTCAGTTGCAGATATCCACTATGTGAATTACGGATATCTGCAACTGAATTGTAGATATCTGTAATTCCAGTTTAAGATATCTACAATTTGATTATGACTAGTACTAACTCCAATTCAAGATATCTTTAATTCACCTCAATTCAAGATATCTACATGTTCCTTTTTAGATATCTTAAATTAAGTTTGGACTAGGCGAAAGTATGTTGTAGATATCTGTTACTGGAATTATAACTAGTCAAAATGGCATTGTAGATATCTCAAACTGGAGTTAGGGATAGTCATAATTTAATTGTAGATATCTATTAACAATTTATAGATATCTTAAAATGAATTTTGATTAGAGATATCTGAAATTTGAGATATCTGTAACTTTCATTCTGCCTAGTCAAAATGTAATTACAGATATCTTGAATTAGAGTTTTGACTAGGCGAAATGACGTTGCAGATATCTGTATGCAAATTAGGCTCGGCCGCATCCCACTTTAGGCGGGAGCAGAGCGTGTTGTTGTTCAAATCATCAAATCACATAGCACCTGTTAACTGTTCACTTTTAATTAGCACCATGTCGAGGGTGAAGGAGTTTTTAATCGTCTTTTTAATGCTGTTAGCTCATCATGGATTTTTACTGTGGGAAAAAAAAAACTAATCTGAGAACTGTTTTTTCTCATCTAAGGAAGTTCAATCAATCAAATGTTATTGCACTTCCATGGCAAGAATTGCATGCATGTAAGCATCTTCATTAAAGTGAATTAGTGTGAATCTCTCTCAAGCATAAATCTTTCGTCAACAATAATCTACTAATTTTAAGCATGGTCATAAACATAGAAATGCATGGCAAACATTGCATGTTGCCAATATTTTTGAGAGACCCCCCAGGCTAATGCAAATGAATACAATTTGTGTCATGCTGGAAACATGTAAACATTTTCTGGTGTTTTTTTATTGTTTTTTTTTTTTTCGATTAAAGCCAATGCAGCTTCTTTCTTCTTCCAAATAAGGAAATTAACCCACTTCTTTTTTGATTATGGTGGGGAGGGGAAATTACATCATGCACAATAATTTGCACTAGTTATAATGACGTTTGAGATATCTTTAACTTTCATTCTGCCTAGGCAAAACTGAATTACAGATATCTTCAATTGTCATTTAAGGTGTGTGACGAGTTGAATGTCGTTTTCAATGATGTCATTGCAGATATCTGTCGTTTCGACTAGTCACAATTATGTTACAGATATCTTGAATGACAATTCCAACTATCCAAAATGTAATTACGACTAGTCAGAAAGAAGTTGTTGATATCTACAATGGGTCACCGTGATTTTGCCAAGTAAGACATGGTCCTGGATCAACATATTTTGTTGATCCTGGATCAACATTCCTGTCCAAAAATGTAGTCCTTACCCAATCCCTACCCCTAAACCTAACCCTACCCATAACTTTTTCCTAAAATCAGAGGGTAATGAAAGGTTAATAGCACTGATGTTTAAGTACTTCACCCTGGTTCTAAGCCTAAACTTGACATAAACTGTAAACTTGTCCCTCAAATCTGATTGGTTGATTGGAAAGTTGATCCAGGATCAACAACGATGTTGATCCAGGAACATGTGGTACTTGGTGAAATCACGTTCACCATCTACAATGTTAATTCCGGATAGTCAAACTTAGCTTTTAAATGTTAAAAGGGCTTGCCATAATGAGGTTCATTCTCGTGTTACGCATCACGTTTGAGCTTCTGCAAGAACCAATGAGGTTCATTCTCGTGTTACGCATCACGTTTGAGCTTCTGCAAGAACCAATGAGGTTCATTCTCGTGTTACGCATCACTTTTGAGCTTCTGCAAGAACCAATGAGGTTCATTCTCGTGTTACGCATCACGTTTGAGCTTCTGCAAGAACCAATGAGGTTCATTCTCGTGTTACGCATCACTTTTGAGCTTCTGCAAGAACCAATGAGGTTCATTCTCGTGTTACGCATCACTTTTGAGCTTCAGCAAGAACCAATGAGGTTCATTCTCGTGTTACGCATCACTTTTGAGCTTCTGCAAGAACCAATGAGGTTCATTCTCGTGTTACGCATCACGTTTGAGCTTCTGCAAGAACCAATGAGGTTCATTCTCGTGTTACGCATCACGTTTGAGCTTCTGCAAGAACCAATGAGGTTCATTCTCGTGTTACGCATCACTTTTGAGCTTCTGCAAGAACCAATGAGGTTCATTCTCGTGTTACGCATCACGTTTGAGCTTCTGCAAGAACCAATGAGGTTCATTCTCGTGTTACGCATCACTTTTGAGCTTCTGCAAGAACCAATGAGGTTCATTCTCGTGTTACGCATCACTTTTGAGCTTCTGCAAGAACCAATGAGGTTCATTCTCGTGTTACGCATCACTTTTGAGCTTCTGCAAGAACCAATGAGGTTCATTCTCGTGTTACGCGGCACGTTTGAGCTTCTGCAAGAACCAATGAGGTTCATTCTCGTGTTACGCGGCACGTTTGAGCTTCTGCAAGAACCAATGAGGTTCATTCTCGTGTTACGCATCACGTTTGAGCTTCTGCAAGAACCAATGAGGTTCATTCTCGTGTTACGCATCACTTTTGAGCTTCAGCAAGAACCAATGAGGTTCATTCTCGTGTTACGCATCACGTTTGAGCTTCTGCAAGAACCAATGAGGTTCATTCTCGTGTTACGCATCACGTTTGAGCTTCTGCAAGAACCAATGAGGTTCATTCTCGTGTTACGCATCACGTTTGAGCTTCTGCAAGAACCAATGAGGTTCATTCTCGTGTTACGCATAACTTTTGAGCTTCTGCAAGAACCACTGAGGTTCATTCTCGTGTTACGCATCACGTTTGAGCTTCTGCAAGAACCAATGAGGTTCATTCTCGTGTTACGCAACACGTTTGAACTTCAGCAAGAACCAATGACGTTCATTCTCGTGTTACGCAGCACGTTTGTGCTTCTGCAAGAACCAATGAGGTTCATTCTCGTGTTACGCATCACGTTTGAGCTTCAGCAAGAACCAATGAGGTTCATTCTCGTGTTACGCATCACGTTTGAGCTTCAGCAAGAACCAATGAGGTTCATTCTCGTGTTACGCATCACGTTTGAGCTTCTGCAAGAACCAATGAGGTTCATTCTCGTGTTACGCATCACTTTTGAGCTTCTGCAAGAACCAATGAGGTTCATTCTCGTGTTATGCATCACGTTTGAGCTTCAGCAAGAACCAATGAGGTTCATTCTCGTGTTACGCAGCACGTTTGAGCTTCAGCAAGAACCAATGAGGTTCATTCTCGTGTTACGCATCACGTTTGAGCTTCTGCAAGAACCAATGAGGTTCATTCTCGTTTTACGCATCACTTTTGAGCTTCTGCAAGAACCAATGAGGTTCATTCTCGTGTTACGCATCACGTTTGAGCTTCAGCAAGAATCAATCAGGTTCATTCTCGGGTTACGCATCACGTTTGAGCTTCTGCAAGAACCAATGAGGTTCATTCTCGTGTTACGCATCACTTTTGAGCTTCTGCAAGAACCAATGAGGTTTATTCTCATGTTACGCATCACGTTTGAGCTTCAGCAAGAACCAATGAGGTTCATTCTCGTGTTACGCATCACGTTTGAGCTTCAGCAAGAACCAATGAGGTTCATTCTCGTGTTACGCATCACGTTTGAGCTTCAGCAAGAACCAATGAGGTTCATTCTCGTGTTACGCATCACGTTTGAGCTTCTGCAAGAACCAATGAGGTTCATTCTCGTGTTACGCATCACTTTTGAGCTTCTGCAAGAACCAATGAGGTTCATTCTCGTGTTACGCATCACGTTTGAGCTTCTGCAAGAACCAATGAGGTTCATTCTCGTGTTACGCAGCACGTTTGAGATTCTGCAAGAACCAATGAGGTTTATTCTCATGTTACGCATCACGTTTAAGCTTCTGCAAGAACCAATGAGGTTCATTCTCGTGTTACGCAACACGTTTGAGCTTCTGCAAGAACCAATGAGGTTCATTCTCGTGTTACGCATCACTTTTGAGCTTCTGCAAGAATCAATCAGGTTCATTCTCGTGTTACGCATCACGTTTGAGCTTCTGCAAGAACCAATGAGGTTCATTCTCGTGTTACGCATCACTTTTGAGCTTCTGCAAGAACCAATGAGGTTTATTCTCATGTTACGCATCACGTTTAAGCTTCTGCAAGAACCAATGAGGTTCATTCTCGTGTTACGCAACACGTTTGAGCTTCTGCAAGAACCAATGAGGTTCATTCTCGTGTTACGCATCACGTTTGAGCTTCTGCAAGAACCAATGAGGTTCATTCTCGTGTTACGCAGCACGTTTGAGATTCTGCAAGAACCAATGAGGTTCATTCTCGTGTTAGGCATCACGTTTGAGCTTCAGCAAGAACCAATGAGGTTCATTCTCGTGTTACGCAGCACGTTTGAGATTCTGCAAGAACCAATGAGGTTCATTCTCGTGTTAGGCATCACGTTTGAGCTTCAGCAAGAACCAATGAGGTTCATTCTCGTGTTACGCATCACGTTTGAGCTTCAGCAAGAACCAATGAGGTTCATTCTCGTGTTACGCAGCACGTTTGAGCTTCAGCAAGAACCAATGAGGTTCATTCTCGTTTGAGCTTCAGCAAGAACCAATCAGGTTCATTCTCGTTTTACGCATCACGTTTGAGCTTCTGCAAGAACCAATGAGGTTCATTCTCGTGTTACGCATCACTTTTGATTTTCTGCAAGAACCAATGAGGTTCATTCTCGTGTTACGCATCACGTTTAAGCTTCTGCAAGAACCAATGAGGTTCATTCTCGTGTTACGCATCACGCTTAAGCTTCTGCAAGAACCAATGAGGTTCATTCTCGTGTTACGCATCACGTTTGAGCTTCTGCAAGAACCAATGAGGTTCATTCTCGTGTTACGCATCATGTTTGAGCTTCAGCAAGAACCAATGAGGTTCATTCTCGTTTGAGCTTCAGCAAGAACCAATGAGGTTCATTCCTGTGTTACGCATCACGTTTGAACTTCAGCAAGAACCAATGACGTTCATTCTCGTGTTACGCATCACGTTTGAGCTTCAGCAAGAACCAATGAGGTTCATTCTCGTTTGAGCTTCAGCAAGAACCAATCAGGTTCATTCTCGTGTTACGCATCACGTTTGAGCTTCTGCAAGAACCAATGAGGTTCATTCTCGTGTTACGCATCACTTTTGAGCTTCTGCAAGAACCAATGAGGTTCATTCTCGTGTTACGCATCACGTTTGAGCTTCAGCAAGAACCAATGAGGTTCATTCTTGTGTTACGCAGCACGTTTGAGCTTCAGCAAGAACCAATGAGGTTCATTCTCGTGTTACGCATCACGTTTGAGCTTCAGCAAGAACCAATGAGGTTCATTCTCGTGTTACGCATCACGTTTGAGCTTCTGCAAGAACCAATGAGGTTCATTCTCGTGTTACGCATCACGTTTGAGCTTCAGCAAGAACCAATGAGGTTCATTCTTGTGTTACGCAGCACGTTTGAGCTTCAGCAAGAACCAATGAGGTTCATTCTCGTGTTACGCATCACGTTTGAGCTTCAGCAAGAACCAATGAGGTTCATTCTCGTGTTACGCATCACGTTTGAGCTTCAGCAAGAACCAATGAGGTTCATTCTCGTGTTACACATCACGTTAATGCAGGCCTACCTGAAACCCACTGGTTTACATTGAAGTTAAAATGACACTTACTATTTATTTAGGTAATGCTACAATAAAACACTGCTGTGCACTTTCAGATGTTGTAGGGAGGTGTCTGCTTGAATCTTTCCTAAAGCTGTAAACAACTTATTTATCACGCAGGTTCAGTTTATGCACACGTGATCATGTGTAATAGTGACACTCTTGTCTTTTTTTGTGGCTTTTTCTGATAACACTTTTTTATTTTCAGAGTGCGAATGTCGCGAGGGCGTTGGCAACTGTGAAGGGTGTTGCTTCTTACCTCAGGATGTGGTAGTTTCAGAAGTCCCCCCTCCTTTATCTTGCCCCAACATTTACTGGATTAGTATAATACGAACAGAAATTAAGAAAATAAACTGCCTGATTCTACTCCGATGATTTAAAATTGTTTTGCAGGAGAGCAAAGAAATTATGCATAGACAAAAAAAAAAGGACTAAATCAGTTCATTTTCACTCTGGATCAGCCATAAGTAAATGCAGAAAAATTTAGTTCCTACTTTATGAACAGTTTACAGGTATAAAACATTATGAAGAATGTAATGGATCATTGCACATCCAAAATATTTATGATTGGCAAGCATTCCCTTGTCAGTATTGGAAAATTTAGGAAAAAACAGCTACATTTGTTGATTGAAAATGTAATGCATATTAAACAGACATGTACTGTAGATAATTTATGTTTGTAAGTGTGTGTGTGTGTGTGTGTGTGTGTGTTTCCACCCAGCTGGATGAGGTGAACTGAAAACAGTAAGGGAGGAGGCCACTTTTACTAGGTCATCATGCTTCCTGTTTGCTGACTGGCTTCTGAGAAATGTAAGTTAAAGCAACTTGAAAACTGTCGTAAGGATATTCGTGTAGCATCAGTGTATTTAAAGGGTCTTGCAAAATGTTTTCATTACTGCAACACGTGCTGACTAGAAACTGCCACAATGGCTTCGTAGTACTAAATCATTGTTGTCCATTTGTTGCAGTTAAAATATTTTATTGCAAATATAATATTGTAAATTGCTTAATAAATGGAAACCATTATGTTTATATATATATTTTTTAACAATATATATGTATTTAATATTGCTTGTTTTTTATAATTATTTTTCAAGTACGCATTTTTTATTTAATTTATTTCTTTATTATATTTCACTATGTGTTTTTGCAGGCTGTGCAAATAGTGTTCACACAGATGACAAATCTTCAACGTACAAAATGTACAATATTCTTTACCAAATCGTATTGCATAAAGTGCAACTTGATTTTTCTCATGGTAAACCATGATTTGCCCATGTTCTGGGAAGATGTCACAATTGTGCATTTTAGAAACAATGTAGAAACTGATAATTTTTTAGCTTTCTCCATTGGGTGTGTCAAAAATCTGCAAGAAAGCTTCCTTCCTTGTTAGTGCAGGATATATAATCGTTCAGAGACCCAGCGCTCGAGCTTTCTGCATCAGAGCATGGCTCAATACCAATTACACCAGCATCACTAATAAGAGGTGAGTTAAGATGCACTAGCAAAATGTCTTAAAATTTAAGAAAAATTGTTTGACTTTAAAAAAAAAACATATGCATATTAATTTATTCATGTCTTTTATTAGCTATTTAGTAGTAATTTGAATAGAAATGTTTTGCATTTTTATTATTGAGATTAAAACCTGTTATTGTATAGGCTTTTAACAGTAACCCTATAATTATTCCATTTAAATTAAGCATTATATTAAGCAAATCTTTATTTGTTTATTGTTTTATTGCACGTGTTGGCTCTTTAAACATGCCACGCTGAAATACCCTCTTAACCACAAGTGCAGTAGTGAAACTAGAGATATTTAAATGTACTGTACACATGGCCAGATGAAATTAGGTCAAGCTCAAGATGCGTTTACTTCTAAAATAACATTTTTAGAACTATAAAAAAAAAAACATTAAAATAATTATTTTAATTGTTCTTCACTATTCTCATCATTATTCTGTATTTTGTGGGCGGTGGTGTAATCTGGCGGTTACAAAATCTGGTAACCGAAACAGGCACCGCAAATAGCAATTTCTGAGATGACACCCTTGTGCACTTGAGCAAGACGCTTAGTGCCATGCAATCGGGACTCTCCCTGTAGTGTGAACTCGCAAGCCAGATTAATTTTTATAATCACATGGCATCATGTTAGCAGGGTAAAATGAGCATTTCACAGCCATCACCTTTAGGTTGATGCAGGGCTGGACTGGGACAAAAAATCGGCCCGGGCATTTTGGCCCAGACTGGCCCACTATATAACACAACCGAACTTTGCACGCCCTTGAATATGTATACCACCTCCTATTAAAACCACTAACGCCATAAGTGCATAGGAGTGAGTAAGAGTTAACCGATGAAAATAACTACTAAGTTGAACAATACTCCACAGTGATGAATCCTAAAGAAAGCTATAAGCTGGGATAGCAATACCGTTTTTTCCCACAAAAAATTTTTTGTGCTTTTTAATGTTAAATTCATCAATCTGGTGCACTTTGAGAGTTAAAAATAAAGAGCTCCAACCCATATTCAGTGTGCAAATTGAACAAAGAAAAACTCAAAACTCTTTTAGTTGTGATATAGTGTCTGTCTACATTACACTACTACATAATAATAGTTATAATATTAATCCCATGGCAGTAATAGCCATATGTTGTAAAACAAATGCACTGAAAAATAAAAGCAACTTTCATAATTAGTTTCGTACTAATTTCTATACAGAGATAAGCACATGATCTTTTATTTTGACGGAAACGGCATCGAGCTTTTATTTTGAAGAAAAATATGGTTTACAAACTCATTACTCATTATTGTCTCATTACAATTCTAATAAAATGCGTAATCGTCAAATATGCAGATGTGTAAATAATGCGTAACTGGGTAGTGGGTTCCTACATAGACTAATGGTGTGTTCACACCCAACGCGAATTTAATTATTTGGGCGAGTAGATTACATACAAAGTCAATAGGCTTGTTTGAGATGCGCCTTGCCTCGCCTGAAATGTAATCGAGAGTAGGCGGCTGCAGTGAGAGGAGGAGTGAAAAAAGCGCAGGCAAGCCGGACAGATCTCGCTTCTCGCAGTGGATCTGACACCTGTGAGATCAAAGGCGGATATCGCGGGATTCACACTCGTGCACGGTGTTGCTAATAAACTGGATGTATTTTAAGTTTTGTTGCTTGAATATGAAAATAAATATAATGAACAAGACACCCAAAGTACTCATTTAATTCCATTTTAAATAGGCCTATATGTTTATGAATCATTTTTTTTCTTTACAGATATGTGTTTTTATTTTTAATTTAAAAAAAAAAAATTACATCACATAGATCGCACTGTCAGAGAGTTTGGGGATATCCACACATAATCTATACACATAAAACATGATATCAGAGTTTTAAAATCAAACATTTTAAAAGAGAACAATACATCACGGTTGTTTAAACCAATGAGCATTAAGCTGTGCCGTCAGCAAGTCGTTTCCCATCATGCTTTTGATCAGCGCAGTCGGTGGAGAGCAACTGCGCGCGACTGCAGAATCCGACACGTGCGCCTTGCGGTCGCGAGAGTTTTTTGACACACCTCAGCATGACATCAGAGCAAGGCGGACCGCACTCGGACACATTTCTAACCGGCATGCATCTCGCGCTGATCACCGGTGATCGGTTCTGCGCAGATTTTGCTCATCTCAAACAAGCCTATTGCAAAGACGCGAATAGACGCATCATTCGCGCCGGGCTTGCGAATGACGCGAATTGGGCGACGCGTTTGCCGCGAATGTCTTCCGCGCAAGTTGAAAAATTTGAACTCGAGCGAATGTTCAAGCGTCTAACTAAACGCGATAGACGCGTATTTGACGCTCTATTCGCGTTCGGTGTGTGAACACACCATAAGTGTTGTTGTGACAGTAGCCTAGTTCTGCTTACCACAGTTCTCTGCACTCACTCATCTCTCTCCTTATCCTCCACACTCATCAGACACTTGAAGGGCCTGTGAAGTTTCTTTTTTCACGCTATTTCTCTGCACATTCCTTGCGTTTGTTCTCCATCGCTCTGACTATTTTGACAGATACACACTGACACTGCTCGCTCACTCAGAGCTCAAAGGGGGAGGCGTTTAAAGATGTGATTGGACCACCCCAGTGTCAATCAAGAAAATAACCAATGGGCTGCTGATCTACGCGTTTCATCATGCGCCGGTCTGTGAGAAAAGGCTTGTTCGACTTCATGCAGCTCTGCGCAGACCGATCGGCGGCAGACTTGAAGCAGTGCATGCCGGTTAGAAATGTTGTCCGACTTGATACAGCGCCGACGCCACGTGACTGTGACGTATGCCATCAAAGTACCGCGAGAGCGATTCGAGAGTAGCCGGAGAACTCAGCCAGCGCAGCTTCTGAAGAGCGGCTGCTCTGGGCTGCACGAGCTGTGATGACGACACAGCTGTTCCACGATTGGCCGGATTCACCGCATGACAACGATGACGTGCGTTTCATGTTTATTCTCACACCTTTAGTTCCACTAAAGCTCACAAATCAGTTTTTTAATAACAGTAAACACTCTTTTCATGTAGTCGCGATTTATTGTGTTATGTTTATCAAAATAAAACTGATTAAAAAACGTTGATTCCACTTCATTGATAGTAGGCCTAGCTGTAGCCTTATGTTGAACTTTATTCTTGTTCAAACAAACGCTGTATGAAGCAGTAGGCTACATAAAGTATTGAATGAAAATGTCTCTGAAACATCTGTGTATTTGGCAAATATTGCATTTATTTCACTTCAGCTGTGCTAAAGTAGGCTATACAAACACCACGTGAGCGGTCACTACGGGAACCAGAAAGTGTCCGACTTCACGTCTCCGTTTGCAGCTCCTCCCCGCCTGCACGCGGCTACTCTCGCCGATCGCTTACATCCAGCCGCAGCCGATGTCGAACACACCTAAAAAGAAAAACCTACGCTGACTTTTTTTTTGTCCAATGCATTACACCGGCACAAAGATCCCAGAGCCGCCAATTAAACAAAACTAAACGCAATGGGCCGCCGATATACGAGTTTTATGGGCCGTAAAAAAAAACAAAAAAAAAACGTATGAGATGTATCGGCCCACAAAGCACGTCGGCCCACCGGGCAAATGCCCGGTATGCCCGATTGCCAGTCCAGCCCTGGGTTGATGGTGATTTTACCAAGTAAGATGAGTTCCTGGATTGACAAAATCATAGCATACATTTATTAAAAATAAAGATAATTTTTTGGCATCTATGTTTCCATAGAGAACCTTTAACATCTATGGAAACTTTCCATTGCATTAAGTGGAAAAATGTTCTTTAGATCATTCAAGTTCTTCACAGTAAGATTTCTTACACTGAAAGGTTCTTTGGGGAACCCAAAATGCCAACGCATTCTCATCCCAAGGCGTCACTAAAATGACAATTTTGACCATGCTTCAATATTCGACGCTTTAGGCACCCTTTAGCGTCAGTTACATGACGCGATCCTAGGGCGTCATCTTACTGACGCTTTACCTTTAGCGTCAGTTAGATGACGCGGGTAGGTTTAGGTCTGGGGTAGGGTTAGGATTAGATAGCGTCATCTAACTGACGTTAAAGGTAAAGCGTCAGTGAGATGACGCCCTAGGATCGCGTCATGTAACTGGCGCTAAAGGGTGCCTAAAGCATCAAATATTGAAGCATGGTCAAAATGATTCCCAAGGCGTATGGCAAAAATTTTTTTTTTTTGAACCTTTATTTTTAAGAGTGTTGAACCTTTCCATTGCACAAGACGTTCTTAGAAACGTAGAAAAAGGTTCTTAAGATTATTAAAATGTTCTTCACACTAAGAAGAAAATTATTATTTTAAAAACGGTGCACTGAAAGGATCTTTGGGGAAGCCAGCGTTTTTATTCAATGGAAAAAAAAACACCTGCGATTTCAAACCGTGTTTTTGAGACTGTCTTTGGTTCACTGCAGTTTTAAGCAGAAAATACTCAGCAATGCTGTCGACTTATGAATTTACACATGGTTTGTTTTAAAGCAGATTAAAAACACCACATAGACATATAAACAACCTTAAAAGCTTGATTTTCACATTTAAACTTCAAACTTCAAAATCAATTCACTTCTAACAAACTGTTTTCCATCAGGTTATTCCGAGAGGGAAAGGATAATCAGGACGTATTCCCAAGGAGCCGGAGTCTGATTGCCTGGAGTCCGATTGCATCGACGACCGAATCGACCCCAGCGAGATTCAACTCCACGCTCCTGCCGTTCACACCATGGATGTCCTGCGATCTTTCAGCTCCGCCTCTTCCTGTCCAGACGTCTACAACTGGACCAGCAACAGCCTGATCCAGGGGCACTACAACTTCACCGGGCGCCTCCAGCACCGCAAGCCCCCGAAGAGCAGCGTCAGCGCCGTCACCGTCCTGTTCCTGATCTTCAGCGTCTTCATCATCCTGGAGAACCTCATGGTGCTGTTAGCGGTGCTGTTCCGCGTACGCCTGCGCCATCGCTGGATATTCATCTGCATCGCCAACATCGCGCTGAGCGACCTATTGACGGGATCCGCCTACGTGGTCAACATCTGCATGTCCGGCGAACGCACTTTCAAGCTAAGCCCAGTTCTGTGGTTGTTCCGTGAAGGACTTCTGTTTGTGGCGTTAGCGGCGTCCATATTTAGCCTGCTCTTGATCGCCGTGGAGCGTTACGCCACTATGATGAAGCCCGTCCACCAGAAAACCGCCACGAAAACGTACCGAATCTACATAATGGTGGTGCTCTGCTGGATAACAGCCTTGATAATCGGCTTCCTTCCGCTGATGGGCTGGAACTGCGTTTGCGACCTGAGAAGTTGCTCCACACTTCTCCCGCTCTACTCCAAGAGCTACATCTTGTTCGCCCTGGTCATCTTCTTCATAATCCTGCTCACAATCGGCGCACTGTATTTTGCGATCTACTGCCATGTCCGCAGTAGCACTGAGACAATATCGGCACGCAGCCGTAAGCGTTCGCTGCGCCTCCTGAAGGCTGTGATCTCAATCGTGGGAGTCTTCATGATGTGTTGGGGACCTTTGTTCATCCTCCTGTTGGTGGACTTCTTCTGCTACTCTCGCAATTGCAGCACGCTCTTCAATCCCGAATGGGTCATCGCCCTAGCCGTGCTCAACTCCGCCATGAATCCGCTCATTTACTCGTTCGGCAGCCTGGAGTTACGCAAAGCCATCGCGACGCTCCTGTGCTGCTGCTGTCTGAAGGCGGGACTGTGCGACCCCAAGACCTTCATGACCCAGGAGACCTCCAGCACCTCGGGGAGTCGACACAGCAGTTTGCGCAACAGCTTCAGCAAGGTGCGAAACCTGAGCACCAGCCCTCCGCCCGAACCGAAGAACGGCAAGAAAACACGCCTCAGCTCCACCACTTCTTGTTTGTCTGCATCAAGCGGTTAGTCCGCGGAGGGCAGGTGTGTTTCTCCTTCGCCACAGGAACTGCAGCTCCTCAAACTCAATTTTCACTTTCTCCCTTTTAAACGTCAGCTGGTGTGATGGTCAAATCATGCAGAAAGGACTTTAAAAGTGAGCAGCTGTGCAACAAAAACAATAAAAAAATAAAATAAAATGCAACTCGAGTAATACGTTTGAGCTGAATGCAAAGCAAAGCAATCAGACCTGTAAGATTCTCAAAAACAAACTGCCTTTCATTGTTGTTTTATGTAAAAGTAATATATTGTAATTTAAGTATATTTTAATATTCTACTTAAAAGTGAAATGTGTATATTTTTGTACGTGCATATGTAAAACTGTTTTAAAGTTTTCAGGGTAACATTTTAAGTGTGGGCATTGCCAAAATTGTGTAAAGGAAATAAAAATGCATTGATTGCTATTTGTCCTGCAATATTTCTTGAGGATTCTCTGTCAATATCCTTCATTGAACACAAGAGGGAGACAAGACAATATACAGACTTCTTCAATGCAACATTATTAAGGATTGCAAAGGACATTGGGTATTTTCATTTCAAACTAAGCTTATTTGTTAATAATAATAACAATAATAATGCATATGTTACAGAATCCTATTCAGATACCCAGTGGTTTAGGTTTAGACGACCAAACTTTAGGACTCTGGATTGATACATTCAGATCCACATTTTGAAATCCACCCAAGCATTCAAGAATAGGCTATATAAAACACATTGAAGTGTGCATGGGAAACCACAGCCCTCCAAAAATAACATGACAGCCCATCTTAAAACCATCTGGACGATCCAGACAGCAATTGGAAGAATGCACAGTGGACGGAAGAAATGAATATGGCCAGAGAATATATTTAAAAGATGTAGCCTACATGTTAACAGGAAAGAAACATTAGCATTTTACCTGTAGTAGTTTATTGAAATACTTGAGGAAAATATACATATACACATTAGCACATGCTTGAAGTGTGTTTGTGATGAATTGATGCAAACAAGAGTTTACTAAAATACACTTATAGGGCCTACACAAAGTCAAGCATTAGCCATGAAGGCCTGTTCATACCATGGATGACAATTGTAACTATATCATTTTAATATTTTCTATTTTTATGTCAAGTATACAGTACACATTTTAGTTTTATGTGTTTTAATCCAGAGCGACCTACGTTGCCTTCCAGGTACACATTTTATGAGTTTTTGATAAGGGATGATTAATCTTGATAAAAGTGTCTGCCAAATAACTATAACAATGATGACACAGAGCAGACGTATCATTAGAAACACTTTCATTAAGTATTTTTTCAGCTGATAAAACAAAAACAAAAAAACAACTGTGTCCCTTTTCACATTTCCGGGTTTCTCAAAAGTGGAAGTCGTCATAGTTGGGTAAACTTCTGTAGCGGCGAATGAGAGCCTAAATATATTTTTCCTGTTCCCATTTGCTCAAATGGCAAAAGAAAAACTCCACAACAGTGTTTTCACAACTTTCAAAAAGGGGACAAAAATAGAGAGAGATTGATAAGAGAAAAATATGTAAATTTGATCGTTGCTTCCACAGCCGCTGTATTAGAAACAACCTCGCAGCGTTAACTTTTTTTTTTAAATCACACGCAAAGGTAATACAATCAAAAGTATAGTATTATAAATGTACACACATTTAATAAGAAAAATGATAATGTAAAAAACGGCACGATTTACGATGCCAATGACCGTTAAAACGCGTCAAGGGTCCATTGAGAGCCAATCAGAATCCACCGGACTTCACAAAGCGCGAACATTTAAACGTAGGATTTTTTTAACCGCAGCGCGCGCTTTTAATAAACAGAACGTAATTGTCCGTTGGTGTCGACGCTTATGGGCGTGAACTGACCTAAAAATGCCACCGTAAACACGTTCCTAGAATGATTATATAGTTTAGTTTACGACTGCATGACATCTTGAAGGAAACATGGATTTATGTTCTTCTCATTAAAGAGGGCACACGAAGGGTTAAGTGCGGTTGCGTGCAAACAGACGTGATTACCGCACGTCGCCTCCAGGTGTTCTGCAGACAGATATGACGACGAAGTCCTCGGATAGGGTTTCTGCACATTTGTAGCTGGTTAGCGTCCATTCAAACCATTCACAGTCCATGCAAATTAATTAAACATTTCAGTTAACTGACAATTCAGAGCGGAAATAAAGGCAAACACAACGTTCTCATTGTCTAGTACTTCATTTAATTAAGAGAAACATGTTGTTTTAATGTTTGTGTGGGAAAAAAACATCTCCATAAATCAGATACAACATATTTGATAACGTGTTCCTGGCTTATTATTGTGATTTGCATATAATTTCACAGTGTGATATTTGGCTCTGGGCAACACAACTATGATTCTTCCCTTTAGAACAATTCTGCCAAACAAGAAATTAAGCATGTGTTTATCGTTATTCAGTTGCTTCATGATTAAACTTGCTTGTGAGATCCTCAAGGATAAAATTAACCCAGTTGTTGCCTGAGAAAACTTCTGTAAATGCAATAAACAGGGTGTGCATGCTGATTGGAGGACAGGAAACCATGCTGCATGCTGATTTGAAGGGAGTGAGGGGGACTGCTTGTTGATTGGAGGATAGTAGCACATACTGCATGCTGATTGGAGGACAGTTCATCTGTGGCATGAGGACCTCACAGGCATTCATTTGGTGTCAACATGTCTTTAAATTGTATTTTAATAAATACATTACAACCACTTACATTCAGCACAGATGTGAAATCCTTTTCTGCATGCGCTGGATCGGGACCCCGAAGGATCCACGGACGGTTTCTTCACACGGCTTTGCTGCTTTATTGCCCAGCTGGTCTTGTTCAAGTTAAACCAATTATAAAGCGCACAGCTCTGGTCTGGACCGCAAACACACTGACTACATGGTGGCGGAGGGAACAAAACAATATCAAACATCTTAAGGAGGCCACGTCACGAAATCTGGTCAGTCTCTGAGCGCATTAAAAAAGGCCTCTGACATTGCTGTGACACTAAAATAAGAGGCTTTCTGCTTTCATCCCCACAGCTCTTTCCCACTGATGCATTTATGACCTATAATTGTTTCCGAGTAGCACAAATCTTTCCAAAAAGTAGCTGTCGATGCCGTGGACTGACGAGAATGGTTGAAGACCGCAAGACCTGCCATATGGAAACTATCCTATATAGATGCTATATGACGGATCAATCAAATTGTGCTGCATGTTTTACGTAGTAGTTTTTGACACCCTAGCAACTAATAGTAAACCACTCAGAAAACCCTAGTAACAACATAGCAACAGTATAAAAAGCATGGAAGCACATACAGTAGCAACATGTTAAAACTATTCAGAACATCCTAGCAACTTCATAGCAACGTTCTAAATGTCTCAGAATTTCAATGCAAATGCATAGCAACATGTTAAAAATCACTCCGAACATCCTACCAACTGCACAGCAACTTATACTAAACCACTTGGAACACCCTAACAAACACATAGCAACATCCTGAAACTATTTTGAACACCGTAGCAACTGCATAGCAATGTGCTGTAAACCACTCAGAAGAACACCCAAACAACCTCAAACCAATATGTTAAAATCACTCAGAACAACCAAGCAACTGCATAGCAACATCTTTCAGAACACCATAGCAACTGCATAGCAACATTCTAAAAGGTGTTCAGAGCACCCTAGCAACTGCATAGAAACATTCTAAAACGTATTCAGAACACCAAAGCAACTGCATAGCAACATTCAAAAAAGTATTCCGAACACCCTAGCAACTGCATAGTAACATTCTAAAAGGTGTTCAGAACACCCTAGCAACTGCAAAGCAACAGTATCATACTAAACATTTTTTGAAAGATTTTCATCTTTTTTTGTTTTTATTTATAGGCTATATATATATATATATATATATACAGCATTTCTCCAGTTGTAATCTTCTCCCTAACTGTTACAGGAGCAGCTCTGTTAAGACTCAAAAAAGGAAAAGCCAAAGCTAGGCTGCAGAAAGTTAACAGTCTGAGGTAGATTTATGATCCACCTGAAGCCTTCCATTTTTTATATGCATAAATGGATATGACAGCGCGACCTAAATTAAGTCTCTTGCAGTAATTCATTTTCACTATCTTTGACACGTCAAACACGCAGAGACGCTGCAGGCCTTTTTGAAGCATGCCGAATATGAGCTAAAACCTGAAACATCTTGATAGCGTGCGTTCCCATGGCCATGTTTGTGCTGAGAACAGAACACAATGCTGAAAATATGGATATGGCTTTAATCAGTATGCAAAAAATCCATTATATTCAATGCCTTGACTTCTAATGGTTAACCATTCATATTTTATTAAAGTCTCAGAAAACACGTTTTATATTCACTGATGACAGATGTTTAGGCTATATAGCAAGTGGATGAGAAACACAATTCATGCTGATTGGATAGGAGTAAAGGACACTAAATGCTGATTGGAGGATACGGAAGTACAGTGCATTCTGATTGGAAGAGAGTAAAGTACACTGAATGCTGATTGGAGGACACTGAAGCACGCTGCATACTGATTGGATGAGAGTAAAAGGCACTGCATTGTGATTGGAGGAGCGTAAAGGAAACTGAATGCTGATTGGAGGATACTAAAGCACAAAGCAGGCTGATAGGATGAAAGTAAAGGACACTGTATGCTGATTGAAGGATACAGAAGTACGCTGCATTCTGATTGGAGGACAGTAAAGCAGTGATGTTTAGGACCTCACTCCTGTTCCTGCTGAACTGAGCCAGCACTCAATCAGCACACTGATACCAGTTTAGCAGGCACAAGAGTGCACAGCCCTCAATCGTTCCCTCAAAACCGCACCATCGCAATTACACAAATGATCTGAGAGGATTTGTCTGGACAATTTGCAGGGATGGTCATGACACCACACCTTGTTTGAAAAGGCTCTGACCCCAATTTGCAGTTAATTGTAGGTTAAAAGTGCAGTTACTGCAGCATGGCAAGAGCAAAAACCCTACACGCCTACAAGTCCCATCTTGTTCTCAAAAACGGTCGCATTTACCATTGTTTGGTGAATTTATGTGGGGGTGCTAGATACTCCCATGAAGCACTGCCAATGACTTAATCGAGGCGGTCTCCCTACGGTGCTATATATATATATATATATATATATATATATATATATATATATATGCATATTTTATATCTCCCATCATATTTAATTCAATTATTTTGTCCGCAATGCTTCATGGGATTGTAGTTCTGTCGCTCACTAAAGCCGTTAAGTTCACAGTATTGTACCTTTGCATTTTTGTCAAATTTTCAAAAACTTTTTTTGCCGTCAAAACAAACTTTTGTTGTTATTCACCTCGTATCTGATTGACTGGGTTCATGGCTATATAACTCTTTAAGACTCTTAAATATCTCTATGAGAAAACTGAATTGATAAAAAAATACTACCGCTGAAACTATTGAACTCGACAAACCACCAAAATGATATAGGCCCAAATTATCATCAATGCTGCACAAATAACCACCATACAAGGCTGCATTTATGAAAACTATAAAAATAGAGCAGAACTTAGTCCATCATAGTGACGGATAATGATTCGTTGTAGCGTAACGTCTGCCCCTGCTTTCCTGGAACATCTACACCTTTCTGCTTTTTAATGACTGGAGTGAATTTACTAACGTGCAATAACTGGTCTAAATGGACTTTAACTTTGTGGCCAGTGCTTTCATTGTGTTCAAAAAAAGTGGTCAGAACCTGCTCTGTGAAATGAAAGCCAGACACGTTTGTCTCATCCATCTCAGCTAACAGTATTCAAACCATGGGTCTAAGAGCCTAACCCGCCTCATTGGCGTGCGTGTCCTAACTGGTTTCACATTTACTGGCATCCCACCCTTCATTACGCCCAGTTCCTGCCCTGATGCCAGAGCAAGTAGGTGGACCACCCGACCATACATCATACAGTTCACTTCAGGCACTGAACTTAGCCACTGTGAACAGTATTCTTGAGGGATCAATGCTCACCAATTAGCTAAGCTCTGCGCCTTGAGCAAGTGATGACCTGATGAACCAGCTCGGGATGGAAAGGGTGCGACCGAACGAGGCGTATTAGCAAGAAACAAGATGTACTGTATCTTGGGTAATTATACCCGCTTAGTCATTGTGACTTTGCACAAATAATTTACAATGCTAGATTTGAACAAAAAAGTCAATATCTTCCACACTTGAAAGCTGTTCTCATAAACGCACACGTATATTAATGCCCCATGTTGATATCATGATATCAATGTTTGGCTTAGTGTGGCTCAGTTAGACCATGTTGTTTGAAGTTTTGACTAAAAAAGCATTGACTGCCGTTAAAAAAACAGTTGTATAAATAAAATAAAATAGTCACCAGCGAAGGCTTTGGGACTGTAAGCTGTTGTAATGCCAGTCAGCAGTATTTTATTCAGAATTTTTTTCAGTCCATCATAACATACCGTCTGATAACCGTCCTAAGCCGCCGTGGGTGTCAAACATGATTTGCATCTCCATTTTATATTAAACTTGCCAGATGCCCTTTTGCCTTCGCCGATATTCCAGTAAGCCATTATCTGTCATTCCTGAGGAAACATGATATTTCCAGAGCGATGAGTCACTGTTTGTGTTATTGAGTCTGAAAAACATACCAAGCACTTGGACTCATTTGAACTAAATGCCAAAGAGGGTTGCATAAACAAAGTCCGAATTTCAATATGTTGCAGGAAGCGGTACGTAAAAAAAGAGTTTTACATTTTCTGAAGTTTATCCAGGAAAAACTCCCCACCAATGATGGTAGCTATACCGATTACTACTGTATATTAGTGTCCACACCAACGCACATTAACGGTCGGTTTATAAGCACGCGCTGCAGAACGATTTTTAAAAAACTTTATTATTAAAGTTATCGTACTTGGTGTGAATGGGCCTTATCTTTGGCGTTTTTTTTGCACATTTGTGTGCAAAATCAAGTCCGTAAGTAAGGTTTTTTAGAAAAGTAATCTACCAAAGTTCAGTTTCTAGAGTCAAGGGTTTGTTTAAATCACTAATCCCAAGTATGTAAGAAGCCCCTAAAGGGACATGGTGATGGAAAAAAATATGAGATTGTGAGGTAAAATCATAAATCTCTCACAAATATTTTGAGTTCCCCCTTGAAACTTTTCGTTCACTCAAAAAATGTTGGCGTTCGCTTGAAAATCTTTGTGTTCGCTCACAAAAATTCAAGTTCTTTACAGGTGAACAAACATTTTGCGACAGAACGCAAAAGCATTGAAATGTATTTTTTTTTCTCCCATCTCATATCACCATGTCCCTTTAGGGGCTCCGTATTTATGAGCATTAGTAATAGTCATTCTTAAAATCATTTCCAAGGTGGAGCAAGTACATTTTGATGACTGATAAAACCAGCACAATAAAAGCTGGAAGGTGCATTATGAAAGTAAATATAGGGTCAGTGTTGACGTTAAGCCACATGGACACAAGAGCCCTGACAGTCTAATTCAGACAAATCTCTGTGGTTCTTTGTGTGCTGTTATAGGATCTCCAAAATACCCCCGGTCCGGTTGGCGGTGTAGGTGGGGCACCTGAAGAACTGTGCAGAGGTGGAAATCCCTGGCAATGTGATTTTCAATTCTGTTTATCCACCAAATCACGGTGCCAGGAACCCTCCCCACCACAGCTGCAACTCTAGATCCAAAAGCTTTACAGCTGCGGTCCAGCTGCGTCCCAGGACTGCCCGTACCCTATGGGGAGAGAAGGAGAGATCATCAGCTTATCCAAACCAGCTCGGCGTTGTGGGGTTTGACCCCGGGCGGCGGTGTAAACCACTCTACTGAATATCATTAACACTCTCAGGGAAGCTAAGTGTAGTTTCAAAGGCAAGCTTCTCATAATTTTAATAAGTTCGAGCTGAAATTTTAGGAAGTTACAAAAACTTCCTGTTTGTCCCACCAATTGCAGATGGAGCGAGTTTTCAGGAAACCTGTTTGAAAACAGTCATTATTTAGCAATTTCATTGGGCGTCGCTAGTTACAAAAAATGTAGCTTGCACACTGAGTCTGATACTTTCGTATTCGTCATTCGGTGGCTCTGAATTGTCAAAACACCTCTCAAAATGCTTGTTACGGATGAGAAAAACTTTTGCGAATTGTTTTTATGACGGACGAAAGTTTCGGAGGCAATGTGTAAACGTGATTGACAAAACGTGACGTCATATAAAAAAAATGTACGTGCGAAAATTTCGGACGTGAATTTCGGACTTGTGACCTTAAAGGCCTGTTCACACCGGGACGAATTTCGCGCGCGTTATTCGCCGACGTTTAACGCCTCGTGAATAAACAAAGGGCGCCTATGCGAGTGTGCACACCGACGCGTAAAACGCCACGCGTAAAAGCGTCATTTTTTTAAAAACGCCTCGGGTTCGTTTTTTGGTTTGACGCGCCGCGTCAAAAACTATCCGTCCAATGAGATTGGCGCTTTTGCTCACGTGTCTGGAGCTTCTGAAGTTACAGTAAAACACAACTTGGGGGCGCTCAAACACAAAACGGTCTTGCCGAGCACACATACGTAATGGCGAAGAAGATATACAGCGTCTACTAGGGGTGGAACGGTACACAGAAGTCACGGTTCGGTTCATACCTCGGTTCAGACATCACGGTTCGGTACGATTTCGGTACAATGGAGGGAAAAGCAAAACAAAAATGCAGAAGGCATTGTATTTTTTAAATAAGTTTTATTAATAAAGGCATAGAACCAGTTTATTTGTAGTGCACTGACAACAGTTTTATATAATTAGTTTATTAATTAAATTAATAAAAAGACAAAAAGACCTTGCGATATGTTTGGTAATTGTACTATTAATTTAAAATTATTTTGCTATATTTCAGATCAATATATTTGTTTTCCTTAATTTTAATTAACATTATTAATTGACAATGTAACATTATTCTCATCTGAATTATAAATAATTGATTTCTGTATAAAATAATACTACCATTAAAAACACATTCGATTTTCTTTTTTTAATCAATGTAGAATGTGTAAGATTAGTGCTCCGAGGACAAGAAATGAAAACCAATGCAATATGATGAATGTCCAAAAGATGGGACCAACAGACTGTTTTAAAATGGAGTTGGATAAATATGTTTTGCTTTTAAAAGAGTGAGTGTGTGTGTGTGTGTGGTTTTGGTTGGGTGACAGTTGTAGGTTACAGTTTGACAAGAGTTTACAGTGTGACAAAAGCACAATGATGTGTTTTATTGCGAGTGTACACAAATATAAGTAAACACTTTGCAGGTTTAATGATCTGTATTAACAAAATGACGGAGTATGTTTTTTATGTTTCCACTGTTCGATCGCGCGCCTCTCTCTCTCTCTCTCTCTCTCTCTCTCTCTCTCTCTCTCTCTCTCTCTCTCTCTCTCTCTCTCTCTCTCTCTCTCTCTCTCTCTCTCTCACACACTCCAGCATTGCAATCTTGACATTGCAGCCTGTTCATTATGCGGTCACGGTCACAGCAAACGCGAATAGAGCGTCAAATTCGCGTCTAGTTCGACGCTAGTCCACGCGCGTATAAAGCCAACGTCTGAAGTGAACGCGCGTTCAGAGCAAGGGGGTAATCCATCGACCGGAAGTTGAAGCCGGCCGGGTGCCGCCATGTTGTAGCAGAACTTCACTTGCGTTAGCATTTCCATTGACTCCCATTCATTTTGGCGTCACTTTGACAGCGAATAACTTTACATCTGAGGCGTTTAAAGACTCCATTTGTCCATTATTTATTTCTAAAGAAACACGACAATGTATAAAGTGCTCCATTACCTTCTATGTTACATTATGGCCCCGTAGAAACAGTTTTAGTAAAAATAGGCTAACGATTGCGTCATAACCACTCGACTCTCTGTCGCGCTGTACAGAAATTACCGTACAGACAGGAGGAGAAGCTCGCAGGCAATCGGGGGAACGCCCCGTCAAGGGAGAAGCCCATAGATAATGAGTCCATAAAAGCAACGGAATACTTACTCCTGCTCACTCACGCCAAAGAACTCTTTGCTCAAGTTCCCCGTCTCTGCAAGATTAACGTTGGCAATTTTCACGCACAGCTACTAGAAGAGTAACGTCTGTCAGACAGGTTGCTCACGTCATCAAGCTTAGTTTGAGTCGGTTTGAGTCTGCGCGTCAGGAACGGAAGTGCTCAGAAATCGCTAAAAATGGGCTTCAACTGTCTCAACTGAGTTCCAATGAGATGGCTCTGTCCATTTCTTATACTGTCTATGGTTCAGAGCTAAGCCGATGGTACAGATTATGTGCCCTAAAAAACCCGCGTATCTAACAGTAGTTCCGCATTACATTAATTAATTTGCACGCGAGTTTTATTTATTTTTATACCGTGTATTCTCCGTGTAAATTCGTGCACCGAACCGTGACGCCCGTACCGTTTCGGTTCAATACGAATACATGTACCGTTCCACCCCTAGCGTCTACACTCTGCCGGGAAGAAATAAGACGAGGAAGATGCAAGGCTAGATGAATGTAGAGCTGCTGGTCTTGTTGGTGTCTTTATAAAGAGACACCAACGACAATAAAGAACTATATGACTAACGCGACAAACTTGCTCTCTTCTTCTGAGTGACAAGCGAGTGTCAGAAGCGTAGTTGCGCAGCGACACTTTGTGGACCGGGGTATTTCTGTTTTACATTAAGCGCCATCTAATGTCAGGGAATGAATTTGCGTGTTCACTCGGCTCATCGTCAGCGAAAATCGCTTGGGTGTGAACACAAAAAACGCGTTGAAAAACGCTGAGCCGAGCCGATATTCGTCCCGGTGTGTACAAGGCTTAAAGCTTAAGTCAACTTTACTGTGAAGGAACAAATTTGAAAACATTGTTTGCTAGATGAGAAACTAAATTATAGCAATGAGGATAATATATTTTAGAAAATTATGAGACTATATATAAATAATTGTAAAATATATATAAAAATAGTTTTGATGTTTTGAAACGAAAAAAAAAAAGTAAACGTTTTTGTCCAGCGCAAAAACAATTAGTTACGTCATCAAACTTGAACACATAAATTAACATTAGACACATAACACATAATTAACGTTTCTGCAAAGCTTCAGCTAGACTATTATATTATAAATCTTTTTATTTATAATATATTACATTATATTATAAAACTATTAAAAGACTTGTGAGTGTGCAAAACAGTGTGCAAGTTTTTTAACTACTTTTATGACGCCTTTTTGTGATCATTGGAGCATGACAGACATGAACCGTCATTCAAAAGAGTCAGATTTAGCACTTCAAAATGTCTATTTAATGGTACACAAAAGAATTGAACGACATGAGAGTAAACTTTTAGTGAACTATTCCTTTAAAGTAGCACTGCTTTTCGAAACTTCCAGATTCATATTAAATGGGGAAAAGGGGAGTAAAGTCTGAACAGCACAGTGCTTAAACCTAGGATGTAATAATCGAATCCTAGATATAAATGTTCTTGTTTAGCTGATAGACATGGACTGCGTGAGAAGAATCCGACATGATTGAACAGCAGATGTTCCCGCGCAGACGCCACAGATTCAGCTGCCCAGTCAAAGTTCATCATTTCCAAGCGTTCGGTAGAAAAAAATCGCCAGTATTTTGAATGGCTCAAGACGAGAGAGCTGCAAACAGCTACCGGACAAATTTGTTCCCAGAATCCTATTTTAAGGGCCGGGTGAATTTAACTAACAGTTTTTTCTCTTCCTTTTCCCTCTTATGGACTGAAATTTCCTCAACAATATATAACGAAGGGGAAAGGGGGTGAACGTGTAGAAAAGCGTTTGTTTCGGCCCTGTACAAAATGTCTCAAGTCCTTTCATGGAGCAAATCAGAACAGAATGATCCATTAGATTTGGCCATTTCAGACTGGAGGACGGGAGAACCGGATTTCAAAGCCATGACCAAAGCTACTTTTCGTGCTGTAGAAAAATGTGATGTATTATTGTTGTTTCCACAGCATTCCTGGGCCACCCTCATAGTGATGTCATAATGGCGCGATTGTGCTCCTGTCTGATACAGTTTTCCTGAGGGAGAAGAAGATATTTCTGTATATTTTTATTGCTGAATATATTTCAGACTGATAATGTAAAAAAAGGCATGACTTTTCCAGCTGATCTCAGATTTTTCCATGATTTCTAAGCTATTATATATATCACCTCAGCTATGTTACATGCATCACTACGTCATATTTTAAGCAAACGCAAACGTGTTGGTGTACACTGGGTTTACGGTGTAGCAAGAGTCTGCAACTGTCCAGCTTTCCCCAGGAAATTGCTAAAGGGGTTGAGGGTATGTGTCAGTGTGCTGTGAATAGGACATCATGGTGCCAGATTTTTCCAGCCGAGGAAAATGTATGTTAACACCTAGTCTTTGCTCTTCCCTCACTTAATCATGAATGCCGAATGGCTGTCTATATTAAAAACCACATTAAACCAGTGACTGAAAAGAGGAAAACAGAAGCTAGAAGTTTTACTTCTGTGCTTTTGAAATATGGGAATTTTCTCATTGCCAAATACATTTCAAAAGTTCACCGTAAAGGGAAAAGTGATTTTCTTTGCAACACATCAAACAGAGATTGCAGCATAACTGAGCACTACATTTAAAAAGTGAGCGGTGTTAAAGGGATAAAACACACAAAAATTGAAGAATGTTGGCAACCAAACAGTTGATGGACCCCATTGACTTCCATAGTGTTTTTTTTTTGTTTTTTTTTACCTACTATGGAAGTCAATGGGGTCCATCAACTGTTTGGTTGCCAACATTCTTCAAAATATCTTCTTTTGTGTTTAGCAGAACAAAGAAATTGAAATTCATAAAGGTTTGGAACAACTTGAGGGTGAGTAAATGAAATAAAAGTAAACAGAAGAACAGAATTGAATAGCATGATCACATATTAATCAAATAAAGCATTGCATTTGCATTCATTGGTGAAGTACATTTTGCATGAGGAAGCAACGAAGGAATTTATTTTCACTTTCTGTGCAATTTCCATTATTGTTCTTATTAAAGGAATAGGTTGCCCAAACATGAAATCCCTTGTGTCGTTCCAAACACATTAGCTATTATGTTGAAGCTGGACAATCATAGTCACTATAAACATAGCGATCACTTCATAAAGATGCTTTAAAAATGTTCACTTTTGTGTTTCACAGAAAAAATAACAACATACAGGTTTAGAATGGCAAGTAAATGATACGTCTTGAAATTTGGGTGAACTATCCCTTTAAGTCAATACTCCAGAGATTGACTGCGCCACACAGCTCATGGCCGGACCGGTTCTGCTCCGGCGAGCAGCCATGCAGGAAAAGGTCAAACAAAATCTCTGAGACTGATTGGATAATGGCTGCATGGCCTCATGTTTGGAAGCCGTTAAGACTAAATCATCTGCGGTAGAAATGTCAGATTCTAAAAACATTTCTGTAGGGTTGGTACATGCCTTCTACCCAATCGGGGTGAATATATATCATGGATAACTATCTCTAGAATGTACATAAGAAGAGGGAAAACGTTGGGACCATTTTCACTGAAACCTTATGTTTTGACATAAAATGAAGAGGAAGTATTTCTGCACTACTTCTAGGTCACTAATAAACAGCAAGTAAATGATTGGCATTGATCACGTGACTCTTTGTGCAGACGGTCGAAGAGGCTCAAGATGCTCTTTGGATCATGTCAAAAACAAAATACTAAGAGATTCATGTTCATTTTCCAGTTCCAACTTTTAACTCAATTTGTTATGCTGACAATTTAATTTATAATGGAAAAGTTTGAATTAAATTAGAAAAGCAATTTACTAGTGGTCTCAGAAATTTGGATCCCACCCCGCCGTATTTTTACACTAATGTGAAACACGTTTTTGCACGTAATATTGCATTGCATCCATAAATGACACACATGGAAGCATTTACACCAAATTCACTAACCAGTCTGCTAATATTTCATCCTCATGAGAGGTCACAGACTCAATGATTGTAGAATAAACACCATTAAACTCTAATTTCCTTTGAAGTGTACATGACAGAGACCGCCGCAATGCATACTAAACACCAGAACGTGTTGATATGGCCCGACTTTGATCTTGTCAATGAGGAAAATCCATCTTTCCAAACATACAACGTGTCTCAAATTGCTAGCATTTCACTTCTGTGACGCATTTCTCATTGCAAGCTGATCGTCACTTCAGAGCATTATTTCCTTCTTGTGTGCAAGTACATTGACCTGGAGATAGAAATTTTTACTTCTATCTCTGATCAATATAGCAGTCCCTCATTTCCCAGTCACATTTTGTTACACAGCTTGGCCAAATTGGCCATGGGACGTTTTGTAACAAGTGTGCAATTTTTTTCGATCGAAGGGACATAAAACAAATTAATCTAGCACGGAAGTTAAAATGAAAGGATTTAGTGGAGACCTGCTGTCTCACAGGGTGTCCGGAGCACTAAAAATGTCAAACCTGAAGCCAATGCATTATAGGCCCACGTCTCCACGTGTGTGAGCTTGTGCTTCATCACCCACAGGAGAACTTTCCAGAGGGTCTGTTTATGGCATGCTTGTAAAGTAAAAATGCAGCGGTCTGGCCTATCAAAATCCTTTCATGATGTGGTTTGAATTTGTCTGGCCGCCTGGTTCAATCATTCCAACCGCATCCCATTCATGAAGGACGGAGTTTGAAAAGATTCATAAAATTGGCTTTTTCAGCTTCCAAACTTCCCATATGGGTTGTAACACACTCTCGTACACATTTACATATTTATCAGGGTCCCTGCAGTTGCACCTTGTTCAATACAGTTCAATACAGAAACTATTCAATCCTAATGCATAGTACATAGGCTTATGTTTGCCCTGAATGTCTGACGAAGCAAAAAAAAAAAAACCCGTATTGATCTGCCTTGAAATGTTTCAGTTTCATTTCAGCTTGAACTGACCCTAAAACGGTTATAATTGTGAAAATGATCATAGATCTTTAAACTTAAAATGAAAACCCAACATATTTGCTACAGTATATAGACAGACAGGCAGAAAGACATATACATAAAGTATACTACAACATACAGTTTGTCAACAACTTTACAGTACAACATTACAAAAAAATTAACCAAAAAGTCATCAAGCATACAATATGGAGACAAAATGCTACTTACCGCATTAAATCATGAATTATGACCGTAGGGTTCACATGAGGATGTTGGAACTGAAGTGAAGTGAACCTCACCAGATCATGTCATTTCACATCGAACTCCGACGAGAATTTACCAATTCTACTATGGCGAAGGTTTGCCTCTTACTATTCATGATCCATGTATTAGCCATTTGACGAATACCAAGCGACGTCAGAAAAACGTAATTAATATTTAAAGAAAAAGCGTTTTCTATAGGAAGGTCAGCGTGCGACGTCAGAATAATTTAACTAATGTTTTTAAGAGATTAATTTGCCATTGGAAGGCTGACAGCTACGTCATCGCGATCTAATTAATATTCGAATGATGAACCGTTGCCGTAGGATTAGCGTTTCGCGCGCTGTCTATCTTGAGGTAAGGAACGTAACGTCGAATTAACAGCTAAAACTATGACTAAAACTTGATGAGTTTGTTCCAAGACCACATGGATGCTGTCAATCCATCATCTGAGAGAGAAAAAAGCGGGATGGAGGGAGAGATTGACTGAGACATGCCTAATTATTGTCCCAGAGGATCCTCACGGTCCATTTATGAATCACCTCAGCGCGTTTTTCTCCAGCTCAGGAGAATTCTTCACCATGGCAATAACATTAGCCTTTAGCCAGAGGAGGAAAGCTTTTAGTGCCTAATGCTCTCTCTCTCTCTCTCTCTCTCTCTCTCTCTCTCTCTCTCTCTCTCTCTCTCTCTCTCTCTCTCTCTCTCTCTCTCTCTCTCTCTCTCTCCTCTTTTTGGCCTCTTGACTGTTTTATTCCTTCAAGGAAAAGTTCACCGATAAATGAAAATTCTGTCAGTCATTAATTATTCATCCTCATATCATTCCATACATGGATGTTGTTAAATTTTAAGTGTGGAGCACTGTAAAAGAAAATATCTTAAAATATAATCTTCAAAGCAAGAGTCAAATGGTGTTATAAAAAACTACCACAGAACAAATTAACAGCAATACTGGAGTAAGTAGGCTACATAAAGACTGAACATTTATTTAATTTTAGGCTACACGCTATGCCATAAAGGAGCACTATCTGTCCTGTCAACTAATCAGAATGTGTGCAAACATTTTGAGCTACAGTAATAATTTTGGTTTTATTTGCATCACATTTTAATGCTCAAATGTTTTTCAGGGAGAGATGGAAAAAATCATCATGTTCCAGATTAAAATGTTCGATGCTAACAATTTCTGACAAGAGTCGTCGTTTTTTCCTTTCTAAATTTACTGGCAGAAGATCTCAAGAACTCTTAAAATCTGAACTTAATAAGGAAGTGTTCGCATAAACTGACAATTTAAACAGTCCCATCAGTCCTCTTTCCGTAATGCTGCAGTGAAACCTCAGCTATGTTGGAAAGAAATAGCATAGAGTGATGTAGATGTTGTCTGTGGCCATTTCAGATCTGCGTGATGATAACTAATACGGACCAAATTTAACCCTCCAGTAACTGTTTAAACATTTAAATTTTGTGGCAACCAAACCTGAGATAAACATTTTTTTACAACATTTCTTTCAGATTGTCCACAAAAACCACTGTATGATATTTGCAGTGACATGGAGCGGTGGAACTTTTGCTAGCCTTGGTTTGTTTGTTTTGCCGGCGTCTTTGCCAGCGTAGTGAAGAAGAAGTGTGGCTTGTTTTGGTCCGAGTGGGCAGTGGTTGTGCAGATGCCATGCCAGCCCGTCGCTCTGCTCGGAAGAAACGCCCACACACACACACACACACACACACAAAGACACAGTGCCGTGTAGACGGAGGCCTTGGCGGTATGTGGCAGATACCCAGAGCTGCAACCCACTCCAATGCGCCAAGAAGAATCCCTCTGTTCATGAGGTGGACCATCACGACAGACTAAACAAGGGAAAAGGTCTTTCTCTTGTGTAATCTGAAAAGAATGAAAGACTTCCCATGGCATAGATAGACAATGAAATAACAAGAATTCTCTCTGATATACAGTAAGTTGCATGCAAGTTTTGAAGTTTTGATGATAACTTTGAAATTGGTTGGAACATGCAATCTAATTCATTTGTGCATCACTCATTTCTATAGGACTACACAAATCTGCAAGGCTCCACCATGTGGTCAAGATGCATAATTGTTGCCAAACATAACAACTGATTCCCTGAAATCGGTCTACAGAACCACAACAGTCTAAGCTGCACTAGGATGTTTTTTCGATCTGTGCAGATTTTTATATAAAACATATTATTATATTTTTTAAGGTTTTGTCATTTTTTTTAATGAATATGTCAATGTTAAAATGCTTTGTCCTGTCCCAGCTTGAAATGCAGAGACGTCGGAGCTGTGGTACAGTGGATTGTGCACATAATCGGGATGTTTAAGTGATCTTCGCTCACGACGACCCCACACTCATTCACTATCTTATAAAATAAAGTAAAAAAAAAAAGCCCCAAAGCAGCAACTGTAAGTAACACATTCAACGGGTTATGTGTCTTAAACCTGTATGAATCTGCTTGTAAGGCAGGTAAGTCTAGCAAACAGCTTTGTCTTTGTTCCCTTTTGAAACTCTTTGCACTTCATTATCAGGGGTTTTGAGACAATAATACAGAACATTAACTATACACTACACTGTAAAAAACAATTGTGATTTTAACGGTAAAACACTGTAAAAATGCTACAGTGCAAAATTGTTAATTGGTTAACAGAAAGTTTCCATACTATATACGGTAAATAACTGATAGATCTCATGGTACATTTAATACCGTTAAATTTACAGTTTTTGAAAGTGAAAAAGAACAACTCATTGTATAATTTACAGTGAAAAAACATAAATTGACATTCCCACAATTCCCTGTGTGACACTTAACATTTTATGTATTTTTGTTGAAATAACTGTTTCCTCATAGTTTTCTTGGTTTTTTTTCTAATCAGTTATGTACATTAGGGTTTTATGTTACATTTAATGTTGTTAAATTAATGTTTATTGCATTTTTTTTAAATTTCATGTGTGTTACCATGATGGTGCGAATGACACTGTGCAGCTTCTATAAGTATTAACCGTTTTGTGGAAGATTTGCTTGTGGTGAGCTTTGATTGAACATCGTGACTTTTATCTCTGCTGTGATGATTGTTGGTTGTCAATGCATTACAATGGTACAAAACAGATATCAATACTTCAATAGGTTGGTAAATTAATATTATATCAGATAATGAAATACAGTTTTTTACTGTAAATTTTAAATTAAGTCTGTAAAACCAATAACGTTGCTACCGTATTTTTGACGGTAAAGTTCTGGCAACCACAGCTGCCGTTTTTTTACCATAAAAAATACGGTTTTATTTTTTACAGTGTACACTAAACATTGTAAACTGACCACCTTCCATCAAACTTGCAGAGAACTCTGGTCTGTTACTCTCTTTATTTTCTTATTTTGTCTACACTGTAAAAAAAAAAACTGTAGAAATTACAGTATTACTGGCAGCTGCTTGCCAGTAACTTACTGTAGTTTTAAATTGATGTTATTTACTGGCAACAGTTTGTTCAAAGTTAAATGAACATTAAACATTAACAAGTCTTTATCTTTACAGAATAAAACTAAAATAACAGCCTCATGCAAAGCATTCTGGGAACCAAAATCTGAAGGAAAAAAACAGAAAAAGGTTGATGAAGATTTCTGGTTCCCAGAATGCTTTGCATTAGATTGTTATTTTATAATTTTATTCTGTAAAGACAAAGACTTGTTAATGTTTAATGTTCATTTAACTTTGAACAAACTGTTGCCAGTAAATATACATCAATTTAAATCTACAGTAAGTTACTGGCAAACAGCTGCATAAAATACAGCAATTGTTTTACAGTGTATCTTTTAATTCTATATCGTGGATGATGAGAGAGCCTGATTCAGAATGATCACATCTGTGGTTACATGCATCCTCTTGAGCAGATGAACATAAAATCCTAAAAGACTGGCTGTACTGGAGGCTCCAGACCACAGATGGGCCTCCACATCTGGCAGCCACCCCTGCGCTCACATCAAAGTCCGATCCTGGATGGTGAGGACAGGTGGCATGGTAATCCCATTCGAGAGGCCCGTGGACATCCAGACTTTTGTAGCATATGCAACTGGGGTGGGAATCTTATGGTACCTAATGATTCGATTAAACACCGATCCTCCATTTGATATGTGCATAGATTTGATTGTAGTTACCGTTGTGTTACTTTTCTTATTTGACTGCAGTAGACAGTTAAATAGGTCTAGAAGAAGAGAAAAACCTACTGAATTAAATGTGAACCTTGAAATTTGTTTAGTTTTTCTTCCCATTTTAATCAACCCCAATATTATAAAACAAATGCCCTTTAAGCTGACTACAATCATTAAACAGTCTTCTGTAATAAAGCAAGGCAGGCAATTTTATTATTTTCTTTATATTAAAAATAAGAACAAAAAAGCTATTTACAAACAATAGGACAAATACTTTAGAAAATAAAAATAAAATAAACTTTTCAGGTACAGTAACAAGAAATGCTACCGAAATTGAATAATGAAATGTAAAAATAAAACACTGTATAGTCTTCACTGTATAAATTAAATATAAATTGATTCATATTAAAGATAAAAAAGGATTTAGTCAAAAGCAGTGAGTGTTTTTTTTTAATTAACATTAATGAAACAGATGGCAACAGTTGACGAGGCTGCTGTCCCTTTAAGAATGAATGCACGGATCTAATATACTGTTACACATCCTATTTTCCTGACACACATCCTGTGTCCGTCAGCGCGATCACCTCATTGAGTCCTTGCTCGCGGCTTATTGTGATTAACGACAATAACTTTAAGTAGTACTGCGAAGTTAAAGTGCAACACTTAGAAAATCAATTTTTTAAATTTGCGAATCGAAGCAAATCGGAAGAAGATAGAATCGCGATTCATATATAAATAGATTATTTCCCGCACCCCCTCAGTTCAGGATGGTGGATCACATATCATCCTGACGAATGCCTCACCGCAGCTGATCTGAGATCATTGTTTTGCCTGTTCTGCTGGGCGGCGTGAACTTCAAACCCCCTCCGCCTTTAAGAGCGTGCTTGACGTGACCAATTCATCATCTCTCCCTCACCGCTCCATCATTCACACAGGCAATCCATCAAGACCAGACGCTGAGACAAGGCAGGGGAGAACAGAGCCGCCTCGAATGAGACGGTAATGCTGTCTGCAGCCATTGCTCAAGGGAAACGCTTGACGTTACCACTTTAAGAGTAGTGTTGCGGTTTTAATACGGATGTAGATTATATCTCAATTACAGCCTTGTCCTCTAAACACTGGACTGGATGCACATAAGAAATTGTTAGATGTTTAGAAAAGCACTTCCCTGCTTTGTTAACAGCCTGACCTTTGCGAGACCTTTAAACTAGACGTTAATCTAGACTTGCTTATTATATCCATAAGAGCACCATTTATTCATAGTTTGTAAACACGGACGGCGATCTGGCAACCGGGCTCTTTTTCATCACTTGTGGCTATGTTGTTTCTTCATTTCCTGCGTAGAGCCTTCCAGATTTGTGTCTGGATCACTGACAGCATCTCAACAACGTACAAACACTTCCTGATGTCTCCAAATCCTCAGGTAGTCCAGAACTTATGGCCACTAATTAGGATCTGATGGTGTGATTTAAATAAGGTATTTAACTCTTTGTTGCCCTGGAGCTAAAAGGATCAAGATCCTCTCCATCTCGGGCATTCGTATGAATTTGGTTTAAATCACAGTTAATATGAGCCAACACTTTTAAAATGACCTTGAGGACAAAAGAAAACCGTGGCTTGAAGACAATAATATCTTTATGCACATCTTGCCATGATTCATAACTGAATCACAAACAAATGCAAACCGTATCAGGCCCAGAAAAATATATTCCAGTCCTACTTTTTCTCTGATGAAACATGAAAATAAAAACCTTGGACTCTGGGATATGTGCCATTCAAAATAATTGACTAATCGGTTATGCAAAAAGGGAGGGTCTTTGATTCAATCACTTACTGGTTTGTTTAGTAATCTTGTCAGTACAGTACTGTACGCCAGTTGGTGCTTCCAGTAACTGTTTTTGTGTATTAAATGCAAAAGTAGTTTAGATTAATTCAAAAACACATTCAAAACAAGTTTCATTTATCTTAGCTTTGGGATCATTCTTTCTCTTTTTTTGTAGAACGAGACTGGCATACAACTATTAAAATATTCAATTGAACAAAACAGAAACATAATTGCAGCACTGATAAAACTTAGTGAGACACAATTACGTGTCAACAGGGTTATTTAAGTGGAATATCGTGACATTTTGCAGAAGTGGGCTGTTATCATTGTTTTCTTCTGAAAAGTGATGTGAAACAAATTTCTTACTCATTGTTTATGATATTGCGTTCCCTTTACTACTACGCAAGACAAATATGTGTTGCACAGCAGCCTGATTCAATCAGAACAGTTTTGATGCATCATAATACATCTGTGTCATACACACAAAGTTCGAATATATAGCGTGTCTTCTGTTTGTCGCTCTAAAGGTCATACACTGATTTAATGTCAAGCCTGAAGCGTTTTTGTATTAAAACACAGACCATAGACATCACGTCCTGTTCTTTGCTCTTTTAGAATAAATGGCTTCTTTTAGAGCCATATAGTGGGAGTTTAATTGCAGCATATTAAATATGTTTTTATTACAGTAACTGCCGAGCCCACACACATACCTCTGACTTGCTGCAATCTGTTTTGATGCTTGGCCAGTGCGTTCCTTGCTAAAAAATTAGGTTCTTAGAACATTTTGCAAATGTTCCAATTAAGTTATGAAAATTTTATTTTGGATTGTTCTCTCTTTAAATTTTTTTTTTTTTTTTTTTTAATACAACTTTTGAATGTTCTCTGAACGTTCTAAAACAAGTGTGTATTAACGTTTAAATTGTTACATGAACTTCTAACATTCCATGAACGATGTATAAATAATATTTTGAGAATGTTTTGAAAGACCAGGTAATTTTGAACAAATGTTCTGATATGGTTACTGGAAGAACGTTTATTAGTTCATCACATTAGCCTAAGTTATGTGAACAGTTCTGGTTCCCTGTTAGCTGCATCACATTAGATTAAAGAGAAAAAAACATTATGCCAATTTTGTGACGTACAAGAAGTGCAATTATAACGTTATGTTTCAAAAGAGCTTTGGTCAGCCACATCATTGCAGCATCACAATAAAAAGACAACACGTTCAACATGAAACGGGGTCATTAGGTGTATATAGGCCTAATGTAATATATTTTTCAAATGCACAATTTATACAATTCGGCAAATCGTCATTTATCTAACCAAACTATAATGGCGAACAAGATATTAGACTCTTACAAGGGAGTTTAGTTTAGCCACATTTGCATTTTCCAAACATTTGGAAACCCATCAAGCACTTTCGAGACAATATCGTATGCACCACTTCACAATATTTTCCCAGACAGAACATTAACGCTACTCTGCAAAGCCCTCAGAACAATATCCAGACAGTTTGCAAGCTGTAAAACACGAGATCTTGTGCTTGACGGAGGAAGGAGAACTATAAAGAGTTCAGGCCAACCTCCTGGACCCGATGAAATTGATCTGCTCTGCTAATGGACGACACACATCTCCCCGGGTTTAAGGAAAGGCTAGACGGGATGTTGGACATGCTCTGTGCGTATGGGTCAGAGGAGGCACTGAGACAAAAGTGGCACTTTCATTTGGAGTCCAAACTCTAAATATCAGATAAAGGGTGCCGTCTCTGCCTCCGTGGCTTTCAGAGAGCCGGAGCGCGTCTGAAACGGGATATGAAGAGATGAGCCACGTGAGTCTCTCCTGAATGCATTAATGCAACTTAATGGAAACCTTGGCTCCTCCAGGACTACTCCGTCCATTAGCTCTGACTGCGCTGCTTTTCCAAACCATCAGAACTCGAGCCAAACTGAGACAGGGGTAGCTGCAGCCTGGAGTAATGGGCGTGGCAAGAGGTAGGGGCGTGGTAAGAGGTAGGGGCGTGGCAAGAGGTTTCTCATTGGTCAAAGGAGTTTCCTCCTGGCAACTGCGTTGGCCAATCAGCAGTAACCATAGTTAAACGTCATTTCCTTTAGCTGAAAAAAAACATCATTTCCTTTAGACGGAGAGAAGATGGCAGAGGTAATTCACATATGCCATATAATTTGTTGTTCTCTTTGCTTTACATCTTTCAGCTTTGGTAATTATTTAATTGTTGTTGACAGACACATGTTACAGTGAGAAGCATTAACGACTGCATTTGCGTCGAAGACATCAGAGTCGGCGATTTATATCGATGTCCGTTCTGTGCTCTCAGTGTTTTTAGACCTTGTGAATATAACAAGATCCACAGTCATTTGCAAAGCCACAGACTTCGCGCGGTTCGCCATGAACGTAAGTATGAGTTCAGTTGTGATATGCTATGCATGCCTGTTACTGGTTACATCTGTTACAGATAACTTGTTAAGGTTAGATAATAACGTTAACGGTTATGTTACGTATCATAATTGGAAACTTATGACAAACATGTTTTGCTTTATATATTAATTTTACTATTTTAAATTGTGTTTGATGTTTATGATTCTTATAGATTTTGAAAATTGAAGACCTTAGCAAATTGCAGGTAAAATGTCATTGCTTTGCCTTGTAGCGTGAATAAAATGCAAAAAGCTATTATGAAGAAATGTGTATGTTTCTGTTATTAGGGCATCCAAGTCGAGACGTCTAACAGCTAAGTGAATGGAACGCTGATTCCCCCACTTTGTGCGGATCCCATGTTACATATCCCTGTAAGCAATTATATATTTTTTTCCACAGTGTAATATTGTAGTTATGATTTGTTATTGTTTAGCATACATACTTTAGATTTCATTGACTGTTTCGATGTATTATTGCTATTGACATTTTATGTGGCATATATGTTGTAAGCATTCTTTCAAAGGAGGCAAAAAGATTTCACAGAGCAAAATAAACATTGTGCACCATTTTGTATTATATTTATTTGTGATAGGTTGATGCTTCCACAAAAGACTGCATTCTATTTCTATCGTGGATCAAGTCACACTGGATGCTTTGTGTAAGTCATCAAGACATTTTTATCCATGTCAAATTGATTTCTATATTTTGTGTTTTTTAACAACCATTTTCAGATTTTGCGTCCAAAGCTGAAACAAGTGTTTTTTTCTTGATTCACTCTGCGCAAGTGGTCTTAGTGATGGGAGATACAGTCAAGTGTACAGGTCTTTTACATAGCTCAATAGTTCATGTTCAGAAGTTCCAGTTGAACAGTTCTTGTTCAAATGTTCTCAGCTGCTGTATGGTGGTTCATTTCTAAACCATTCAGCATTTTCATTTTTTTTTTTTCATTTTTTTTTTTTTTCATTTAGAAACCAAATAAAAAAGGTCTAAACAAGTAGCCTTTGAATTTCAGTATGGCCTGTACATTTCTCTGGGGGTGGCTTTTGACTTTTCTGAGGTGAGTCTTCAGATTTTTTGCATTAAAAATTATTTTTTTCTTTTATCTTGTAGGTATCGTTGACTGGAAGTCAGTCAATCCGAATGTGAGGGAGGAATATAGGGTGGGGTTTAAGCTCACCAGATGTGATGCCTGTGGATTCCTCTACAAAAACACCACTGGATATTGCAGCAATGGAAAGAAGGGGGTCTTTACTGCGTTCTATTCAGATAGAGCATTTGATGGCTTCTGTTCTGAGTAATAGAGGAATGAGTAATAGAGGAATGAGTAATAGAGGAATGAGTAATAGAGGAATGAGTAATAGAGGAATGAGTAATAGAGGAATGAGTAATAGAGGAATGAGTAATAGAGGAATGAGTAATAGAGGAATGAGTAATAGAGGAATGAGTAATAGAGGAATGAGTAATAGAGGAATGAGTTTTGACTTTGAACACAAGCCTTTGATGAATAAAAAAAATTAATTGTAAAAATGACAACTGAACTGAATAAATGTTTTTTGGATAAAATGGTGTTTGTTTTGCTTAATTGATTAATGCCACTTAGAAGTTTATTAAACTGTTTTTACTTAATTTTTTTATTATATGGTGATTTTTTTTATTTTATTATATGGTGAGTGTTTGATCAAACACGTATATATGCATGCCTGTATACAGCAAAAACATTTCCTGTACCATTATTATAAAAATAACATTACTTTTAGTTTGTATGTACTTGAAAGTACAAAACTAGTATGACTAATAGTGTCAGGAGACATTTTTATCTTTAAAAGAATAATTAAATTTCTTTTCTTTTATTATTTAGTTCAAGTACAGACATTTCAAGTATAATGCAATAAAAAAAACAATATGAATACAAGGCATTGTAAATACAGCTAAAAATGTGTGAACCAGAGAATAACAATAACAACTGAAGTATAAAATGAACAAAATATAAATACAAAAATAAAAGTTTATAATATCAAGGCAGTTATAGATATTTTCAAAAACGTTTTGTGATCTCATGTTTGAAAGGGTTTCAAAGTATAGGTTACTGTGAGATCAGTGTTTTAAAAGGTAATATGAGGGTTTTCTTTTGAGTTATTTTTGTCTTATGAATAAAACTTTGTCAAAATAATTTAATTATATAATTTTGTTTTTCAGAAAAATATAGGTTTTGGAAACAAAGTAAAATGTCATGAGGTTCTAAATTAAGACAAATTTGTTTGTCATATCTATTTTAAAGTCAGTCCAAAAAGAAATAGAAAAAGGGCAATACAAAAATAAAGGTTCAATATCTTCAAGCGATGTGTTACAAAAAGTGCAATTTTCACAAACAGTATGAATGTTTTTTAATGACTGATCCTAAAAAAGTCGCGGTGGTGATGACGTCATGTAACCCGCGCCATACAGAAGGTTTCGAAGGTAACGTACTTTTGGATATCTTCTCAATATCATTTGTAGCCGGTGAGGTGGCAATTAGTAGAGGGTGTGGCCAGGTAGGGTTTTTAAGCAGGCACCTGTAGGGAGGCCTAGAGAGGAGGTCCAATCTTTTTTGGAGTTGTGCTGTTTGGTAGCACTTCTTTGTGTGTTGGTGCACAGACGCGGTCTGGTTGAGCAGGTAGGCCAAGCAAATATTTATTGTGTTGTGTTAGGTTTACAAAGCTTGTTTTTTACTGAATTATGTTTTAAGTGCAGACACAAACATCGTGCTGTCCTGTGACGTTCATGTTGGTTTGTGCGTGATCGGTCTGATGAGCAGGTAGGCTAAATAAATAGTGATTGTTTTGTTTCCTATTTAGGACGCCTTGTTTTATTAATTAGGGAATTGTTTTTAATGCAGACGCAAACATTGTGTATTTGTAGGTCATTTGGTCACGCCCGTTCCTATCTTGGAAGTTAGTCCAGGGTTTGGGGCTGTGTCGCAGGTAATGTGAGGTTTTTTTATACAGTGCTTGTAAGTGTCTTGATTTTATTTTTCTAATGAGATTAAAGTAAACAAAATACGTTTTGTGGTTATTTTTGTGTATTGTTAATTGTGTTTTTGTATTTTTGTATTAGGTTTAGTTGATCGCTGTTCCTCGTGTGTTTGTTTTTTGTTTTGATTTCCCCGTTTAGCCAGTACCTGCATGTGCGCTGTATGCCTCCAGCGCAATGAGTGTATAGATGTTGTGAATCGTACTGGCTAACGGGGTGTTTTCTTTTTTTCTTGTTCCTTGTTTGTATATCACTTCCCAGCCTCGTGTTGCTAGCCAACCCTTGTACTCTCTGTACTATATTGACGCTTTAAAACACATAAACTATTTATTTGCATGAGACTTAAGGTTGTAGTGTCATTGTTTTTTGGTTTGTTTTGAGTGTGCGGTACTTTTATTTAATATGATTTTGGGGTTGTTTGTGTAATGTATTTTGTTTTATTTTGAATTGTCCTGTGTGACCAAGTTGGGATTGTATTGGGGTTTGTAGGGGGTTGGCTGGTTGGTAACATCCGTGTAGGGGGAATGAGTTTTCTGTTCTACAATGTACCTTTTCTTTGATTTGATATGTATTGTTTATTTATCAATAAATCCCTTTTTTTTGTGAGTACATTGAAGTTAGTTTTTTTATCTCCCTTGTTGGAAGGAACGGTTACTCCTCGGTAACATTTTGGCGTAGTCGGCAGGGTAACCAGTTTCTTTTGTGGTATTAAAGGCTGGGAAGTGGATGTTTTTTTTGTTTTTTGTTTTTGGTAGGGAGGAACAGCGATCAGCTCGTGGGACGACTGCTTCTGGCGACATCGGATTGGTCTACTGCAGTTATGGCGGAGGAGCTGCAGCAACTACGGGAGCAGTTAGATCAACTGCGAATTGAAAATGAAAGACTAAGACGACAGCCTCAAGCTGGAGGTTCAGCAATTGGTGTGTCGAGTTCGGTCCCAGAAGGTAATGGACAGCGGCGTGAACAGGCCGCTATATATGTGCCTAGAGAAAGAAAATGTTCGAATTTCTCTGGTAAATTGTCCCCTGGCTCTCTTTCTCTGGAGGATTGGATTGAAGAGGTGGAGAGTTGTATTAGAGGGAGACATATATCTGAATCAGACAAAGCCATGTTTGTTTATGATCATTTAGAGGGAGAGGCTCGGACTGAAATTAAGTTTAGGCCTGAGGAAGTTAAAGAGAACTCCACTGAGATATTTTCAGTGTTGCGTGAACTGTATTGTTCTTCTTCTCCCTATGTAATCCTTCAACAGCAGTTTTTTGATAGAAAACAGAAGGAGGGGGAATCTTTACAACAGTTTTCTCATGCATTAATGGATCTTATGGACAAGGTACGAAAAGCTAACCCTAATGCTGTGTCTGACTATCAGGTGGTTCTGCGAGATCAATTTTGTGAAAATGTTCAGGACCATACCCTTCGTAGAGAACTAAAGAGGTTGGTGAGGCAGAATCTTTCTTTAACTCTCCTTGACCTACGCAAGGAGGCAATGCGTTGGGTGGAGGAGGGACAGCCTCAAAGAAACCGATCAAGTAGAGTAGTTCCTCACTCATTTGAAACTCAAGCTGTTACTACATGTGAAGAGAACCGTGTGGTTGGTTCTGAATTTGCTGAATTGAAAGATATGGTCCTACGACAGCAGGCACAATTGGATTTGATTCTTAAAACTTTGAGTACTCCAGAAGGGGCTGCAAGTAATGTTAATAGATTCCCTAGACCTAGTAGATTTCGTAGAACACCTGATGGCCAACCCATATGTATCAAATGTAATAAAGCTGGTCATATAGCAAGATATTGTACAACCAATATACAAACTAGGCCTGTGCCGGCTGTGGGTTCTAGTGGTGGGGCAGTTGTGGAGTCTGTCTCGTCGGCGGAAAACTAGAGCCCTCCAGGGTGCAGAGCCACACACTGGAGATGAGGACATTAGGCTCAAAAATTGATTCTCATGCTTTTTCTAGTTTAGTAGGGTCTTGTCCAACATTAAAGATTAAAATGGGAACGGTTGAGGTGTTGTGCTTACTAGACACAGGGTCTATGGTTACCACTGTAACAGAGAGTTATTTTAACCATTATTTTTCGGATTTGGGGGAAGGGGATCTCCGTGACTGTGCATGGTTGGCATTGAAAGCTGCAAATGGGATGGATATTCCATGTGTGGGGTATGTAGAACTTGATGTTAGTTTATTTGGGGTTACATTACCTAGGAAAGGGATTTTGATTGTAAAAGATGCCTGTTCACCTAGTATGTATGCTCAGAAGGAGAAGATTCCAGCTGTACTGGGTATGAATATTATCCGAGAGTGTTATGTTAATTTATTTAATGAACATGGTACAGAGCTTTTTCAGATTCCCCAAATACGAGCAGCTACCCCAGCATGGAAACAGGCACTCCGCTGTTGTCAAAAAATTGAAGCTGTGTCACATTCTTCTTCTGAATTTAAGGTGAGAGTTCAGGGTAAAAACCCTGTCCGTGTTGCTGCAGGTACCATGACTATGGTTCCGGTGACCTGTCCACAAGTTTCAGGGGCTGTGATAGAGTTTCTCTTAGAACCTTTGGGGCCAGAGGAAAATGCCCTTCCAGAGGGTTTGCTGTTGTCTCCTTCGCTGGTATATGCAGAGAGAGGGTTAGTGTATGCACCCATTGTTAATGTAGGTAGTACGGAGGTATGGGTGGCACCACGTCGTATTATAGGTACAGTCCAAGTGGTGAACGTGGTTACTGCCACAGGGCCGACATTACAAATATGTCCTGAAAATGTTTATAGTGCTCAGGTGTCTGTTCATGTGGCTGAGCAGTTGTCTGGTGGTAACATTGATCTTCCTTCCTGTAAAGGACTTACTGAACAGGAAGCAGAACTGGCAAAGCAGCTATTAAATAAATATCAGGTCATTTTTTCCACTACTGAGGGTGATATAGGTTGTACAGCTCTGATTAAACATGAGATTCCGTTGGAGGACGATAAACCAGTTAGACAGCCATATAGACGAATCCCTCCCTCTCAGTATGAGTCCGTAAGGGCTCATATTCAGCAGCTTTTGGACAGTAAGGTGATAAGGGAGAGTAGTAGTCCTTACTCGTCCCCGATTGTTCTGGTGCAGAAGCGGGATGGAACAATTAGGATGTGTGTTGACTATCGTCAATTGAATACGAAAACTAGAAAGGACGCTTATCCACTGCCGAGAATTGAAGAGTCTTTGGATGCTCTGACTGGGGCAAGGTGGTTTTCCACCTTAGATTTAGTAAGTGGGTACAATCAGGTTGAGGTAGCTGAGGCAGATAAGGCAAAGACAGCTTTTTGTACTCCCTTTGGGTTGTTCGAATTTAACCGTATGCCCTTTGGGCTGTGTAATGCCCCAGGGACATTCCAAAGACTCATGGAACGGCTGTTTGGGGATAAGCGGTTCTCTTCTTTGCTTTTGTATCTGGATGATATAATTGTATTTTCCTCTTCTGTACAGGAGCATTTGTCACGGCTGGAGGAGGTCTTTAAGCGATTGCAGATGGAAGGTCTTAAGATTAAATTGAGCAAATGCAGTTTTTTTCAGAAGCAGGTGAAGTATTTGGGGCACCTAGTGTCTGAGCAGGGGGTTTCCACTGACCCCGACAAAGTGGCAGCAGTAAAAGAATGGAGTTGCCCAGTACACTTGGCAGAGCTTCGTTCATTTTTAGGTTTTGCCAGCTATTATCGCCGGTTTATTGATGGATTTGCTAAGCTGGCTAAGCCTCTTCATGAATTGGTAACAAGATTGAGTGGTTCTGCAAGAAAGGGCAAGACTCCAAGGCTGCCTTTAGCCTCTGTGTGGGATGCAGAGTGTGAGAACAGTTTCCAAACATTAAAGACAAAGCTGGTTACTGCACCTGTGCTTGCTTATGCAGATTTCCGTAAGCCATTTGTTCTGGAGATAGACGCAAGCCATCAGGGTTTGGGGGCAGTTTTATCCCAGGAGCAGAGTGGTAAGCTTCGTCCCATTGCTTATGCCAGTAGGGGTCTGCGGAGGACAGAGCGGAATATGGAGAACTATAGCTCCATGAAACTGGAGTGTTTGGCCCTAAAATGGGCTGTATGTGATAAGTTTAGAGAATATTTGTTGGGGAATGACTTTGTTATTTATACCGACAATAATCCTCTCTGTCACCTGCAGACCTCAAAGTTGGGTGCTCTTGAACAGCGATGGTTATCCCAGTTGGCTTCTTTTAATTTTGTGATGAAGTACCGCCCAGGAAGGGTTAATCAAAATGCGGACGCACTGTCTCGACAGGCCATGAACAATGTGTTTCCAGGAACCAAACTTCCCCAACTGTTACAGCAGCAGGTGAGGGGAAGATCTCCAGAGCGGGTAGTGGTGAGTGGCAGTGAGGTTGCTGCATTGCCTGGATGTTCACAGGTAGATCTTTCTCATTTGCAGAAGGCAGACCCAGTTATCGGCCCTATTGCCAAGGCTTGGGAGGCAGGTAGCGTTTTGCGTTCTTCAGAGTTTACTGGTGGGGGTCGAGAGGTAAAGGAACTGGCTAGGCAGTGGGACCGATTGTGTGAGAAGGATGGGTGCTTATATCGTTTAGTGTACACACCTGATGGTCATCGAGAGATATATCAGTTACTGTTACCTCAAAAACTTCAAAGGGAGGTGTTTTGTAGTTTGCATGACAGTCATGGGCATCAAGGAAGAGACCGAACGGTAGAATTAGTGAAGCGTCGCTGTTACTGGCCAGGGATGGTGAGAGATGTGGAGCAGTGGTGTCGGGAATGTCAGCGGTGCATCCTCGCTAAAGCGGTTCAACCAAAAGTGAGGTCTTTTATGGGAACACTACAAGCATCCCGGCCTCATGAAATTTTGGCTGTCGATTTTACCGTGTTGGAACCTGCAAGTGATGGGAGGGAGAATGTGTTGGTGCTCACTGATGTTTTTTCTAAGTTCACTCAGGCCATCCCTACTCGGGATCAGCGAGCAAGTACTGTGGCGGAGGTTTTGGTCCGGCATTGGTTCCATTTATTTGGGGTCCCTTGTCGTCTGCATTCTGACCAAGGGCGAAATTTTGAAAGTAACCTTATTAGTCAGTTATGTAAGGTTTATGGTATACAGAAGAGTCGCACTACCCCGTACCATCCACAGGGAAATGGGCAGTGCGAACGGTTTAATCGTACTCTCCATGATTTGTTGCGGACTTTGCCTCCAGAGAAAAAGAGGCGGTGGCCTCAACATCTGCCACAGCTTGTTTACGCTTATAACACCACAGTGCATTACTCCACTGGTATGAGCCCGTATTTTTTAATGTTTGGATGTGAACCCAAATTACCAGTTGATTTCTTGTTAAATAATCAATTGGAAGAGACTGCAGAGACACCTGAGCAGTGGATCGTGGAACATCAAGGTAGGCTTCAGGCAGCATACGGTGAGGTACAGGAGAGACTGAGAGAAAAGGTTGCCCGTCGTAACAGACGTGATGAGGATAGAGTAAATGATAAGGGTCTTGGAGAAGGCGAGTTGGTCTATCTCAAAAGCCATCATCGTGGACGACATAAAATTCAGGATGTGTATGATTCATGTCTGTATAAGGTGGTGCGTGAACCAGGAGAGCAGGGCGTTGTGTATTCTGTTGCTCCTGTGTTTCAGGCTGGGCCTGTGAAGCAGGTCCATCGGATGGAAATGCGAAAGGCGTTTATTGACCCTGTCTTAGATGATGTAGACTCGACTGTGTCCGAAGCGGTTGGCTTGAATAGTGGGTCTACCACTGATTCAGATAGTGATTCGGCCTCATGTATATTATTGCAAGATGATTGTGATGGGTCACCTCCTAGGACGGGTGAGGATAGTGCCTTGGAGGGTTCCCCTGTATCAGAGGCTCAACCCCTAGAGCCGAGGCGTTCTAGGAGAAGTACAGCGGGTCGGCATTCAAACCCTTATAGATTGCCTCGAGCTGCAGTTGCACCCGTAGTTGGGGAGGAGTTGTAGTCCCAGAGACAGATGTGATATGCTGTTTATGGTAATGAGAACACTTCTTTGTGTGTGCATCGGCGGGTCGCCGATTAATTTCTGGGGGGAAGAATGTAGCCGGTGAGGTGGCAATTAGTAGAGGGTGTGGCCAGGTAGGGTTTTTAAGCAGGCACCTGTAGGGAGGCCTAGAGAGGAGGTCCAATCTTTTTTGGAGTTGTGCTGTTTGGTAGCACTTCTTTGTGTGTTGGTGCACAGACGCGGTCTGGTTGAGCAGGTAGGCCAAGCAAATATTTATTGTGTTGTGTTAGGTTTACAAAGCTTGTTTTTTACTGAATTATGTTTTAAGTGCAGACACAAACATCGTGCTGTCCTGTGACGTTCATGTTGGTTTGTGCGTGATCGGTCTGATGAGCAGGTAGGCTAAATAAATAGTGATTGTTTTGTTTCCTATTTAGGACGCCTTGTTTTATTAATTAGGGAATTGTTTTTAATGCAGACGCAAACATTGTGTATTTGTAGGTCATTTGGTCACGCCCGTTCCTATCTTGGAAGTTAGTCCAGGGTTTGGGGCTGTGTCGCAGGTAATGTGAGGTTTTTTTATACAGTGCTTGTAAGTGTCTTGATTTTATTTTTCTAATGAGATTAAAGTAAACAAAATACGTTTTGTGGTTATTTTTGTGTATTGTTAATTGTGTTTTTGTATTTTTGTATTAGGTTTAGTTGATCGCTGTTCCTCGTGTGTTTGTTTTTTGTTTTGATTTCCCCGTTTAGCCAGTACCTGCATGTGCGCTGTATGCCTCCAGCGCAATGAGTGTATAGATGTTGTGAATCGTACTGGCTAACGGGGTGTTTTCTTTTTTTCTTGTTCCTTGTTTGTATATCACTTCCCAGCCTCGTGTTGCTAGCCAACCCTTGTACTCTCTGTACTATATTGACGCTTTAAAACACATAAACTATTTATTTGCATGAGACTTAAGGTTGTAGTGTCATTGTTTTTTGGTTTGTTTTGAGTGTGCGGTACTTTTATTTAATATGATTTTGGGGTTGTTTGTGTAATGTATTTTGTTTTATTTTGAATTGTCCTGTGTGACCAAGTTGGGATTGTATTGGGGTTTGTAGGGGGTTGGCTGGTTGGTAACATCCGTGTAGGGGGAATGAGTTTTCTGTTCTACAATGTACCTTTTCTTTGATTTGATATGTATTGTTTATTTATCAATAAATCCCTTTTTTTTGTGAGTACATTGAAGTTAGTTTTTTTATCTCCCTTGTTGGAAGGAACGGTTACTCCTCGGTAACACATTATTGATATTTTTACAGTGAAATAAATGTATTTGGTCTTGTATAATTATTTGTTGGTCAATAGTGATTAAGTTTATGGCTCGCTTTTATGCGGATCAGGAAGCTTTCGCGTCCAATTGTAAAGACCTTACGGCACGCCCCTACCTCTTGCCACGCCCCTACCTCTCGCCACGCCCATTGCTCCAGCCTGCAGTTACCTCTACTTGGCCAAACTGGACAGCTCTGTTGATGTTATATGTTATGTTTACGTCCATGTGTTTATTACCCAGAACAAGTGCACGTCTATAGGCAACCTATTTACCGCAGTGGCTTGCACACAAACACAAACAGATGTGAAATTTATAGCTATTTAGCTGGTCATTACGTAGACATGGGTTGAAAAAAAAATAGACTAAAAATAGTCAATATTTTAGTGCACCAGTGTCTCTAGTAAGACCAGAAAGCCTGTTAAGTGCAGAGCGCCCCCTGCTGGAGAGGAAAAGCATTCACATACCGTGATGACGTGCTTCCAGTTATTAACATCCTATTTATAACTATAAAAGTGATATGAATTTTATGTACATTCATAACAATATATATTGTGTTTTATTACCTTGGCATTAAAAAAAAAGGTAACACTTTACAATACGGGTGCACTAATAAGCATTAATTAATTGCTTAACTAATGCACAGATAATACTGAATTAATGTGTAACTAATGATTATCTAAGCTATTCATTATTGATTACCACATTATGAACTAATTCAATTTCAGAGTCTGTATGGTTAATGTATTAGTTCATACATGAATTGTTATTAATTAAATATGTAATTGTGAATTAATTCCCTAATAACTCATTTTTGAACTAATAGTGTTAATTAATATGTTAATTACCAGAATGAGCCAAAGCGTTGTATTTCAACTTCCAGATAATACAGGTACACTAATATGCATTAATACATGATTAATTACTTCATTGTTAGTGCAAATTCATGTATAAATTACTACACTCACTAAATGACTAGTTAATAGTGATGTGCCTCAACAAGTTAAGTCATAACATAATGATACCTTTGCAAATCATTAGCTAATGATTAATTAAAGCAGACAACTGGAAGTTGAAGTGCATAGATTTGACTAATTGTGGTAATTAACACATTAATTTACACTATTAGTTAACAAAATAGGTTATTAAGGAATTAATACACAATGACACATTGAATTAGCAATTCATGTATTACTTAATCTATTAATCATATAGACTCTTTATTAGTTTGCTGATGCAGTAATCATTAATTAATGGTTTAGTTCTTCATGAATCATACATTAACTCATGATTATCTATGCATTAGTTAAACATGAATTAATGCATATTAGTGCACCCGTATTGTAAAGTGTTACCAAAAAAAATGCTATAAGTGTTTATAATACAGCTGCCAAGGGAGTGACGTGGATTTGACTTCTCTCTTCTAACCGTAATCAATCTCTGTTTATTTTCCCCATTTTAGAAAGTCGTGAAAACTCTGGAACCCTGGAAGTGTGAAAGGGAGCTCATATGGGGAAACAAACTCATTAGATTAATATGAGTAAATAAAATAAATATTTAGTTTATGCCAGGAAATCTTTAAGACATACAAAAATTATAATTTAATAATCATTTAAAAATATAAAAGTGATGAAATTGATAATCATGTAAACATTTACATAATGTATTAATAATGTAAAGCTGTGTATTTTCCTCCAGGAGGCGCTCAACGTCATACATGTAATAAAACGTGGAGAGACTCTTCAACCTCTTCGGACTCAGCGGTGAAGTGGTCTCTGGACTGATCGGAACCAGCGGTGAAGAAATCTCTGGACTGGTCGGAACCAGCGGTGAAGGAGTCTCTGGGCTGGATGGCGTCAGTGGCGAGGGCTCTGGGCTGGACGGGACCAGCAGCGAGGGCTCTGTGCTGGACGGGACCAGCTGTGAAGGCGGCTCTGTGCTGGACGGGACCAGCTGTGAAGGCGGCTCTGTGCTGGACAGGACCAGCGGTGAAGAAGGCTCTGGGCTGGACGGGACCAGCGGTGAAGAAGGCTCTGGGCTGGACGGGACCAGCGGTGAAGAAGGCTCTGGGCTGGATGGGACCAGCGGTGAAGAAGGCTCTGGGCTGGACGGGACCAGCGGTGAAGAAGGCTCTGGGCTGGACGGGCTGGACGGGACCAGCGGTGAAGAAGGCTCTGGGCTGGACGGGTCCAGCGGTGAAGAAGGCTCTGGGCTGGACGGGACCAGCGGTGAAGAAGGCTCTGGGCGGGATGGAACCAGCGGTGAAGAGGGCTCTGGGCTGGACGGGACCAGCGGTTAAGAGGGCTCTGGGCTGGACGGGACCAGCGGAGAAGGCTCAGGGCTGGACGGGACCAGCGGTGAAGAAGGCTCTGGGCTGGACGGGACCAGCGGTGAAGAGGGCTCTGGGCTGGACGGGACCAGCGGTGAAGAGGGCTCTGGGCTGGACGGGACCAGCGGTGAAGAAGGCTCTGGGCTGGACGGGACCAGCGGTGAAGAGGGCTCTGGGCTGGACGGGACCAGCGGTGAAGAAGGCTCTGGGCTGGACGGGACCAGCGGTGAAGAGGGCTCTGGGCTGGACGGGACCAGCGGTGAAGAAGGCTCTGTGCTGGACGGGACCAGCGGTGAAGAAGGCTCTGGGCTGGACGGGACCAGCGGTGAAGAGGGCTCTGGGCTGAACGGGACCAGCGGTGAAGAAGGCTCTGTGCTGGACGGGACCAGCGGTGAAGAAGGCTCTGGGCTGGACGGGACCAGCGGTGAAGAAGGCTCTGGGCTGGACGGGACCAGCGGTGAAGAAGGCTCTGGGCTGGACGGGTCCAGCGGTGAAGAAGGCTCTGGGCTGGACGGGACTAGCGGAGAAGGCTCAGGGCTGGACGGGACCAGCGGTGAAGAAGGCTCTGTGCTGGCTAAGACCAGCGATGAAGAAGGCTCTGTGCTGGACGGGACCAGCGGTGAAGAAGGCTCTGGGCTGGACGGGACCAGCGGTGAAGAAGGCTCAGGGCTGGACGGGCTGGACAGGCTGGACGGGACCAGCGGTGAAGAAGGCTCTGGGCTGGACGGGTCCAGCGGTGAAGACGGCTCTGGGCTGGACGGGACTAGCGGAGAAGGCTCAGGGCTGGACGGGACCAGCGGTGAAGAAGGCTCTGGACTGGTCGGAACCAGCGGTGAAGAAATCTCTGGACTGGTCGGAACCAGCGGTGAAGGAGTCTCCTTCCACGCCCAGCCAACCTGCATTGCTGGGGTTTAGCCAATACCCCAGCATGCCCACTGTACCTGGCAAGAGGTTCCTTATAGCACATCTTGAGCTGCTGCCCAAAAGCATTGGAAGAGGGGAGGAAAGTGTAGTGCCATGACCAGGTGCTGAAGGCAGTAGCTGACACCATCTGCATCGCAATCCAAAAGAGCAAACATCAGCTCCCAGTAAGGCACAACATTGCCTTTGTGGAGCCCAGGGCCTCAAATGGGCTGCTAGCCTCAGCTTGTGACTGCCAGCTGAAGGTTTACCTAGGGAAGCAGGTAAGACTGTTCCAAGCAAGTGATCATGTTGGAACTTACTGTACCTTGGGAAGACGGGATAGGGGAGGCCCATGAGCACAAGAAGGGTATCTCGAATTGTCAGAGGAATGTAGAAGGTATGGGTGGAGGGCCCACTGCAAGCCCATTGAGCGAGGCTGCAGGGACTTCACTAGACAGTCTCTACACCGGACACTCAGTCTCCTTGGTATTAGAGGGTTGCAGGAAAGAAGAGCCACCAAGAACATCACAGAAGCTACAGGAAAAAAAAAACATCAAGGTGGCTGTGGATCAAGAGGGGTGATCCATGGGTAAGTGCACTACTTGGACACAAGCCGGGGATTGATCACCCATTGATCAAGGTCTTCAGGATCACCAGGAACTAAAGGCAGGTGTGTGGGCAGGTTGGAACTTCACTCTGCAGGACGTTGGTCCTCCACGACCAGGACTGGACACCACTGTTGTAAGTGATCAATCTAGCAGTCATTCTGGATCTCTGAATTGTCGTGTTCAGAACATCTTGCAGGGGATCTCAGCTCTGGCTCTCGAGGACCACTGTCCTGCTGACTTTAGCACCAAACCTAGTCCGACACACCTGAACAAGCTAATCAAGCTATTTTGGTTTACTGACTAGAAAGTCACAAGCAGATGAGTTTGATCAGGTGTGGACATAAACTCTGCAAGAGTTAAGAACTCCTAACATACTGATAAGTCAATAATCACTGATAAAAAATTTATACATTTGAATTTGTATAGATTTATGCAATATTTGATTTTTCCCCTCCTTTTTATTATGTGCCAACCACAGCTAAAAACAATTCAATGGCCACTCAGGCACAGGTAGGCTTGCTGAGATAGTTAGTGTTACTGGTGTGCCACACACCGATTACATCACTTGCCCACAGAGATAATTTGTTTGAATAAGAAAAATCTAGAACCTTAATGAAGTGGGCATTAAGTCTAAGCTAACTAAAGAGATAGCAAATCTTGAGCCCCACAAAGATAATGCCAGAGGTTTTTTGACCCCCAAGACAGATATATAAAACAGGTCTTTCTTCTTAAAGACCTCCGAGGGACCTCTCGTGGAAATCTCTTAAAAAACGACTAAGACTGCTTTTACATGATCAAAATGCATCAGATTAATTTAAACTTATAACCAAATTTAGACTTATAACCAAATATCGTTCAACTGCATAATTTTATATCATGTCTACAACCTATATATGTGACGATTATGCCTGATGGATGATACCCCCTTTTGAGGCAAAGACTCCAATGAAGGAAATCCCCATCAAAGACCAACACAAACGCATGTCCACAAAAGGGGAAATGAAACAGATATCTAAATTTATAAACTCATGATTTTGAGTAATCATGAAATCCAGATTTCCTTTTACATAGTAACAGAAGGGTTTGCTGGATTATACAAATGTAGAACTAATCATATTTGAGAATAATTATGTAATGTATCATGTTACTTTTGCCAATGCTCCTATTCTATAAAAATGGTGATATTCTTTTTGCTGGTGGGATTCTCTCTGAAATTGGTCTGAGGTCCTCCAGCCGTGATTAAAGCACATTGGAAGGCATTGTCTGGAGTCTGTCTAGTTAATGCTGTGCAGCAGGTTAGTGGAACAGTAGAGACCTTATTCCCAATTAATAGAATTCGTAGGGCTCATGACGTTGACCGACTCAGCTGACGTCAGTGTTGACTAGACGCTTGGGTGTCGACTGGAGACAGGTAAACCTCAGTCAGGTGCCTTGGGGAAAAACTACCACAATGCAAAGCGGTTTCTTTTTCTCCAGGAGGCGCTCAACATAATAAATGCAATAGAATATGGAGAGACTCATGAACCTCAGAGTGAAAAGCTTTATTGATAAAGGCAAGCAAATACATATGACAAATATACAGCAGTAGTAAAGTGAGATATATGTCTCTTTATGCATTTTTTGTATCAAAGAGAAATATAAACAAAGCTGTTCAAATATGATTTTTTTAAAAATTCTGACGCTGAAAGAGGTCAGAATCTGAAATAATCATCAGTATATATATGACAAAAACACAAGAACAAAAAAATTCACATTTGAAGAACCTTAAAAGTTCAGCGTTCTGCTTTAGATTTCAATACTTCCTGGAAAAGATGAACATATAAATCCATAAATGAATAAATCTCAGAAATAATACTATATTCAAAATCAGTTTGTGAGAAATGACATCATCAATCATGTACCTGATGTGTGAATATGTGCTTGATCTCGTTCAGCTCTTCTGGATCTGATGTCATAAACCAGAATGATGACAGTAGCCACGCCCACCAGAGCAGAGAGGACCAATCGGATCACAGCTTCAGTAGGACCACAACAGTGGACAGAGTCTGAGGAATAAACACATCAAACTGAGATCAGATCAGTCAATAAACACTAATATCAGCGCTGACATCAACTAATATCAGTGCTGTCGTACCTGCACATGTGTGACAGAGTGTGTTGATGTCCAGATGTGTGGTCTGGTTGCTGATGGGATTGGTCAGCACACAGCTGTAGGGGTTTTTATCCTGATATTCCACCTCCAGAGGTAGAGAGAGACTGATGCTGAGATCAGACGCACTGATGCTGGACAATACACTCATTCCTGCGTACCAGGAGAGAGTCACATGACTCACATTCACCACTGATGAACACACCAATGAACATGACGATGAAGAACAGTGTGAAGTGTTACTGATGATGGGAACAGGCAGACGAGCTGGAAAATATGAGAGAATAAAGATAAATGAGGATGAATAAAGATATTCAAGCAGACGAGGAAGAAACATCGAGAGGAACCGAGATTATCAAAAGTAGAGCATTTAAAACAATCTGATATAGAAAGTTAAATACAAGCCTAAACCATTTTAACAATAAAACAATATGTTGATAGCAAAATGATAATATACTTGTCTAGATTTAGACTTTAAAAGCTGTAATAAATACAAGAAGTGATAATTAACTCACTAAAGACAGTGAGGCTGAACCTCTTGATCACACTGTTGATCTGTAGTTTATAATCTCCAGTGTGTTCAGTTGTGGTGTTTGTGATGGTCAGAGATCCAGTTTGGTCGTCCAGCTTCAGTCTGTCTCTGAATCTCCCATCAAGAACATCATCATATACAGTGATGCCTTTGGGCCGTTTATTGATTCCAGTTATTAAAGTGGTTTCAGGTCCAAACAACCACAAAATCCGAACACCATCCTTCATTTCGGTATCAGAGTCTAGAGTGACTGAATCTCCCTCCATCACTAAGTTGTCATCTGTATCACCAAAAACACACACAGTACAAACAGAAACAGGGTTTGTCACAGATTAAGACTTTCATGATTTCATGATAGTTCAAAATGTAAATTTCAAGTGAATAATATATGTAACTAGGCAGTCAACTTTGAAAACGAGGAGAGGATCTCAGTGCAGGGGATTTATCAATAAACAATAATAATAATAAGAAACAATAATAATAATAAGATACAAAACAAAGAACTTAGAACTAAACACAAGTAACAGAACTGACAACTATAACAACTATATATATACAGGTGCTGGTCATATAATTAGAATATCATCCAAAAGTTGATTTATTTCAGTAATTCCATTCAAAAAGTGAAATTTGGATATATATATATATTACACACAGACTGATATATTTCAAATGTTTATTTCATTTAATTGTGATGATTAAAACTGACAACTAATGAAAATCCTGTATCTCCAAAAATTTGAATATAACTTAAGACCAATACAAAAAAAGGATTTTTAGAAATGTTGGCCAACTGAAAAGTATGAACATGAAAAGTATGAGCATGTGTCACTCAATACTTAGTAGGGGCTCCCAATTTTGCCTGAATTACTGCAGCAATGCGGCGTGGCGTGGAGTCGATCAGTCTGTGGCAAAACTGACAAAAGGTCATTGCTAAAGAGGCTGGCTGTTCACAGAGCTCTGTGTCCAAGCACATTAATAGAGCGGCGAAGGGAAGGAAAAGATGTGGTAAAAAAAAGTGTACAAGCAATAGGGATAACCGCACCTTGGAGAGGATTGTGAAACAAAACCCATTAAAAATGTGGGGAAGATTCACAAAGAGTGGACTGAGCTGGAGTCAGTGCTTCCAGAACCAGACGTATGCAAGACATGGGTTTCAGCTGTCGCATTCCTTGTCAAGCCACTCTTGAACAAGACACAGCGTCAGAAGAAGTGTCTAAAGACAAAAAGGACTGGACTGCTGCCGAGTGGTCCAAAGTTATGTTCTCTGATGAAAGTAAATTTAGCATTTCCTTTGGAAATCAAGGTCCCAGAGTCTGGAGGAAGAGAGGAGAGGCACGTAATCCACGATGCTTGAAGTCCAGTGTAAAGTTTCCACAGTCAGTGATGGTTTGGGGTGCCATGTCATCTGCTGGTGTTGGTCCACTGTGTTTTCTGAGGGGTCAACGCAGCCGTCTACCAGGAAGCTTTAGAGCACTTCATGCTTCTGCTGCTGACCAACTTTATGGAGATGCAGATTTCATTTTCCACCAGGACTTGGCACCTGCACACAGTGCCAAAGCTACCAGTACCTGGTTTAAGGACCATGTATCCCTGTTCTTAATTGGCCAGCAAACTCGCCTGACCTTAACCCTATAGAAAATCTATGGGGTATTGTGAAGAGGAAGATGCGATACGCCAGACCCAACAATGCAGAAGAGCTGAAGGCCACTATCAGAGCAACCTGTGCTCTCATAACACCTGAGCAGTGCCACAGACTGATCGACTCCACGCCACGCCGCATTGCTGCAGTAATTTAGGCAAAAGGACCCGCAACTAAGTATTGAGTGCTGTACATGCTCATACTTTTCAGTTGGCCAATATTTCTAAAAATCCTTTTTTTTGTATTGGTCTTAAGTAATATTCTAATTTTCGGAGATACTGAATTTGGGATTTTCATTAGTTGTCAGTTTTTAATCATCACAGTTAAATGAAATAAACAATTGAAATATATCAGTAATGAATGAATATAATCTCCAAATTTCACTTTTTGAATGGAATTACTGAAATAAATCAACTTTTTGATGACATTCTAATTATATGACCAGCAGCTGTATATATATATATATATATATATACACACACACAGAGGGTAATAATGATAAGACACCTGGGAACAATCAGAGACTATAATAAGAAAAACTACAAAAGACTACAAACATGAAACAAAATCAGGAAATAAGTCAAATAAGTCCAAACCAGATACAGAGAACATATGAGAATATAATGCAACAAAACAGACAAAAAAAAGAAGCAAAATGGTGTGTGCATTCATTATTGCATCCACTCAAAAAAATGATATGTTGGCTTTACTTAACTTTTTTATGTAAACAGGTTCCACTGGTTCCACATAACTATGTTTCGTTAAACAAACATAATATGTTCATGTAACTTCAACATCATGGAATTTGGTCATTTTAAGCGACCCAATTAAACTGAGCTAATGAGTTAATTAAGTGAATAACTGAGTGATGATTGAGCATTATTGAAGACACCTGATGTTAACAAGCAGAATCTCTGAAGGAGAAAACCGGAATGTTTAAGTCACCATTATGGAGATAAGTATTTGTTTTAGTTGGGCTCTTGACCATTAACTTATTAACTTTAGATTTTGTTTGGTTGCTGTACATGAGTTATAACAGCCGGATGAACAATAAACAAAGGTCATCTGATGGTGTTGGTTGTGTTTTAACATAATCATTATTTCACAATCATTTGACCTGAGTCACTGAACTTATATTAAACCAAATTTCTGAGTTAAGTTTACCTTACGAATAATAGCAGCACTGTCATCGTAGAGCATACTATTTTTAGACTTTTCAATGAATTTTAAATGATCAAATCAATAAATAAAAGAAACTTCCTAAAAAATATTTTGAGTAAGCACACACAGACATCAAGAATCAGCCTGTGAATCTCAACAATGGTGACAATTATAAAGCATGTTGCAGTGCATTCTGGGTGCCACCAATCAAAACTCATTCATGGCTCCCATCATGCATTGCTGCATGAATAAATAATGAGCTTATGATCTGTTTGTCACCATTGCTGAGATTCATATGCTGATTCTTGATGTCTGTGTGTGCCTACTCAGGATATTTTTTTTAGAAGTTTATTTTTTATTTCTTGATTTGATAATTTGAATTTCATTGAAAAGGCTAAAAATAGTATGCTCTACAAAGACAGTAAGGTAAACTTAACTTAGAAATTGGGTTCAATATAAGTTCAGTGATTGAGGTCAAATGATTGTGTTAAATCACAACCAACACCATCAGATTTCATTGTTCATCTGGCTGTTATAACTCATGTACAGCAACCAAACAAAATCTAAAGTTAATAAGTTAATGGTCAAGAGCCCAACTAAAACAAATACTTATCTCCATAATGGTGACTTAAACATTCCGGTTTTCTCCTTCAGAGATTCTGCTTGTTAACATCAGGTGTCTTCAATAATGCTCAATCATCACTCAGTTATTCACTTAATTAACTCATTAGCTCAGTTTAATTGGGTCGCTTAAAATGACCAAATTCCATGATGTTGAAGTTACATGAACATATTATGTTTGTTTAACGAAACAAAGTTATGTGGAACCGGTGGAACCTGTTTACATAAAAAAGTTAAGTAAAGCCAACATATCATTTTTTTGAGTGTCTTTAACCTAAATATTTAAACAGTTGAAACTGATATTTAACTCACCATAGACATTGAGACTGAAAATCATCCTCTTATAGTTGATCTCTAGTTCATAATTATCTGTGTCTCTGAATATGGTGTTTGTGATGGTCAGAGATCCAGTTTTATGATCCAGCTTCAGTCTGTCTCTGAATCTCCCATCAAGAACATCATCATATACAGTGATTCTGTCGGCCTGCTTATTGATTTCAGCAATTAAATTGTTTTTAATCCTCCACTGAATCACATCATCATCCTTCATTTCAGTAAGATCAGAGTTTAGAGAGACTGAATCTCCCTTCTTTACTGACACTGACTCCAGTCCTGAATCATCCACACAGAGAACAAACAGAAACAGGGTTCGTCACAGATTAGGACAGTTATTTGAAGGTTTACTAAAGTAAATAGTTTAAAATTTAAATTTGAAGTTAATATTATCATAAAACAACAGACGCAAAATGGAGTTTGGATTAATAATTGTATGATGTGCTGATTAACACAGGTCAAAAAAATATTTAACTCACCACCATAGACAGCAAGAGTAAAAGGCTTGATCTCACTGTTGATCAGTCGTTCATAAACTCCAGCATGTTCAGTTGTGGTGTGTGTGATGGTCAGAGATCCAGTTTGATTGTCCAGCTTCAGTCTGTCTCTGAATCTCCCATCAAGAACATCATCATATACAGTGATTCTGTCGGCCCGTTTATTGATTTCAGCTATTAATGTGTTTTCAAACCTCCACTGAATCACATCATCATCCTTTATTTCAGTAAGACCAGAGTTTAGAGAGACTGAGCTTCTCTCCCACACTGACACTGATGTCACTGAATCATCAAACACACCTGAAGAAGTTTTCACAGAGTAAAAGTTTAAAATCACTTAATGTTGGTTTGATGAAGATTCACTAAAATCCTTGTAATCATTCAAATGTGAAATAGATTTTATACAGAAAAATAACTAAAAAGAAAGAATTTTACTACAACTAAGACTAATGCTGTTGGGTATTTAAGCTTCATATTTGACTGAATCAATCACTAATAACTGAATACCTTGAAAAACTTTCAAATCAAACTTGACCTCACATTTATTTCTATGAGAATAACAGTGAGTGTTAATCCTCTCTTACTATTTTAACCAGTATTTTTTTTTCCATGGTAACAAATAGGAAAACAACTGAAGTCATAAACTCACCATCCAGACGCCAGAAACACAAACAGAGCAAAACTAATTTGAGAATCATTTTCTTCATCGGTTCACTGAAAAGCCCACGATAGTAACTCTTAATGTCTAAAACACTCAGATTGATCTGAAACACGACTGAACTGTGATATTTATCTAGTCGTGACCTCAGTCACAGTTTCCGTTCACACGTTTGTCTCCTTTAACATCATGAGAATCAACAAGCTTTTGCTGATCTTACATTTTCAAATGAATTCTGGCCCAGAATAAAAAAAAAAATAATAGCAGAAGAGAGAAATATATTTGATTTGTTTTCTTGGATCTACTGGTGTGTTATTAGTGTTAGCTATCAATCATATTCGATCATTTTGATAAAAAAAAAAATATATATATTTTTTTTCTAGAGTTTCTTAACTCTTAACAATAATTTTGCTAAATGTATCTATTAAATGTATTATGGACAGCTGACTCCAGAAGTTTTCCAAATACTTTGTGTAGCGCACACATAACCATACTCATTTGTTATTGTCCTTAAGACTTTAAAGGGATAGTTCACTTTGAAATTAATTTTTGATATGTTTTAGCTTACCTCAAGGGTATCCAAGATGTAGGTGTCTTTGTGTCCGCAGTATTTTCAATTTTGATATTTTTAGGTCAAACCGTTCTTGTCTGTCAGTCATATAATGCAGGTCTATGGTCACCACCTCAAAGAGCATGCACAGAGAAGTCCAAATTAAACATGATTTAATGACTCGTAAATGTAAGTACACATTGATGGCCTAAGACACGAAACGAGCGGTTTGTGTGAGAAAACGAACAGTATTTATATCGTTTTTACCTCTTGTAAACACAGCCACGTCCAAGTGATCTGAGGGTGCGGGCGCTTCGGTCTTTCTCGGAAAGCGCCGGAAGTGAAACCTCGCGATGTTTCTACTCCAGACTCAGTCCACTGCTTCCGCGGGTCCCCCAAGGTCTGGAATTGGTCCTTCTCCACAATCTTCCTCAGGGTCCGGTCACCTCTTCTCGTTGTGCAGCGTTTTTTGCCACACTTTTTCCTTCCCACAGACTTCCCACTGAGGTGCCTTAATACAGCACTCTGGGAACAGCCTATTTGTTCAGAAATTTCTTTCTGTCTTACCCTCTTGCTTGAGGGTGTCAATGATGGCCTTCTGGACAGCAGTCAGGTCGGCAGTCTTACCCATGATTGCGGTTTTGAGTAATGAAACAGGCTGGGAGTTTTTAAAAGCCTCAGGAATCTTTTGCAGGTGTTTAGAGATAATTAGTTGATTCAGATGATTAAGTTAATAGCTTGTTTAGAGACCCTTTTCATGATATGCTAATTTTTTGAGACAGGAATTTGGGGTTTTCATGAGCTGTATGCCAAAATCATCAGTATTAAAACAATAAAAGCCCTGAAATATTTCAGTTGGTGTGCAATGAATCTAAAATATATGAAAGTTTAATTTTTATCATTACATTATGGAAAATAATGAACTTTATCACAATATGTAAATTTTTTGAGAAGGACCTGTATATTTGAATTTAGAATATTCATTGACAGCCCTACCACAGTATATAAAGATGCACGGCAAAGACTGAAGAAAGGCATAGAAAAGGCCAAAAAACCTACAAATAAATGATTGAAAATCATTTCAGCAGTGGTCGGAGTATGTGGCAAGGCATCAGGAATGTCTCTGACTATAAGAGCAACTCTGTCTGTTCCCACTCTGATGCTGGACTGATTAACAAGCTTAACACCTTATTTGCTCGATTTGAAGTTGATAATATCATAAAATGTGCAACAATCCCAGCAGCAGAGACTGAACAGACACTTATATTGAGCACATTAGGTACAGTGTACATTGCGGAGGATTAATCCATGGAAATCTACAGGCCTTAAAGAATGTGCTGGACAGTTAGCTGAGGTATTTACAAGTACCTGAAGCAATTTGAATACTGTCCAGTTGCCCTAATAATAATGAAGTTCTTTGAAAGACTGGTCCCTGCATGTTAAGATCCACAGAGGATGCCATCTCTTTGACCATCCTGGGATTGGGAATGAAACAATCCATTGTTAAAAGCGCTATATAAATGAAGATGACTTGACTTGACCATCCACACCAACCTGTCCCACTTGGACAGACAGGGCACATGTGAGAAAGTTATATGTTGACTTTAGGTCTGCTTTTAATACTGTCATCCCCACTCACTCTTAAACTTCTTGATCTAGCACTCAGCTCATCATTATGTAACTGGATCCTGAATTTTCTGTCAGAGCGTCCTCAGGTGGTGAGATTTGGCACACCGCAAGGATGTGTCCTGCCCGAGCTTTTCACACATGACTGTGTTCCTGCACCTTCTAATAACATCATTGTAATGTTTGCGAAACAGTGAAACACAATAGTAGCTGCATTTCCATTACCCTGAAAATTGCGCAAATGGAAAATATGCCCAATGGAAACACGTCAGTTTCGCAAAAACTCCCTTATAAATCGCAAAAAAGTTTTTACTCTGCCATGAGGTGGATTTTCAGGCAATTCGAAAAAGGAATATTTCGCAAAACTGCAATGGAAACTAAAAATATATTTCTATTTACAGGTCACCTGACGTACCTAAAAGTTGGTCATTCTTTAAAGATATATGGTGTGTTTGGACAAAAGACGAGACAGAGTTCTTCATTAAACTCATAAAAGACAAAATAATTATGTAAATACTGGATTCTAAACGACAAAGAAATGCCACAATTTATCAAGACCTTGAAGCAGATATTGGGAGAAACCCCAGAAAAACCTAATATGTGTCGCTCACAAGTATAAGGGTCTTTCCTTGCCATTAATGCTTGGATAACACGCCTACGTCTCCTTCCTTTAAAAATAATGGCCATTGCAGTGGCTGCGATATATGTAAACCTACCAACATCCGTAGCCATGATTTTTTGTAATGACTTATCGCAAGAAGAAAAAAAAACAAAAAAAGTTTTAGTCGCATAACATCGGATAATTGAAACGCCGTCATTTCACAATAGTTTTCTATCAACATTTAGAAAATATCGCACACGTTTTGCGAATATCAGTAATGGAAACGCGGCTACTGGTCTGAATACTAACAACGATTAATCAGCCTACAGAGTGGAGGTACAAATCTTAGTTAGCTGGGGCCTCATGTTCAAAGACTTGCATTGAATTCATAATAAAACATTGCGTACGGACAAAGCTATAAATGTGCGTACGCACAAAAAAAACAGATGTATTTCAATTTCAATTTCAATTTCAATTTATTTATAAAGCACACATAAACACAACTTCCGTTGACCAAAGTGCTGTACACAGAAAATAGTAAATTAAAAATAAAAACAACCACAGGGCAATTGCTTCAACATTTAGTTTGCATACGAGAGGTCAAATAAAAATGTCTTTAATCTCACTTTAAAGATAAGCAGGGTTGGTGCAGCTCTGATTTCTGGAGAGAGGCTGTTCCAGAGTCTAGGAGCAGCACTAGAGAAAGCCCTGTCTCCTCTAGTCTTAAGTTTAGTTCTCGGAGCCACCAGAAGGCCTAGGTTCGCAGACCTAAGAGCTCAAGGTGGTTGATGGACAGTCAATAGGTCCGTGAGGTACGATGGAGCCATCCCGTTTAACGACTTATATACTAATAATAAAACTTTAAAAGTAATTCTATTGCGCACTGGTAGCCAGTGCAAAGACTTGAGGACAGGAGTTATGTGTTCTCGTTTTCCGAGTTCCTGTCAGGACTCTTGCAGCGGCATTCTGGACTATTTGGAGGCGGTTAATGGATGACTCCCTGATCCCCATATAGATTGAATTACAATAGTCCAGCCTGGTAGAGATGAAAGCATGTATAACTTTTTCTAAGTTCGAGACTGAAAGAATAGACTTAATTTTTGCCAGGGTTCGAAGCTGGTAATAGCTTGATTTCACCACTTGATTGACTTGTCTATCCAACTTTAAACCACTGTCCAGTACCACTCCCAGGTTTTTAACAAAAGGCTTAACATATGGTGTCAGGATACCCAGATTTATGTTTTTTGTATCATGTACACTGGAAGGTGTAAACACTATAACCTCAGTCTTGTCCTCATTCAAACTTAAAAAATTTTGCGACATCCATGCTTTCACATCCTCAAGGCAGTTGGCTATCTTTTCTAAAGTCATTCCGCGATTAAGAGGAAAATACATTTGAATGTCATCTGCATAGCAGTGATAGTTCAAATCATATTTTCTAAAGATAGTACTCAGCGGAAGCATGTATAACGAGAACAATATTGGAGCTAGTGTGGAGCCTTGAGGAATTCCACGTGTTAACTTTACTGGTGCAGATCGGTAGTTATAAATATTAACTGAAAAACTCCTGTTAGTAAGGTAAGACTGGAACCACTGTAGGACTGGGCCCCTAATGCCCACTATATGTTCTAACCGTGAAATCAGGACATTGTGGTCTATCGTATCAAATGCAGCACTTAAATCCAGGAGTATCAGTACTACCGAATCGCCAGAGTCAGTGGCCAAAAAAATGTCATTAAGCACCTTAACAAGGGCCGTTTCTGTCGAGTGAAATTTTTTGAAGCCAGATTGACATATATCATAAATTTTGTTTTCATTCAAAAACGTTTCAAGCTGACATAGAACTATTTTATCTAAAATTTTACTTAAAAATGGGAGATGTGAAATAGGTCTAAAATTCGATAGATTTGATGAGTCTAGATTTGGCCTCTTTAGTATGGGTTGCACAGATGCATGTTTTAAACGCTCAGGGACCACTCCCAGCTCAAGGCATTTATTTATGAAGTGTAGGAGTGCCGTACTTACTGAACACTTTTTTCACTAGTCGTGCAGGGATAGTGTCTAACGGTGATCCTGTAGGTTTTAACTGCTTCACCGTATCATTTAAAACAGTCATTGTGATTGGTGTAAACTTACTGAGTATTCCGGTATACTTTAACTGACTTTAACTGTATGAATCTCTGCGTACGAAGGATCCCACGCATTTTCTCTTTGTACATCCCAATTAACGTAAAAATGAGCGCACATGCACGAGCACAACGCCCCACCCAGTCTCCTCCCTTATTAAATACATTTAAATATGGTAATGAGTCCACTTTGGCAAAAGAAAGGAGTAAGAAAATGGCAAGAAGCGAAACTTTACAGAAAGTGAATCGGAGGTGCTACTATCGGAGGTAGAAACGAGAAAAAATAAATTATTTGGAACTTTGTCCTCCGGAATTAATAACAAAAGGAAAAAATATGAGTGGGAGAGTTTGGCTGATGCCGTCAATGCGGTGGGATCTGAAAGTCGCACTGTAAAAACACCGACATCGGAGCAGGAATGTGATACTTGTATCTGTCTTTTCTGTTTTATTGTATTTCACTGCGCGATTCTTTTGAGGACATTTCGATCTATGATTGTCTCACAATGTAATAACCTACATCGACAAATTCCTTAGAATGAGAGCTTTCTTGTTATATATGATTTGACTGTTTTGTGAAATATATGAAAAATAAATATTTGTAGAAAGATTTCTTCGCAATCATAAAGCGGATTTTTTTTGCCTGGGACCAATGCATATTTAAGCTAATATTTCATTTTATATGTATCATAAAAACGAAAGTGATGGTATTCTTTGTAAAGTTTAGATTCTAAGCTTTCAAATGATACCATGGCTTATCGGGAAGTCTATAAAAAGAACGTACGAACATCACAACGAAGTTTTTTTATCCCGGATACGGGATGGTGGAGTTAATGTGGTTAAAAAGAAATGGTCTGATATAAAGGTGGACGTTAAATAGAGAACTGCTGCGCACCGACAAAGTGTGGGCAGAACAGGCAGTGGTAAAGGGGTCGATGATCTTACATCCTTTGAGCAGAGAGTTGCCTCAATTATGGGTGACATTTTACTCTCTGGAGTATATCTGCTGCTGTGGGAGACTCGGATTTACTACAGGACTGCCACGAAAGTAACCAATATTATCTGCACATTTATTGAATGGAAATGTTTCCGATTCACATATGCAAATTCTTCTTCAGATGGCGCCTTTATAGCAATGTGTGTGCAGTCGATCGCTTCGATTACATTAGGAAAACCGGCTATCGCTGCAAATTGCGTTTTAATGTTTGGCTGGTCAGCTGCATCATATGGGAACCTTATATACCTGGTAGACATGCGGATGATCCCGACCCATACCGCTGGCATTGCGCGGCTCAAAGACGACTGGCTTATTCCTGAACGGTCTGCCAGTTCCCTTTGGAAAGAACCAGTTGCCAGGAAACCAAGTGTTGTCAGCACCTGCAAGCGAACAGGTATTGCGTGGCTTCTCGCTGTCTCTCTCTAGACTCGAACACAACTCAGCACAGAGCTCCAAGAGGATAGCCCTTGGAAATCTGAAACGGCTGATAAGCCAGTCATCATCCTGGGCCAGAAAATTATTGTGGTCCCTAAAAACTCGTTCTCTTCGGATTCTGTCGTTAGCAATGTCCTCTAATTAGGCCAAAGCTGCCATTGCCATAGACTAAGGGTTGTATCAATTTGCATATGCTTTTATATGTTCTTACTTAATTGCATAATTGATCGAATATTCCCATAAGGCTCGTGTGAAAAAATATGTAAATTATTTTATAAATTGCAAATTAATAGCAATGCTTCCCACAGGTGGTAGTGCGATAGACTTGTAGAACAATTCGTTGTCTAATGTTTGCAACTTAACTTCATTGCCTGTAAGAGTCGCCAACGGACAAAAACTATGAGAAATGTACGTACGCCAGACATGAAATTGGCGTGGAGGAACGCACATTCTCACGTTAATTTCACTGTTAATACATCCGACCGTGAGCGTGAAAGCTGGCGTACGCAGTTTTTGTGCGTTCGCAAGATTGATCCATGAGGCCCCTGGTGCTCAGATAACAACTTGATCCTCAAAACAGAGAAAGCCAAGGAGCTAATTATCAATTTTGGGAGATCACAGAAGCAGTAATACACTACAGTATTTATCAATGGAGACAGAGTGGAGAGAGTGTTTTTAATGACAAACCATGTGCAAATTAATAAGTCAACTCCATTGCTGAGTATTTTCTCCTTAAAACTGCAGTGAACCAAAGACAGTCTCAAAAAATGTGGTTTGAAATCGCTGGTGTTTCTGACATCACAAACTTCCTTGTAACCAATCAGATCAACGTGTGATCGTTAGCGAGTGGATCTCTGAGCTGAGTGAGTGAGTGGAGGCGGGGCTCATTCGCATATTCATAGAACTACATATACTAAATGTGGTAAGGGTGTAGAGTTACATTCAAGCTGTTTTAATGCATTAATACATTTTTTCAAGGAAAACATTTTTTAAAAATGAATTTTTGGTGATCAACCATGAGTTTTTAGGGATAGAATTATTGACTAAAGGGGGACTTTAACATACTGCTTTTCTGAGTGGTTTCTTGTCTGCACAGCTAGTGCTAGTGCCACTGCAGTGGGTTGTCCTGCCAGCACAGAAGAGAATATGAGTTGAACTACCAGTACTAGAACATATCTGTAGACCACATTGTCTGACGAAGGCTATCAGCATCTGTAAGGTCCCTACACATACATAGGCCTACCATTATATTTTTAAACTACACCCATCTGGTAGGAATTACGCCATTTTATTCCTGTACTTCAAGACTGAGGAAAAGCTTAATTCCCAGAGCCATAGATGCTATGAATCAAGCCAATACGCACTTTTTGACTTTCTAACTGTTCTGTAATCCCCCCCCCTCCCCCCTCCACCCTCCACTCTCCCCTCCCCTAATGATGTTAACTAGTTATCTTCTTTTTTTTTACACTGGATTTATTATATTTATTTATTTTATTTTGTTATCTTATCAAATTGTATTGCTTTGTATTAGTATAATTTTTACCATTACTTTTATTTATCGAATTTTTGCATATGAGGAAGCTGCAAATGTTAAATTACGTTGGACAGGGACAGTTGGACGCATAAAATATATATTAAGAAATTCTATCCAATTTAATTCAATCATTGCTTCAAGCGGTTGGTTCAAAATGGCTGATCCAGGAACAAAGCAAGTGACTGAATTTATTAATTAGTCATTGACTTACGTGATTCGTTCAAAAACACAGGTTCATTCAGTAATAAAACAGCGCTCTGTGTAGCTCGGAGAAGACAGACTACTCTTCTGTAGATTTGTTTGGAACTATATTTATGGAACACAGAGCAAAAGTAAAATTAATATTGTGTCTAAAATGTAATGTTAACATGTTTGTTGAACTGTTGCATACAATCAGTATCACATTTGCAATCGTGCTGATGTTCAGGAAATAAGCACTCTTGCTCGTGTGATATTGCTTAACGCACTCATGTGACATAAGCAGAAAAAGATATGAGAAGTCAAACAGATATTTTATCCTCATATCTTAGTAGTCAGTCTAAGTGCACTTTAATACAGTAGCACCTCAATGCAGTACATGAGATCCACGGGGAGGAGTCGGATCAAGATCCAAGGGGTGGAGATGGGTAGGATTAGGGGTGGGTTTAGGGATCAGGGGGCGGAGATTGGTAGGTTTAGGTATATGCTAGGTGGGAGGAGTTGGATCTGGATCCGACTCCTCCCCGTGGATTTCATGTTCTGCAGTGAGGACCATCGGCTAAATCGTGCAGTGAAAGCATGTACTCTCAATGTGTACATGCAGGAGTTTATCGTACTTGGAGGGGAAAAAAAATGCTATTTTGCAATCTATTGACACACAGCAACCACAAACATCAAGCAGAAGATGTTTATCCATATGACGAGCTTACACAACCCTGTAAAGAGGGCTCTCAAGTGTCACGCATTGAGTGTGACAGTCACCCATTTCGGTATTTTGTCACTTACTCCCGCCACACATTGTATTTCTCACGCAGAAAAACTATAATATATTTAATATTCCGCAGCGGCCAAAATTTCTCTGTCCGCGCCGCTCTCACTATGGACCCGGCAGAAATCAAACGCGTCTCCCCTGGAGTTCTCAGTCGAGCCCGCCACTTATCAGAATCAGAATCAGAAAGAGCTTTATTGCAAAGTGTGCTTGCACACACAAGGAATTTGTTTTGGTGCTGAGGCTTCCAGTGGACATATACAAATACAACAAGAAACATAATTCTACAAATGATAAGAATAAACAATAAAAATATAAATAAATGACAATAAAAGTATCACAGTTGGGTTTAGTCAGAATAGACATTTTCAGATTATGAACATATTTACAGTGTTTTGAATATTATAAATAAATAAATCTACATATAAGTATCACCTGAGTTGTAGGATATTGCACTAAACAGTGGGAGTATTGCACTTACAGGCATATGCCTTGGGAGATATGTTAACTGTTCAGAAGGGAAATGGCCTGTGGGAAGAAACTGTTCCTGTGCCGAGATGTTCTTGTGGCCAGTGATCTGAGTCGCCGTCTTGACGGTAACAGTTCAAACAGGAGGTGTCCAGGGTCTGTGATGATTTTACCTGCTCTCTTCCTCACTCTGGAAGAGTACAGGTCCTGGAGGGTTGGCAGGGGGGCACCAATGATCCTCTCCGCAGTCCGGACTGTCCGTTGCAGTCTCCTGATGTCTGATTTGGTAGCTGAACCAAACCAGACAGTGATGGATGTGCATAAGACAGACTCAATGATGGCTGAGTAGAACTGAATCAGCAGCTCCTGTGGCAAGTTGAACTTCCTTAGCTGCCGAAGGAAGAACAGTCTCTGCTGGGGCTTTTTCACGATGGAGCAAACTTATCAGCCAATCAAAAAAAAAAAGAAAAAAAAAAGAAAGGGGCTACACAATAGCCACTCAGAAAATAGCACTATTGTATCTGGGTAAGATTTAACGCAACAACCAATGAAAAAAAGCATATCCTGGAATTATCACGTGATTTTGCCACAACATCTTCCAAAAGTTTCGTTCACCCACAGAGGAAACCACTGGAGCTCCAAACATCACTTTGAGCACAGAGTAACCCATGATCTCCTGTTTTAATTTTACAACAAATTCACAACTTGTTTGACACAAACAATGACAACTTGACTGCTGTTAGAGAATGTTTCCCAGATAATAAGCATCAGTTTTTCATGAGTGTCTGTAACTTAGCCAACAGTTTTACAGGCTGTTCACCGACAACACCTGCTCAGAACAAGTAGTCTAGGCCTAGTCATATTTTCATTACCACACGATGACTGACATATTGTCATGAAACAACCCCATTCCCGCGACCCGTCCAAGCGTTGAGCGCCTGTGATGACACGCTTCTACAGTTATTAACACCTACATCATCATCTATCAGAAAAAATAATGTACAATTATAATGTTGCAGGGCTGGCTCAGGAGAGCCGGCTGACAGATTAACTGATGCCTGTAAAACAGGATAAAGAACAGGAGAATCTCATCTGGTCTTTCACAGCTCCTCTGCTGATATTATTAATTTAACAACCAGTTTATTTCAGTTACACACAATTGCTTTTAAAGCATTACTTCACATTCCTTTGTCTCTTCTATCACAGTATCAAAATAAATCACCTTTTGTCACTCGTTTGCCTCCTTTCTTCATTTCACCTTCTTAACAGAACAGACTTCTTATAATAGCATGACCAACACCATGAGAATTAGTGTGAATTTACTCATAATATTCAATGCAATTATGTGTTTTCCATGCGGTACTTGCTTCTTAAAGCTAATTCACTGTTATTTCCACCAAATTAGTGGATTTATAATGGATTCAGCGGCTTCCTACACTTTCCTCAGTCTGATCACGTGAATAGTAACTTAAAGGTGCTATATGGAACTTTTCTTCTAAAATGAATCCTTTTTTTATTGCCTGTGTTTGAAGGGGTTGTAATCACACATTACAATGATCCACTTGTCGGGTTTTGCTATTACCTCTGAAGGCCAATATTCATATTTATATGTGAAGTCTCCGGGTCGGATTTACCGCGAAATCCATCGGATGTGACGTGCATGCGCGCTCCCGAGCCGCTCTCCTTATATACAGTCTATGCGACCGACGGCACCGCAGTCTGATAACACCCCAAAACGACCTGCCTCCAGCAGAACACAGACTCCAACACAAACTCCACAAAAATATAAAAAACAAAACAAAGTTTTATCTGCTGAAGCTCGTCAGGCCAAACGTGATTCTGATCGACTCAGGACGAAAACACGGATCAACATAGGCAGAGCTTTTGAATTATTAGTAAACTCAAATGAAATAGCAAGGTAAACTACATGAGACATGGAATACAAAAGACTGTTCCAGGATAAGAAAAGGTGCTTTAGGATACTTGTTTTATGTACTAGATCTACGTTATAGATCGTTACGCTATAACGTAATTCATCCCACTATCATATTGTTTATAATAAACATTTCCAGACACGTTCAGTACAGTAATGTTACTTCCTACTGTCTTACTGTTACACTGACATTGTTCAGTCTAGTTCACTAACCGTTTTCGTTATCATATTATACATTCACCTATGTGGACATTGTTGATTGTGAAAGATACACGAATAGTTAGTGAAATGCCGTAGGCTATGCTAGATAACATCACATGTCGGCTAAATGCAGTCAGTGTAACGTTATCATGGTACGAGCATGGAGCATTAGTTCAACGTCAAGCTGATAAAAGTAGCCTATTATTGTAACGTTGCAGTGGGAGTTTACATGAGTTTCCAGCATGTTGTGTGATGCTTTCGCCGTTGCGTTGAAAGTCTCCGTGTGGCCGGTAGTGAATGCTCGCTCCTGAGATCGCACACGCACACGAGCACGAGCGCTCTTGTTGCAATCTGAAACATCACCACTAGAGGCCGCTAAAAGTTCCATAGAGCACCTTTAAGCGCGGCAAACACGATCAGAATGAGCTTTCAAGAGATGTTTAACGCCATCTATTAACTCTTTAACACGAACAAATTAAAATTTGGTAACCAAAAAATAATACAGCACTTTAGTTAAATATAATGATCACTGGAGCATATTAAATAATTTTCTTCATGTTAGTGCGAACATCATAAATCACAGTGGCGGGCCGTGCATTTCACACCTAGGCCTTCAGTGAATTAATAACTTTTAATAGTGTGGCAGCGCACAGACTCTCTATAATTGTTGTGAAATTGCTGTTTTTATGTTGCACCGGCAGTTATAGGGTTAATGCGGTGAGTTCGGGAAAGGCCGGTAGAGAGAAACGAGCGAGTGAGACTTGTCGTTCAATGGTTGCAACTATAGTCCCTTGTCATACGTTACAATAGTATGAATGTTTGTAAAAAAAAACATTAGATCATAAAAAAAGAAGAAAATCCTATTGACCACGGAGAAAATGGGGTTAAAAAAAGCATTATACTCACCAAAATTACTGATTACGGTATGTTTTACACAAAATCCATCCTAATTTCTTTCCTCAAAAAGACTTCAATTACTCTGGTGTATACAGGTTATCTGTGCGTTTCAGTCAGTTCTGTTTTTACACGGACAGATCGAATAGAGTTCCGTGACTCTGCGTTAAGCTGGATAAGGCTGAATAAGGGATTTCTTCCGGTAGTATTGAACCTGCTGGGGGTTGAGGAGGGAAAGAAACATTAATTTGTGGGTTGAATTTTTTTTTTTTTTTTTTGTATTTTAGTTTATGCAGTTCGCTACCGATGTGGTTAGCTAGCTCAGCCTAGCAGTCAATCGAAATCTGATTGGCTGATTAAATCTGACTGATTATCTGATTGGTTAAAGCAACTGTTTCAATTCCATTCATTTTAAGCTACAGGCACTGTCGATTCTGAAGGCCTCAAGGCAGATTTATTTTACCCTGGCAACACATGATGGCTGAAATGTAATTGGATAAAAGCGCTAAAATAAATATACCACACTGGAAGCAGCGCAACCAAGAGAAAAGCTGTGAGATTAGGAGAATGGACTATTGGGAATAATTTAATACTCATTCATGGAAAAATATTAAAGTGCAAGTCAGTGATTCTGATAGTGTTTAGGCCAGCAGAGAAGGCCTTGCTGGCCCTGATGGCCCACCACTGATAAATCATGAAAAACAGCACATAGGCCTACTCAAACTGCTTGACCAACAATAGTTTACAATACATTGTAATAGTGCAATCACTGTTCCAGTTGAAATGTTCCTGTGTTTTTTTTTTTTTTTTTGCAAACAGGATAAAGGTCAGAAGAGCAGGAGTCGTCTGGTCTTTCACGCATGCGTGCACGATTCTGTATTCTGTTTTTTTTTTTTTTTCTCCGCTTTTTGTCCATGTAGTTCAATCTACATTTGTTATCGTTACACATCAGTACTGCATAAAGAAAATAAAGCCGCGTAATCAGTAAATAAAAATACTCAGAAATAAATCATAATTGTGTAGACCTACTTTGTGTATCACATCATGACACTATACATTGTTATATTACCTTAGAGCACTAGTAAACACTGCTGTGAGGGTGTTTCTAATGCAGCTGCTGAGGGAGTGACTCTGAATTAACCATCTTTAATCAATCTCTCTATATTTTTCTCTGTTTTTGGAAAGTTGTGGAAATAATATATTGTTGATGTGTTTGTGTATTATGTGTTTCAGAGGCACAAAATAAAAATGTAATAATAATGACTAAAATTATTTTTGTAGTGGTAGAAGAATTATTATTTAATAAAGACTTATTATATTATTTTATATAAATAATATTAGTTAATAAACTATTTGACTCAATTTAAACAGTGCAGATGGACAGCAACCAGAGTGCAGGCTAAGCGTGCTGATTGGCTGGCCTGCGGCAACTGCACAAACCTATGGTGAAGCAGCGAGGATGCACAAATCTATCAGGGCGCTTCCCGCCTCGCTGGCTGCTGACTATATAAGTCGCCCATTCGCCATAGAATCAAGTTAAATCGACTGAAGCAACAGTACCTGAACGTGAAGCTTAATACCACGGCCGTCTATGCAATACTTGTTCACGTTACTCTCAGGGAACCGAGGTTACGTTAGTAACCGAGTACGTTCACTTTCGAGAACGGTTCACTCGTATTGCGTCGCTAGACACTATGGGAACCCATTTCAAAATGCTGTGCTATTAGCTGACGACTTCGCTCTGAACTCCCCCTAAGGCTGCAAGGCCTGAGGCTTAGAGTAGAACTTAAGTCAGAAGTCCAACGGGGCCCGGACAGATGTGGGGGCCCACAGAAGGGATACCTAGTGGTTTGGGCTTCTCAGAGGCCAACACTTACTTAGATAGAAAGGACTCGTGCCTGCAGAGCCGGCACCTCGAAGTTGTAAATCCTCACAAATGTGGACGGCGAAGACCAGCCAGCCGCCGCACAAATGTCTTCAATTGGTACACCACTGGACCACGCCCATGAAGAGGCCATGCCCCTTGTGGAATGAGCCCTGATGCCTATGGGACATTGAAGGCCCATTGAGGCGTAGGCTAAAGAGATGGCGTCGACTATCCATTGTGACAATCCTTGCTTCGTGACCGGGTGCCCTTTTGGTGCGGCCGCTGAAGCATACAAAGAGCTGTTCCGACTGCCTGAACGGGGCAGAACGCTATGAATAAACTCTGAGAGCCCTGACGGGGCAGAGTAGTCTTAATTGTCTATCGTCTTCCGACCTGGGAAGGGCAGATAGTGAAATGACCTGGGCTCTTAACGGAGTCGAGAGCACCTTGGGTACATAGTCATGTCTCGGTTTGAGGATGACTTTGGAGTCGTTGGGCCCAAACTCAAGAGTTCATGGAGAGCGCTTGTAAATCGCCCACTCGCTTGACCGATGCTAGGGCTAGCAGGAGTGAGATCTTGAGCAAAAGTGGCTGCAAGTCAGCCGACTGAAGCGGCTCGAAAGGGGGTCCCCTAATGGCCCTGAGGACTGTGGATAGGTCCCATAAGGGTATAGAGGGATGACGAGGCGGTTTCCACCTCCTGGAGCCCTTGAGGAAGTGTACGACCAGGTCGTTCCTTCCTAAGGATTGGCCGGCCACAGGAGCATGAAAGACTGCTATGGGCGTCGCGTATACTTTGAGTGGGGAGGGGGTACAGCCCGCGTCCAATAGCTCTTGTAGAAAAGAAAGTACCAGTGGTACTTCACATGCGCTCTTTTTCGGAGAATTTTTGTGCTTTATTTTTGTCGCTGTTGAAACAGCGTTTGTTTACAAGGGTGCGTGAACGGGCCCTTTGGCTGCCATTAGAACATTTCCAGCCGCCTGAACTAAAAAGGGGGCTGAAAGAAGCATGCAAGCTCTTTTTAGGGGTGGTCCGACCGCAGCGAGACTTAGCCCCCTCCTCTTCCTTTTTGTCCTTGGACTAGGAAGGCTTCCGAGGCTCAGGGTCCGGCGTCATTCTAGGCCTATTAGCGCTGCTTGGCTTCAGCCACTGGGCGGGGCTGAGAGACCGGCAGCGCTGGTTTGGCTGGCTGCTGGGTTGACGCGTTCCTGGGGCGACCTGAATCAGAACTGGAGCGTTTGGACAGAAAGTGTTGCATGGCCTGCGAAGCCTTCTGTGCTTCTGTGAAATGCTCAGCGAAGCCATTCACCGTGGGACCAAAGAAGCCTGTGATAGAAACTGGGGAGTCCAGGAAGGCAGTTTTGTCTGCGTCCTTTATCTCCATGAGATTAAGCCACAGGTGGCGCTCTAGTACTACCAGGCTGGCCATGCTTCTTCCAATGGCCTGTGCGGTGGTCTTTGTGGCACGCAGGGCCAGGCCAGACTCGTCCATGGAGCGGAGGAGTTTCTCCTGGAACACTTGGAGGACCACCATAGTGTGCAGGGCTGAAGCAGCTTGACCAGCGGACGTATAGGCTTGGCCGGCAAGAGCTGAAGTGGTCCTGCATGGCTTGGATGGGTGAGTCACTTTAGACCTCCATCCAACGGCCACCGCTTCCTCTAGGGGGGGCAGTTTCTCATACCCCTTTTCCTCTGCACCGTCGAGAGTCGAGAGCGTTGCAGAGGCGGAAGTGCGTAGACGGGCCGAGTAGGGTGCACACCATGATTTTGTCAGTTCGCCATGAAACTCAGGGAAGAATGGCGCTGATCACTGACAAGGGGCCTGCTGGCAGGCTCTTCCAGTAAAGACCGGTAGATTTCGCCGGCAAGAAGGCTTTCAAGCAGGAGAAGATCAGCAAAGAGGCGAGTCGTCGCTGAAGGAGATTAAATCGTATTCCTATGGCGAATGGGCCGCTTATATAGTCAGCAGCCACGCGAGGCAGGAAGTGCCCTGATAGGTTTGCGCATCCTCGCTGCTTCGCCATAGGTTCGTGCAGTTGCCGCAGCCCAGCCAATCAGCATGCTTAGACAGCCTGCACTGTGCTTGCTGTCCAGCTGCACTGCGTTTTAAAATAAAGGCTTAAATATTCTCGAGAAAAGGAGCTTTCCCATAGCGTCTAGCGACGCAATACGATTGAATCGTTCTCGAAAGGGAACTTAATTGATAAAGGCAAGCAAAATATGACAAATATACAGCAGTAGTAGTAGTAGTAAAGTGAGATTTGTGAGTCTCTTTATTAATTTGTTTTATGTATCTAAGGTAAATATAAACAATAAAGCTTTTAAAACTGAAAACAGAGGTCACCCTTAAAAATCCTTTAAAGTTCAGCGTTCTGCTTTAGATTTCAATATGTCCTAAAAAAAGATAAACATAAAGCCATACAACAAAACAAAAACCCAAATCAACACTCCGAACCCTAAATAAGACGATCTGCCATTTGAGACTCCATGTCCTAATTAACGATTACCCCAGCTAAGTACTTTATGGCCTTCAAAACTACAGAGACTGAGAATTTGCATGTCAAAATTCATAAGATCATCCCAAAACAATGCTTGAAGGACTTATAATCAGAAATCGTTCAATAAAAAAAAAAAAAAAAAAAAAAACCTTGCCTTCTCCTTTAAATCTAAATTTTTTGCTACTCTACTTTGGGTTTCTGAACTTTGGGTTTCTGAACTTTGTATTTTGAGCACTTCTTGCGTTATTCTTGCCTCTTCACGATGACTCGCTTGCTTTAGTCCTCAGTTTTAAGTCGCTTTGGATAAAAGCGTCTGCTAAATGACTAAATGTAAATGTATGTAAATGCATAATTCTATATCATGTCTACAACCTAAATATGTGACTATTATGCCTAGATGACACATGATTCATGCAATTATTATAACTATTGAATGGTTGATTGAAAGGGTGCCTTGTTTGGTCCCAAAGGTTGGTACCAGAGATTGGACAGCCATTTGAGTTAAACTCAGGACACAAACCAAGCATTTAGAAAAGTAGACGACAGAGTCAGACAAAAGGAGATTAAGATCAGAAGAACATGAGTTAACAGTTTTCATTCAGGATATTTAGCTACTCTCGTCTCACTTTTCTTTCCCTTTCCGTTGAGAGTCTCGGTTCTAAGTTAAGTTTCGCTGCAAAGTTTCGGTCAACGATTAAACAGCAAAGTCCGCTTCCAAGAACCAGCGGTTCTTGAGCTGCAAGCTTTGCTTTTTGTAACACAAGAAAACTACAGTAACACAAGAAGGGCATCCGCGACCTCAGAGAGTCTTTTGACTTTTAGTGTTAAAAGCATGAAGAGTATTTCATGGTTTGTCAGGTGTTATTTAAGTGTATTTATGTCCTGTTCCTTGTTATTGGTTCTTATTTTACACTTATTAATTTATCCAAAGCGACTTGCAAATGAGAACAATATAAGCAACTAAACTAACAGTAGGACAACAGTATACAAGTGCTATGACCCTTCTCAGTTTAATCTAATCTATAGCAACTAAAGTCTAATGAGAAAAGTAAACACTCACAGACTGATGTCCTCGCCTGTTGCCCGACTACTTCTTCATTCTCTTGTCCATTAATAAAAAGGCTAAAACCCATAGTGTGAGTCTTATCATTTCTTCCAATCGCTACAATATGAACAAGCTAGTGTTCATGAGAATGCTGCTTTCTGAAAAAGAGATTAACCCGACTACTGAAAGGGTTCATGCTGTGGTTGAGGCCAGAGAACCAGAGAAACACAGAAGTTTAAGTGCCTTATAACAGAAGTTGGCTTCACCGCCACAGGGCTAGAGATTCACAGTGTGAGGTGAACAAGATCTGGAAGAACAAGAAAAGACCAACAAACTCCATTCAGCCATAAACTATTGTGTCCAAAAAGAGAAATTCTGTGTTCACAATATAAAAGAAATACCATGTTCATGAAGAATTTTTTTAGCGAGGAAGCAAACAAACCTCCAGCTGAACAGCAAAACCAATCAGACAGAACTAGTCGAGTCAGTGACAGAGACACTGAGTAAATAACTCCTGATAACATGTGAGTTCAGGGTGAGCCACTAGATGGAGGAGTTGCTCCTCAGACGAGACCACAGAGACAAATCACACTAGAGATTTAAAGACTTTATCGTTCCCTGTTGGAGGAAATGGAGCATCTATATGTTGTGTTTATGTATTTCATTGTGATCTCAAAGCATATAATAATGTTTCCCAAATCAATATTTTCTCAGGTTGAAGGAGAAGCTGGGGAAGTTATTAGTTTATTATTGTGGATAGAAGAACAAACAAAAAGAAAATTACCGTGCTAATAGTAATGCATACATTTACAAATAATGTTTTAAATAATGTTTTAATAATGTAAAACTATATATGTGGCACACAGCTAAGCTCTTTAAAATGTATATAAAGTTTGTATTCCTCCAGGCGGCGCTCGATACAATAAATGCATTAAAACATGGAGCGACTCCATAGAGTGATACAATTTATTGATAAAGGCAAGCAAATACACATCAAATCTACAGCAGTAGTAAAGTGAGATCTGTCTTTATTCACTTTTTTGTATCTAAGAGAAACATATACAAAGCCGTTCAAATAGGATTGAAAAAAATCTGACACTGAAAAAGAGCAGAAACTTGAACAATCATCAGTATTTATCATGACAAAAACACTAGAAGAACAGAAAACACTTGAAGAACCTTTAAAGTTCAGCGTTCTGCTTTATTCAATATTCATATCAATTAATTTCACATTTATTGGTAGGCCTATAGTGCTTTTCACAATACACAACGTTTCAAAGCAGCTTTACAGAAAATGCATGAGTCCACATTACATTTTAGAGTGATCTGTTATCAGAGTTAACTGTCTAAATTATATATTTCAGAAATATACATATACAAAATCACAGTCACCTAAAAATAAGGCAGAAACAATGAGTTAACAAAATGATTATGACATTTAGAAAAATGTTGGTGCATGCTGATTCAGAGTTTGCATCATCTGAAGTCTTCATAATAGCCTGGATCCAAACTGGAGCTGACATACTCTAGTTACCTCAGGATGGGCATCACGAGATAAAACAGAAGCAAATAGAAAATAATTAGCGTAGCTGCTGTTCATAACATTAAGCAAGAATAATCATGTGCATTTGATCTGATATAAGTGTATAAGGTTAGGAGATGCACTATATGAATGCTAGGCTAAAGAGTTGCGTCTTTAATCTAGATTTAAACTGGTTTAAACTGGGAGAGTGAGTCTGAGCCCCGAACATTATTAGGAAGGCTATTCCAGAGTTTAGGAGCCAAATGTGAAAACGCTCTCCCTCCTTTAGTAGACTTAGATATAGGTACTATTAGAAGTTTTGTGACTTTAAATAGCGTGATGGATTAAAGAGCATGAGCTGAATCATTTAGGGCCTACTTTGTAATTGATACGGAAGTTAATAGTTAACCCGTGAAGAGACGATAAAAGTTATATGATCATATTTTCTTGACCTAGTAAGAACTCTAGCGGCTGCATTTTGCACTAACTGTAGTTTGTTTATTGAGGATGCAGGACAACCAGCTAATAAAGCATTACAGTAATCTAGTCTCGAGGTCATGAATGCATGAACTAACCCTTCTGCATCAGAAACTGATAGCATGTTCCGGAGCTTAGCGATGTTTCTGAGGTGGAAGAAGGCTGTTTTTGTAACATTTGAAATATGATTTTCGAAAGACAAGTTGCGGTCTAAATATAACACCCAGGTCTTTTACTGTAGAGGTTGAAGTAATGCCTGGCTCACACTACAGGAGTTTTAAAATCCTAACCGATGGTGAAATCTGGTTGCAGCTCACACTTAAGGAGAATCTTTGCAGATTTTCTTCCCTCAAATCTTAAACATGCTCACACTACAAGATTTGAAAATCGCGGCGCATCACACACTACACAATGCTATTAAGATTATCGTGCCTCACGCAGCAGATCGGAAGCAGAAAAGTGGATGTAAACAAAATACCTGTCCTTCATCAAGTCATATTCGTGAAAAGGTTGCCGTGACCAAGGAAAGAGAATTAAAAAAATAATAAAAAATCATCCTTTTTCTAGGCCATTTCTAATAAACGGCGTCAGCTCTGGTCAATACAATGAATCAATGCCATTGATCTTTATGAAGTGAAGCATCAGCTTCGCGTTGCCCATGCGCCGCATTGCTGCTCAGCTGAGCCTTGTAAAGTGGAGCTCAAAGTTAAAATTAAATATTAAAATAATTATCAGCTTGTTTCATTACATCTATATTTGAATGAATCCGCATTTTTTTTTTACATTTCCGTTGAATGAACAGTTTAAAGACTCACTCAAAGACAGTCCCTTGTCGCCACCTAGTGGCGTAACAATGTAACTGGACTGAGCGAGTGCCGAGTAAATGGTAAAATATAAGCAGAAAGCCTTTAGTAAAGAGAGATTCGAGGATCGAAACTAACTGTTATATAACAATGGCCTAAAAAGCTTATTGTCAGGTTTATGTTCTGTTATTATATTATGTGGACCCTTATTTGACATTATCTTCTGTTTACTATACTTCGTTTCAATGGGATTTTTAGTTTCGGTTTCATTTCTGAACATGTACTCGTCTCCCCATTTTGCCTGTCTATTAGAAGTATATATGTAGTCGTTTAATAGCTGTCTAATTGATGACTAGTCTATTCTTGGGCTATGGTTAGACGTCTATTAGATTTTCACTGACAGCCCCAAATTAGCCTCGTTTTAGCCTAGACGTCTGGGCTGTGTTTTGACTGCTTTTAGACGTCTATTAGACGCAAAATTGCTTGCTGGGTTCGTGCCTGCTGACCACAGCGTAACACTTATTTATTTAGCAATAAATAAATAAATGAAGATAATACCGCATATCGCGCTGTTGAGTCACTCAAAATTACAACAATGGAAATTCCTTCACCATGACAGCCCTACTTGTTTCTTATTGGCTAGACAGTGACGTACCGGTAATCACAATCTTGCTCATCCCGATAAATATCAAACATGTTTGATATGATCGGGGCTAGCCCGATTTGTGTGAGAGCAGATCGGGAGGTGCAAGGTGCGATCTGTGAACGCCTCACATTACCAGATAATCTGTGCCGAACATCGGAACCGATCGAGGTCCTCGACAAGATTTTTTCCCCGATTCTCGGGAGGGGTAAATCGGGCATAAATCGGCCTAAAACTCCTGTAGTGTGAGCGAGGCTTAACTGTACATCCTTCTGAATGCAAATTGTATTCTAAGAGATTATGTGTACAGGTTTTTGGTCCAATAATATAATACCTCAGTCTTAGCTGAATTTAATAGAAGAAAAGATCATTTAAATAATTTAGAGATTTCATCTGGTCGTGATAAAATGTATAACTGAGTATCATCGGTATAACAGTGGAAACTAATTCCAAGTTTCTAATATACTATCACCAAGTGGCAGCAAATATATTGAAAATAGTAGAGGCCTAACACAGATCCTTGCGGCACTCCATCATTTACTGACGTTATCTTAGAATTTTCCCCGTTAAAAAAGACAAAATGGTTATGGTCTGATAGGTACCATCTAAACCACCTTAATGCCTGTCCCAACCAGTGTAATTTTGAGTATCTAAGAGTATTTTCAGATCTATAGGGTTCCTCAATTAGTTTTCACCAAAGGGCCAAATTCTGCCAACAATACAAAGCCAAGGGCCACCGACCACAATGTTACGACCACAATGTTTGTTCTGCTACACTACAAAAAATAACACATGCTGTGATATTTTTACCCAGCTTGTTGTGTTTTCTACATTAAACCATTTGCTGGTTTGTTTTTTTGACAGTGCTTGGTCAGTCAATTTGATATTGGAGGTTTTTCATTTTAAATAATAACAGCACTGTTATTATTTAAAATGAAAAACCTCCAATATCAAAACTCCAAAATATCTGTTATGAAAGTTATACAATATTTCTTATTCGATGGCAAGTCATTATTTTACATTCAAAAAATATTCAAAACATTTAGTAAACGTTTTAGGATGCAACAGGAGCAGCAAAAATCTGTGTGAAGAAAACGGGTATCAACACACTGTTCCAGCTCATTAAATGACAATCTTATATATTAATTTTTGAAAAGTTACATCAAAAACAGCTTTACCTTGTGCCATCTCATCTGTCAGACATTATATATAAATGAAGGTGACTTGACTTGACAAGACTTCCATTATAATACTACCAGTTTTCATATCCAGAGGTTCTCTTACAAGAGGTTCTCTCGTATTGCGTAAGTTTAGCTTACGCTACGGGTAAAGTTCATCTTTGCTCGAGATATTGAAGCCAAAATTATCCTTAATTTTGTATATATTGTCAACGCAGTGCAGCAACTGCAGACCTAGAGCAGGCTGTCTAGCGTGCTCATTGGCTGCCTTGCGGCAACTGCAGCAGCCTACCAGTGAGCCTGGCGTGACGTCACGCCCAATGGTGGCCCAATTCGCGCCCACTACGCGTCACAGCCTGCTGTCACGACCGGCTCAAAGCCGTGACAAATGAGTGGAGGACATAGTGAAGTTGGTCAGGTTGAACGTGTATTTATTAACATAAATAGAAAAATATATATAACAGGAAATCAATTACAACACAACTGCCATTTCTGTTAAGATGTCAGACAGAACTAAGATCAAATCATAGCATAGCAAAGCAAAACAAACCCAACACAAAAAGGTACAGGAGCAAAAGCTCTCACAAGAGTCTTGCAGCTCTGAAGATCTCGAAGCTCACTCCACATTCTCAAAGCCTAAGCTTATATACAGGTGTACATCACTTGATGATCCTACACAGGTGTACATCATTCTCTTGATGAGTCTCCCAGCCACACCCACCGGTCGACAACAGCGGGAACAACCGGAGACCCGTCACACTGCGCAAGGGGGTGTGGCTTAGCGTATAAAAGCGGGGCTCAGAGGCTGCTTCCCTGATTTTTCATCTCTTCAGCGAAGCTGTTCATACCGCTGATAAAATTAAAAAACGAGGCGCTTGATATGGATGAGGACGCGCCGCTAATAGCTGTTCTAATCGCGGCTAGCTTCTCTACGTACGAGAAAGCTATCCCGCCCCCGCGCCCCAGGCGCATGCGTATCTCACCGGCGGAAAAGGGAAGAGTGTTCTAGTCCCGCCGAGGCCGGACTAACACCTATTTCTCAATATTGGAGCTATGAGCCTGTTATATAACATGCACTCCTGCAAACTAACGCTGACACAAAGCTGTGATGACGCTTTCTTATCTGCTCGCGCTAACTTAAGCTTATGTCGTTTCCCCTGTGGCTCACTGGTGAAACCATAAGCTTTCGCGCCAGAGACCCGTGTTCGAATCCCGGCTCTGGCAGCAGATAAAATTTATGCGGCTCTCCTCTCTGAGCTCGCGGACAGTTTTTCTTACGTACAGAAATCACTGTTTAAAGCCACGGCCAGACCGCCGTCAAACTAACTCGCCATGTCAGTTCCCCTGGAAAGGGCTACTGCAGTGGAGTATTTGGCAGCCAACGAGTCGGTAATGTTACCCGCTTGCCTGCACACAACCGCCGTTTTTACGGCCGTTGGTGTTTTAAGTGTAGAAAAAGTGCCCACGTCTCAGTGTTCACCCCTACACACAAGCACTGTACCCCCCGTGTCTCTCACGCTCGCAGAGCACACTCTCTTAAAGCTGGCAAATGCCGCTTGAGTGTTAGATGCAGGTATCGTGCCCACGACCTTGTGTTCACGCCCATCCTCTGCTCGCTCTGTCACATGGCTAAACACTCTCATATGGGTCAGTCTATGAGCGTAGGTCGCATGCCCGCTCACGCTTACAAACAGACACACCGCCTTCGGGGCCGCTCGCACATCACAATATTTTCACAAACCGTGCCCAATTCGTAGCAATCGGGACGTCTCACGTGACACAGCCAGCTGCTGCTGTCAGCGAGCCGCCGTGTTCAGGCTCTCATATCTGTCAAGCTATGAATGTAAGTCACGTGCCCACTCACGAGCGCTCACGCTTACTAACAGACACACCGCCTCCGGCGCCGCTCGCACAGTACAAGTGCTCACTCGACGTTCCCCATTCAAAGCAATCGGGTCGTCATATATGAAAAAGCTAGTCACGGCTGGTTATCCGGCTCACGCCGATGGTGTTTTACGTGTAGAAAATGTGCCCACATCCCAGTGTTCACCCCTACACACAAGCACTCAAAAACATGTGTCCCTCAGGCCCACAGAGCCCACTCTCATAAAGCTGGCAAATGCTGCTCGAGTGTTAGATGTAGACATCGCGCCCGCGAACTCGCGCTCACGTCCATCTCATGCCCGCTCTGTCACACGGCCATTTCAACCTCAAGTAAGTAAGGTTATGAGTGTAAGTCACGTGCCCGCCACAAGCGCTCACTCTTACTAACAGACACACTGTCTCCGGCGCTGCTCGCGCGTCACAAAATGTTCATGGCACGCTCCTCGTTCACAGTAACCGGGTCGCCTCATTTAAAACAGCCAGCTGTTGCTGTCAGCGAGCCGCCGCATATAGACACCCATATGAGTCAGGCTGCGATTGTAAGTCACGTGCCCGCCCCAGCGCGCTCACGCTCACTAATAAACGGCTTGCCTCCGGCGCCGCTCACTCGCTACAAAGCTCTTAGAAAACGTTCCCCGTTCAGTGTAACCGGGACGTCACATATGAAACAGCGTGCCATCGCTGTCAGCGAGCCGCCATGCCTAAGCACTCATACCAGTCAGACTGTGAATGTATGCTACGAGCTCGCTCAAGAGCGCTCGCATGTACTATCAGTCGCTCCGCCTCAAGCGCCGCTCGCGCTTCAGAAGGCCATTGAAATCCCCATTCAATGTAATCGGGTCGTTACGTGCGAAGCAGGCACACATTTCCATTTCAGTTCCCGAAGCCCACAGTGTGCGGCGACCGGAACCCGGAGGCCATTCTCCCCCTGGCCACACATGCACAAGCATGGGAAGCCATTCCTGGGGTTTTAGAGTGGCTATGAAGGCTCAGCTGTCAACAGAGAGCGCGCGCGCCGTGTTCGACACCTAGCCGCATCTTTCCAGAAGGGCAGAACCGCCTCCCTGAAAAAATTTCAGAGGATGCTGGGCTGTATGGCCTCAGCTGCAGCAGTGCTTCCGCTGGGCTTACTGCGCATGCGCCCGCTACAACGCTGGTTGAAACGCCCGCGTACCCCGTCAGGGGTGGAAGCGCGGCTACAAGCGGATCAGGATATCTCAGAGCTGCATTTCAGCTCTGCAGCCCTGGTTAGCGGCCAATTGGTACCAGCAGGGGGTGACAATAGGAGCGATTTCCCATCGGAAAATCATCTCGACAGACGCCTCCAACTCAGGTTTGGGCGGCCTTTTCGAGGGCAGACCGGTCTTTGGCCTGTGGTCAGACCGAGAGAAACGCCTTCACATAAACTGTCTGGAGATGCTGGCGGTCGAGAACGCGCTGAAGCGCTTCCTCCCGTTCATACAGGACCAACACGTTCTAGTCCGCTCGGACAACATGTCGGTTGTGTCCTACGTGTACCGCCAGGGCGGTGTCAGATCCAGGAGCCTCTGCGATCTGGCAGAACACCTCCTCGTTTGGACCCAGTGCTTCCTGCGCTCGCTGAGAGCGACGCACGTGCCAGGGATCCTGAACGAAGGACCGGACAGATTGTCCAGGGACAATATCCCCCCGGGAATGGTCTTTACACCCCCAAACAGTCCAGCTGTTATGGCGCCTCTTTGGCAGAGCGGAAGTCAACCTATTCGCGTCAAAGGACAACGCTCATTGCCCAGTGTTCTTTTCAAAGAACGAGGATGCGCTGGCCCAACTCTGGCCCAGCCGCCCGCTATATGCCTTCCCTCCGATCTCTATGTTACCACAGGTAATCAAGAGAATCAGGGAATCGCACAGCCCGGTGGTCCTCATAGCCCCGCGATGGGAGAACCAAACCTGGTTCCCGGAACTAACACGGCTGTCACGCAAAGCCCCGTGGCCGATTCCGGTGAGGAGGGACCTCCTCTCTCTCTCTGACCCATGCGTACGAACATTTTGGAGACGGAGCATTGGCGACACCGATGGTGAGCTACAGTTAAATGTATTTTTGGTCACTTTTAGACAGAACATTTTAAGAAAATTATACATATACAGAAAGATAATACAAATATAATTTCAATCACCAACCCAGACAGCAACATAGTGTCTGCCCAGATCCGGCCCACATCTGGTACGTGTGTATTCCACGTGTACCAGATGTGGGCCGGATCTGGGCAGACACTATGTTGCTGTCTGCCCGTGCACCTGAGACCCGCAGTGACGGATTCTTAGCTTGTTTTCATATGACGTCACGCCACTGCGTTGCCATGGCGCGAAATGCAAATGGAGGGCAGGAAGTGATTTGCTGTATTTAGAAAGCACTATAACAAACTCAAAATGCCTATGTTTTGCGTCGTTTATGGTTACTTAAATCGATCAAACCACGAGGAGTTTTTATCGTGTACCAAAAGTTGTTGTTCATAAGGGGTGAAAATGCAAGAAATTGCCTGAAAAACTCTGTGAAAACGGCTTGCAAACCTACGTCTGCGGTCGGGAGGAGCCGAATGGGAAAATTCCCGTGTGTGCAGTGATCACTTCGTCAAAGGTGAGTTAATACAACTTAAGCGGCTATGTTTGTGTAACGTGTAACGTTTCCGAACTTTGTAAAGTCAAAGTATGTGTGTAAGACGAGGTAGGCTAGTTGCTGATATCTACCGCCTCGTTGGCATGAAAATCTTTCAATTCAGTTGAAAAATCGCTCCTCTGCATAACGTAAAGATCACGTCCAACATATGTTTGATTTTTTTTTTATATCTTTCTCTTGTAATAGCGTGTAAAGTAGTACAGTACGGACTTTCGTCCATCTCGTCCATTGCGCTCATCACTCCCTGCCCTCCATCTGAATTCCGCGTGTCATCATAATCACGTGACTGAAACCCTGCTATTGACAGCTGCTGTCAGACTCTAAAATGGAGAGTGACTGGAGTGACGCAAGTAGCTTTGCAAGTAGTGTCAAGTTACACTACTCGAGTAACTGTGTTTACATAGGGAAAACGTGGAAGTGTTTGGTCGCTTCTCTGCTTGGCCCATATTTAATGCATGGGCTAAGCTAAGTGCTAACATAGTTTTGCGGCAATACAGAGCGATATAGTGCACGCACTGAGACGAGAGAGGTATGTATCAACTCGTCTTAGTTAAGGGAATAACATAGTTTAATAAGAAAAACTGGTGGAGTATCCCTTTAACTTTAGCCTAACCATAAATTATGATTAAAATATGTATACATGATCACTCACATCAAGACGCCGCTGCGGTGGTGGAGTCCATGCAGGAGGAGCAGCGTTTGGCACTGCGTCGCTTTTCAGCGCGAGCTGGAGAAGCCCATTTCCACCTCTATTGCGTTACCAGGCTACCTACCTAGGCTACACGAAATAATATAAATAACTATAGAGCTGGTAAGTCCCGCCCATCCGTAAAACTCCAAGTGGACCTCTAGGTTGAAAAAGCGTCAATGCAAGTGAATGAGAGAAAATACTTATTTTCTAATCCCGTTTGAATTGTGCCATGAATGTGAACATATGTTGTCTGTGAATTTTTTATATAATTTCTCATGTAACGAGATTGACAGTATATTGTATGATTCTTTGGCTAGCAGTTGTGGAATAGACATAACGAGAAAGACTACACGTCGCATTTGTGACGTCACCGTATAACATATTTTCCCTCCACAAATCACGGTGCGAATCTTACCAGCTCTATAGATACAGACGGTTGGTCTGGGAACGCCCCCGGGAACGCCCCGTCACGTGATGTGAATTTAGCCCGTGGGGGAAAACATTGCCTTGGCGCTGAATACACGCGACAATCATGCTGAAGAGTTGCTGTGTCGTTTTCTGTACCGCCAATAAACAAACAAATTATGAATTGAAGTTCTACATCCTTCCTAATAAACACACAGAACCGGAAAGGAGGACAGAAACTTGTAATTTTTTAGATTACTGTGTGAGGAGATCCCTGTGTGATAGTAGTGGGTGTTAAACTCGTATTACTAATAGGCAGTGGGCCAGATTTGTCTACATCCCTTACGAAAAAGAACTATAGTAATCCTAAGCCCCTATAAGATTTATATAGTAGTGTATAATACTTCTGTGATGTTCTGTAATACCTCTAACGTAGTACTTCTATATTATGTCCCAAAATACTATCGTATTCCTATAGGATTATATTTGAATCCTAAAATATTACAAGATTCCTATAGTTGTTTTTCATAAGGGTCTCATTCACATTAGCGTTATCAGCTGAAGGCTCGGATAGCATAGAGATAGACAGTAAAAGAAAGCTTGATAGGCCAATCGCTACGTAATGAAGCGAGTCTACACTCAAGCACACTGCAGTCTGTGAGTTAGGGATAACTGTCAGCACAGTCTCTCTGTAACTTAGTAGGCTACTACTGATCACCGTTTTACAAAAGGATTATAGTTTGGAGTGAAGCATACGTACAATTGGTAAGTGACAAGGTTTTATGGAGTTATAGTACGAAAGTTGATTGAGTTATATAATGTTACCGCTACAGCTACCGCGATGTCTTACCTAGAGATTCAACCAGATAACAAAATATGTCTGGAAACGACACCTCCGGCCATTTGGTTGGGTCATTGACCCAGTTTTTAATTAAATAAGGGCAATAATAACCTATTGCAGTTAATTTTGCAATGTACCGTTGCCGGTCGGCAGGCGTCAATGCCTCGCAATATGACATTTTTGTCATTCAAATACACACGATGTTCGCGGAGTTTTCCCCCACGCCGACGCCGCCCTCGCCACGCCCCCAACTATGACTAGTTGCCGACTGTATCTATATAAATGCTATGCTAAATAGATGCTAAAATACTCTATCCTGATCGTTTTGATTACTCGAAAACAAGCTGTTTTTTATACTGCCAAGGGTGTGGTAGTTCGTACCAAGGGCGTGGTGAGCTGGAACCTGCTTACTTCACGAACCACCGCAAACATCCAATAGGAAAATTCCACTGCAGTAGCCACCGTTCAACCTGAAGAGGGCAGCACTCAGACGTTTTTACACCATATATTGTACAATTAATTAAAACACTTTATACCCAAATGTCAAAAAAAGTTACTCGAATCATTGAACAGCACTAATAAAGCCCCATTCTTACAGATCAATAACTAAAAAAGTTGGTTTAGGGTTTAGTTACCCTTTAACAGAAATGTAAAAATTTTTGACCGAGATTAATAAGTTCACTAAAAGGTCTAAAAAGCTACTTTGCTGTGTCAGAGTCTTATTCACAAACTTTACAAATATGAGTCCTAAATACAATGCATGTTCACAATAACAGTTTAAATAAATAAAATAATGATTTAAACTATGTTTTACCTCTGATATAAACATTTAGATTAAATTTGCCATTCTCATTAAGGAGTTAAACACTTAAATTATTTTTTTATATTCAGTAAATATAAGTATGTCTAGTGGATGCGATGCTTTTGAACACATTTCCTGTGACGTTGTGTTTTACTGTTTTAACTACAGAGATAATTGCTTATCATGATAATAGCAGATTGTCTGAGATTCCTGAGAAAAAACTTTTTGTGCAAATAATGCACAACAAGGCCTATCTGTTTCCATTAAAAATATAGGCTAAATTCATTATATCAGAAGTAAAACAATAATTATATCTTCTTGTATCAGAAGTTAAACATAGTTAAAATCATTATTTTATTTATTTAACTGTTATCGTGAACATGCACTGTATTTATGATTAGGACTCATAATGAAGATGTACGGTTTTACTTTATCTGCCAGATAGGATACAGTAGTATGTTCCTGCACAACCGGAGGCTGCAGTTTCAGGACCGCAGTTTCAGGACCCTAGTTTTTTGTGACAGCGCCACCTACCGAACTGGATGATATAGCGGCGGCTGCGGTTTCAGGACCGCAGTTCTAGGATCCAGGTGGTTTAGTTTGTACATAGTATCAAGATCCACTTATTATCTTAAGTCTTGTTAGAAAAAAAATAAAATATATATATATATATATATAAACAAAGAAGATTATGAACTAGAAAAGCTCCTGCAACAGGTGGATTAGAGCAAGTAGCATCAAGCTAACGTTACATGACACAATTTAAAAGATTAATATATTACACTTTTACTTAAAGCTCACTTTAAACCACCATAGAGTATTTGTGTCATATTCCGGTCGTGGTTTAAAATGGCTTTAAGTAAAAAAAAAAAAAGATGTTTAAATATGTTATATTTAGCATTTTATATGCAGCTAATGGCTACACCTTGCTTAGCAATAGGCTACTATAAACATTCTTTATTCATATGAAAATATCCAAAATCACACGAAAATCACACACAAACCATATGTAACGGATGTGGAAAGACACACTCACACGTGGGCTTCTTTGTACTTGCCTTTATCTTTTTTTGGAAACAACAAGAAGACAATTTACATTGGCTGATGACAGACTGCAGACATTCATATGGACCACAGCGTCGACACTTGAATCTGCTCTTAACTCGTATTATACACATTAGACACATAGTAATGTTATACAATGTGAAAAACTTAACATAATACTTATAATAAGTACACCAATGTAAATGTACAGAATAGTTAATTGCAGACAACATCAGTAATTCTTCATTAATTGTCAAATAACATTCGTTGACAATTATAACAGTATAAACACGAAAGCAACATACCTTTTTTTGGAAACAACAAGAAGACAATTTACATTGGCTGATGACAGACTGCAGACATTCATATGGACTAGAAAGATAGAAATTACACATTCACTCAACTCATAATACAAATAATCGTCAGACAGATAAGAAAGACGCAATCGTAACGAGAAATGAATCCGTGCTCGCACATGGAAATTCAATACATCTTATAATACTCTCAACAACCGTGTTTAAATGCTAAATGCATTATCTATATGTTCACATATATGTACGAAATATATTGCGTCGAAAACATTCACTTGAAACGTATAATTTTCACAATTAATTTGTTAATGCGTCAGAGCATGAAAAACCATACATACCCACAGCGTCGACACTTGAATCTGCTGCGGTACGGCAAGAGAAGAGCGACAAAATCCAATATCTGCAGTACCATTAATAGCCACAGGAGGGGAGCCTTCTAACACCAATAAATACAGCCAAATGCCTTATTTTATGAAATTCACACAATACTCTTTAAATCAAATGTTCTTTTTACCCCTGTTACACATATACTCGAAATCGAGCATTTATTAGCTTCTTGTTTCAGGTGAAGAGATGTGTCTTAACTTTGTTATCACGGAGATCAGAATGAGGAAGTGTACACAGTTAGTAGCGTCATGCAGAAGGGCAGGATTATTGTCACGTTAAACCACGTGAGATGATTGACAGCTCTATAGCGAGAGCGCTGAGATCATAACTGACGCAAATCAGGAAGAGGAGAGACAGATCCATAGACAGATCTCGCTGTGTTCGCTGTTTGAGCTTCAGATCGCATAATTGAGTGGAACATGAAAATCATTATTTCTCCAAATATGTGCACCATTGGACTAAGAGCCCTGGCGGATGCTGTATGTAGCCTATGTGAACACAAATAAACCGGAGAAGACGTGAATGACTGCTTTATGAGTGATGATTTCTATTCAAAATAATACGAACGTTACAGATTAATAATTTTGCACTCCTGTCATAAATTAAGAAATGAATGTCACTGCAAACCAGTTTTATCATAAACAGTGGTCAACTATCGAAGCTGGAGTTTTAAATATGTCTAATGATGCTCAGTTTGTCTAGATCAAATAAGTAAGAGTGTGATGTTTTAACGAATAATGAATGTTGAACAACAACAATCTGGGGCCGTCTGTGATCTTTGCCGCGAAAGGGGTTAAATGAGTGTTTTTGGTGATCCAGTTCGGTAGGTGGCACCAGGGCCGTAGCTAGAGGATTCGGGGCCCCCTGAAAAAATATTGATGTGGGCCCCCTCCACCAATATCATATAATGTACAAGAGATGAACATGGAGGCCCACATATAACAGAAGATGGTGATGTTGTTGTAAAACCTTTATTTTAAAAGTTAAATGTTTATTTAAAAATTACAATTAATAAAAACTAACAAAAAGCAAGAAATTGTTAAATAATTTTAACAATTGGTTTAACATTGGTTTAAAAACCAATTTTTAAAAGTAATAATTTTTTTCCCCATCAGTCAGTTATAATTCATAAATCAAAAAGTAAACATTTAGAAATTGACAAGAATGCAGTCTAATTAAAAAAATAAAACCATTCATGTGTCTTATTTTTTAATAAAGATAATATGGAACTGGTAATATTATTAAATAAAGCGAATTCATTTATTCATCCAAGTGCAGTGTGTTGTATTCGTGTTTTCTCGATGTTTTAAATATCATCAGCCGGCAGGTCAGATGCATAATGCAATGCGTCATGACTCGTGTAATTTTTTTAAAACTCTATTTACAATAGTGTAAAAAGACAGGAATTTAGACCACGTAATCATTCGGTCGATTGCGGCGCGCACCGATAATAAAAAATGACTGTACACGGCAGACTGTAGACGGAAGTTTTCTAATTCCCAGCGAAATAACAATATATAACCGGTCTTTAAGAACGTCTTGATTGACTGGGATACAACCACTCTCCTTGCCTCCCTCTCCGTCTTTTCCTGGCATTTCTGGTTCCCTGATTTATGTTTTCTTTTCCCCGACATTTTTCAGTCAGTCAGTCTCCTGCTCTTCCACCAAGTTCATCGTTAACTTCAGGCTGCCGCCTCAACTCTGATTGGTTCTGTTCACGAGCTGGGGTGGGACTTACAATTGTATTGGGTCCATCTGATGTTTGTCACTGACTCTGACTGAATAATTAATAAATACTTTAGGTCGGACTAAACCATTTTTATGGAGGTAGCAGAGAGAAGCAGATATTTGGAAAAATATTTACCCAAATTGCACGTTTTTGTGGTTTTCATTTAAATCTCAGGCATACAACTAATATAAATATTAGAATTATTCATACAACAGGGGCCTAAATAGTATAACTGCTGGATTTTGTCACCACCACTATAATTGTCACCACCTTTCACCCCACTAGCGACGGCCCTGGGTGGCACTGTAACAGAAAACTAGGGTCCTGAAACTGCGGTCCTAAAACTGGGGTCCTGTAACTGCGGTCCTAAAACTGGGGTCCTGAAACCGCAGCCTCCGGTTGTGCAGGAATACCCTTCTCATAGGATAGGCCTATGCGTCAGTTTCACTAAACGGCCTAACGCGCTCGCTGGAGCGAACATAAGTAGGCATGTATATTTGTTTCAAGTGATAGGCTTGGTGAGTGAAATTATATTTATATTATCTTTCTGTAGGCTATATGTATAATTTTCTTTAGATTTTCTGTCTAAAAGTGACCAGAAAGACATTTAACTCCAGCTCACCATCGGTGTCGCCAAACTGCTCCATCTCGAGCAGTTTGCGAACAGGTGCGCAAATTTTCCCGTCAAGTTTGTTTTTATAAATCACAATGTGTCAGAAGTGGTGTATCTTTCAGGGCCTGTTTTGTGCGTACGCAACTGTTATAAATGAGGCCCCAGGTCTGCAGCCTCCCCAGGCACGTGACATCAAAGGGGGCTTGAGCACCTGCCCTTTTTATTCCTGGAGAGAAAGTGCCCTTTTTTCGAGATGGTGCTCGATGCAGAGCCAAATGGGAGGAGCTAGAGCTCCAGCCCCACCTTTCCTGGAGCTCCAGCTCCGCCTATGTAGATTTAGTGGGTGGGGCTTCGCTGCAGCGTCCAATGGGAGGAGCTAGAGCTCTAGCTCACCCTCGCTGGATCTATTGGACAGAACATGACGCGCTATCAAGCCTTGTGCGAGTTCAACAAGGACAAGTTTGTTTTGATGCGCAATATGCTGGCATACATAATATTGTATTTTTCTCTAATATTTGTCATGATTATGATGAATTATATATCGTTTGTGTGACAAACGCGTAAACACTTAATAAAAACATTGCTCACACTATGTGTGTGTGTTTCTAAAAACTGTTGAAACTTTGTACCTATATTATTTTCTCTTTATTACGATGAACAGTTTCGTTGTTTTCCTCACATTTAAAGCCGCTTTGGACAAAAGCGTCTGCTATATGATTATGTAAATTACTAGACTTAAAAGTCAATGTGAAAGCTTACTATCTGTGCACCCGTTTATTTTTTGTCCACCGCATTAACGTTTGTGTTATTTGTGATTTAATCTAAATCATCTAATTAATTTATGAAATAAAAAATAAGACTAGGTTACCTAATCTGCTTTTTGTACGTAAATGTAAAAGCATAGGCTACTCCAACAGGCCAGTTGTAATTTTATTTAGTTATATTGTACATTTAAATGGAATATTGACTAATTTGTGATAGGCTTTTAAGGCTATGCATTAAGCTATTTTAATTAAATGGAAACAAGCAGTCCAGTACTCTAAAACCAGCCATGTGACTTCCCACACTAGAGGAAAAACAAGATAACAAATGTGCTGAGATTAGTGAGGCATCCATTCCAACAACATTTGGGAGAAGATAAATGTAATTTAATAGCACATACTCCACTCTCCCACAAGTTGTTGAGTTGGATTTATTTGTTTCTATTAGCCTAAATTAGCTAAATGTTCATCTAACATAAAATTAATCCTAAATCTAGATACAATGTTATAAGATAAAAACTCAATCAATATTTATTTACATAGTACCCCCCACTGGTAGATTCAAGTTCAAGTTGATTTTATTTATACAGCACATTTTACAACAGCCACTGTAAGTGCTTTACAGAACTACAACATTGAAAGAGAATAATACATGCATAACAGCACAGCACAGATAAGTGCAGCAAAGCTAAGAGCAGCCTTAAACTGGAGTAGCAAAAACATTCACAAGTGAGGGTTGTGTAAACAAGACACACAGATTTTTCTTCTGTCTCGTATTTCCTGCAAGAAAACTTCCATGTCCTCTGCACTTTGAAAAATAAATAGGAAGGGAGCCCAAATCTCTTCTTCATATGCTTCACCTTCATAACGCATGGAGTTTTTTAAAAATAAGTCCCGCATTGTGATGGCCAACAAGGCATCATCCATCTTCATCCTTACGATCTTTGGCAGATCAATCTTCCCACTAAAGTGGTGTTGGCTCTCTTCCACCCACTCACAGGCCAGCTGAATATTTCTCATCACTGCGGAGGCCTGTGTGCAATATAATAATTCCAATAATAATGTAATTAATGAAGTGCTGCTTATAAACACTTTTATGAAACAGGAAAGCCAAATATAATTAAACAAATCACGCAATAGATAAACATTCCCTCTACATACATAGATATCTGGTGTTGGGGTGATCTCCATGACATCTGACTCAGACTGTTCCTGGGTGACTGTTTGTGGGACTTGACTGTGGGAAGTGACAAACATTAGAATGTTTTTAGGCATGCAGTACATTTTATTTCTGGAAATGCACAGTATGGAGGTTTTAATCAAAAGTATTGTTATCAATATCAACATCATACCTTGCCTCTAACTCATCAAAGGCAAAAGAACAAAAGTCGCTTCTTTTTAATGTTTGAGTTGGGCTGAGCTGAAGTACTTCCTCATTTGGATCTTTGGCTCCATCCAAGACATAAGCCAGCTGATAAAATTAAATAAACATTGTTATATAACTCATTAAAACATACAAACATGTAATAGAACAGTTTTCTGGAAAAGTAATCAAGATAAAAAAATATTTATGACAATCACTGCAATAAGAACACATTACCACATTCTCTTGTGCTGGTAAATAGTCAACATCCAATATCCTCCTGCCTGCTTGTTCATCTGTCTGGCTTGTTGCTACACCTTGAACTAGGTCAGATGGGCTAGGACAGTCTGAAGAGAAGATCCATATTTGTAAATGAATTTTTATGGTCTTAATAAAGCTTGTTTATTGCTGTAGAAAAGTGGTGTACAATCACAAGAAAATCTAAATTTCTTTAAAACAATTTCTTGATCTAACTACTGTTGTGAAAACAAGAGCAGTAGAAAACATGACGCATCAAGAAATATTCTCCAAGATAAAGCAGATCTATACTGTTAAATTCGAAATGGTCACAGATAATAGTTTCGATGTACTTTGCCTCACTGAAACCTGGCTTAAACCAAATGATTATTTCGGTCTAAATGAGTCTAGTCCACCAGGATACTGTTATAAGCATGAGCCCCGTCTGATCGGTTGTGGCGGCGGTGTTGCAACAATCTATAGAGATATCTTTAATGTTACTCAGAAAACAGGTGACAAGTTTAATTCGTTTGAAGTACTTGTGCTAAAATGTTACGCTCTTAGATGTAAGAAAGAAATCCCTATTATCTCTAGCCTTGGCTACTGTATATAGACCTCCAGGGCCCTATGCTGATTTCCTAAAAGAGTTTGCAGACTTTCTCTCAGATCTATTGGTCAATGTCGATAGATTATAGATAGATAGATTCTCAAATTGCTTATCTGATCTGTCTCAGCTGCTGCCTGAACCCAAACAAACAGATGAACTAGAGGAAATGACTAGCAGTTTGAGCACCATTTTCTTTAGTACAGTAGAAATTGTTGCACCAATTAGATTGAAAAAGGTTAGAGAGAAAACTAAAGCACCATGGTACAACAGTATTGAAACAATATGTATTGTGAAAAGCGTTATACAAATAAATTTGAATTGAATTGAATTAAATTCCAATGCATTATTGCTTTTTACGTAGTTTTCTGTCACTCACTGGATTGTATTGTTTCCTCTGCTTCAGTTGGTATCTGTGCAGCTGTGCCTGTAGTAAAAGAAAACAAAACCAAAACAGTACAGATTATAAGATAATAATACAGATGACCATTCAATGTTAAACAACTGACAAAATAAAAAGTGTAAATAATTTACCCATTATTATCTGACCGTTGTGATCCAACTGCAGCTGAACATCTTTGCCCACTACTTTCTGGATACTAGCTTTAGTTTTGTCATTGCATTTTGTGTTGTGGTGGTGCAGTATGTTCCGCATCATGAAGATGTGCTCAGAGGGTGTGAGGGTATTCAAAAAATAATTGTTCTTCCTCATGTCTGAAAACAATTGCTCAGCACACTGGCTGTTAACCCAGCCAGCCAGTTCTGGGACAAGTCCAATCCTTCGAAGGGCGTCTCTAGCATCCTTTGTATTCCTCTCATGGAAAACGTCATAAAGGGTGTAGTGATCAGATGTCCCAGTGATTGGGTGGCAGTTTGCGTCTGTATCTGTATTCTTTGTTTTGAGCCATGGTAAACTGACCTTTAGCTTTCCCTCACCAGCCAGCTGCAGATTGTCTGTGGTTGCTTCAGCCAGCCGCCCCTCATGTGGTCTAAATGGCAATATTTCAGGTAGGGATCGACCGATATGGATTTTTTAGTGCCGATGCCGATACCGATTTTTCCCCATCAGCCTTAGCCGATGACCGATACGGGCTGCCGATTTTCTTGAGCCGATATTTGGAGCCGATACATTTTGCTCCCTCAATTTACATCATAAAAATGACATGATGTTAACAAATGTTACAGGTCTCAATTTAATAAAAGTAACATTTATTTAACGTAAAAAAAATCTATATTTAACAAATAGTAAAAACATGTGAGGTAGAACAAGAACAAGTAGATAAACAATATTTAACAAATATTAAAAACATGAGGTAGAACAAAAAAAAGTTCACTGCTGAAAATAAATATTTAAGCATAAATAAAATAATTACACTATTGCACACAGTAGCAACCAGCATAATAAAGTGCACAGTGCACACTACTTCATTTTAAAAGTAACGAACTATTTACTGCCATGGTTTAAATTTTTCTACATAAAATAAAATGAGCATGTCTAGTCTCTAATATCACTGCGATGGCGAGGGAGACACACACCACACGCGTCCAAACCTCAGCCAGGTGGTCGCTGAATAAATCTCCCACAAAAAGCACGGAACAATGTTGGTATTACTTAATCCTATGACCAGTGTTCGTAACAGCTACCGTACGCATACTAGGGCTGTCAAAATTGCTCAAATGGCGTTTGTATATTCCCTCTAAAAAAACATATTTGAGCATATCGTCGTGCATTTGGTCAATGACGCGCATTACGTCAATAACAGGACAAATTAATACAAAGAGACATAACTACTAGTATTAAGTAGCTTATTTGAGTTTAAACATATTTGACAACGTATTACTACAAAAAAAAACGAGTAAATCATCTAATGGCCAAGACCGCAGAGCTCACTCTGGCTCGCCCGGACTCGCAGGCGCACTCTCTCTCTCTCTCTCTCGCACTCACCCTCACGCTCTCCGCGCATACCGGTTTAAATGAACAACAAACAAATGTTGAGTGCTGATCAAGAGTTTTGTGCAAGCAATTTAAGGTATATAGCAGGCTTCATCCAGTGATTGAAACAAATACATTAATTGAAGTTTCACAGTAGGCTACATAGAACCGACACTGAGCGCTCCGAGCGAGCTGTGCTGTGGTAACGTTAGTCTGCTACCGCGGGCGTGTTTTTCCACATTCGAATATTAATTTTCACCTTCAAAATTCAGTTTTTTTTAAACTATTCGAATATATATTCGTATTTAGAATATTCATTGACAGCCCTAATGCATACTGAACAGAGAAGCCTACAGCTATTTGCAGCTCCCTAAATACAATGGCAAGCAAGCAGTTTTATAGACTCGAGTCATTCGCGTTTTCCATTTGGACCCACAAACTTGCTTAGCTATATAGTTGCAACCACATAACAGTTATAAAGCAACGTGTTTCCATTTTCAAAGTGTTTGACAATATTTCAGCAGTCAAACAGTTAAAAGATGCTTTGAAAGTTTAAAAGTTACCGTTATCTTGAAGCGCAGGTTGCACTCTGCTAGTGGGGGAGGGACAGTGCAGGGTCTGCACGTGAACTGCAGCGTCTCCAGCAGCACAGAGCTGCCTGTGGACGCCTGTCTATAAATAATGCCGGGAAAAAACTATCGGCGAACGCAGCAGCCGCATATCGGCCGATTCCGATACACGTAAAAACCGCAAATATCGGCCCGATATATCGGCCGGCCGATATATCGGTCGATCACTAATTTCAGGCTCCCTCAAGTTGGTGTGTGTTGCCAGTCCCCTTGCAAAGTCATATATGGCAATGTTTGGGAAGTGCTTCCAGCTAAGCAAAATGTCAGCATAGTCTCTGGGACTCTCTGCTCTTAAATTAAATTTGATTGAGTATACCACTGCACAGGGGCACATAACAACTGCCCAACCACCTATGGAAAACACATAATTGATGTAATAATAATGTACATTAAACAATATTTAGCTACAGATGAATGTATTATTCAATATGGCCCTTGATTAAGATCCTGTGGCAAATACTAACCTGTACTGTATGTCTGTCTTCAAATATTCATCATGAGCTACACACATTACATTCTCCTGGCAGAAGGGCTTTATAACACTGTAGATGCAACTACAGATCTAACTGCTCAGTGAAAGATGCATCTTACCTGAAGCTCCCCAGACCTTCTCAAAGATCTTGTCGTAAGATGACCTGTTCTTCATTTCATCCCGCAGTCTTAGGATGAGGTCCATTTTTGAGCCTTTTGAGTCCAGGCCACATTGTTTGCACAGATTTCGAACCATGTCCACCTATTATTTTACAATATTTAAATAATACTTAGCTTAATTCAAACACAGTGAATCAAATAATAAGTGTAACCAGCCATTACCTTGAGATTAATTAGTGCATCTTGAAGCCTCTCCTCTGTCATTTGGTGATCTGCCATTTCAGTAGCCTGTCTTGGTGCATGAAACTTTTCATGTTCTGTGTTAAAAACGGTGTCATCCCTTCTAGTTTTTGGTCCAATCCAAGGAGCCCAGTTGGTATAACTTGGAGCAACCACAAACGGGTTCTTTCGGCCACCTTGAAATAGTAGTAGTAACATGTAAAGTCTATATCACAATACTATTACTGCAATATTGTGGGGAACAGACAAGACCTATACTTTAAGTAGACTTACAAGCAAGTAATCCACTGCAAATGATTTCAGACATCACAGAGTCCCAAAATTGTTTGGTATCGACAGTGCCATCAAAGTGTGCTGGTGGAGCCTCCATTTCACTTACTGCAGATTTAGACTTGGTATTAAAAAAAATCGTAACTTTTCTTTCATTCATCAAAAGCTGTTTGTTCTGTTGCTTACCAGGCATATTGAATACACCCTTTCTGTGAAGGTCCATGACCACCACTGGTGGATAGTATCCACATTTGTAACAAGAAAATAAATAGTTGTGTGAGGTCATGGCTTCAAAGTGCATGTAGGCGTGGAGTATTGTGGCTTTTTTAGGGAAGGTCTTATTTTCTGTTTGCTCAAGCACTTCAATTGCTCGGCTTACAGAATGGTGAGTCTAAAAAAGTATAAAACATAGTAAGGCACATATTCAAAAAAATAAAAACAGTAAAACACTAAATGTGTTCTTACCTGAATTGATGTACGTAGTACAATACACAAATGAAGGGTAATGAGCATATGGTCATTGAAATTGTGAATTCCATCACTCCATTCTTGATATCTGTACATCAGCCCACAGTCAGGACATGCCCTGCAGTATGTAGAAAAGCCTAAAAAACAAAAGCAAAAAAAAAAACATTAGTTAAATTGGTATGGCTAAGATGATATGGATTATGTATATTTTGACATGTCTCACCTTCTACAACACCAGTATATGTGACAAGTTTGGCATGTGCTGTTATGAGCATTGGCTCAGTAAGTTGCCCGGCACACTCCACGCATGATGTTTCTTTTGGTATCAACTGACTTGGAAGATCTTGCAAAGATTTGGAACCAGTGACCAAATGTTGGGGTAGTTGGGCAGGAAGACCTTTTTTTTGCATTAAATAGTGAACCATCCTTTGAAGGCCTGCATCATCAGGAGGATATGCTTGTCCCCCATCTCCACCTGGCGTTGCTTCGCATACAGAATCAGTCTCTTGATTATTCACAACTGCATCTGGCCTTATATCACTCTCGGCAGTCATGAACAGATGTCGGTCAGTACTAAAAAGATGCCATTTTGCAATTGATTTATGAAGACATGACTGTCTTGGTTTGGCACATGGACAGTGCCAAGACTTCTTTTTTGAATCATATGCAGCTATTACCCTGCCCAGTCTGCTGTAGTATGACACTTTTGGCTCATATATTGAAATTAACTTTTTGGATGGAGGCCCTCCAACAGTCACCTCAACAGAAAGTGGAACACCTGCATCAGTAGATGCCTTTTGCTGGTTTAAGCAACTCTGCTTCCTTGCATCCCCAAAAAACCTACAAGAAACCATATCTGTCAATGTCTCCTCATCTAAAATGATGGGTGCAGTTTCTGAGCGGGGACAGAAGAGCAATGACTTGAGATGATTGCACTCATAAGGTAGAATTCCACTCCTCACTGCAAATTCAGCATTTGCATTGCATTCGTCCAATTCGCAGGTTATTTTCTGGCTTGCACCCCATGTTTTTTTTTTAACGTGTATAGGAGAGCATGGTTTAAAAAACGACTTATCAACAGCAAAGATGCCATTTTTGGGATCAATGCATTGGCATGATAGGTGCCGCTTTGCTGTAATATCTTCTACCCTTTGCCTGTGTCTTCGGTTCATATGAACCAGCAAGTTTCTTCTATTTATTTTAATGCCACAGTGTGTGCAAGTCACCCTTACTTGCTGCCGGACACGTAATCTTTTTGATGATAGAGCTGCTGATGCTGGTGATAGAGCTGCTGATACTGGTGATAGAGCTGCTGATGCTGATGATAGAGCTGCTGATGCTGATGATAGAGCTGCTGATGCTGATGCGGATGATAGAGCTGCTGATGCTGGTGATAGAGCTGCTGATGCTGATGATAGAGCTGCTGATGCTGATGATAGAGCTGCTGATGCTGGTGATAGAGCTGCTGATGCTGATGATAGAGCTGCTGATGCTGATGATAGAGCTGCTGATGCTGATGCGGATGATAGAGCTGCTGATGCTGGTGATAGAGCTGCTGATGCTGCTGATGCTGATGCTGATGATAGAGCTGCTGATGCTGGTGATAGAGCTGCTGATGCTGCTGATGCTGATGCTGATGATAGAGCTGCTGATGCTGGTGATAGAGCTGCTGATGCTGGTGATAGAGCTGCTGATGCTGATGATAGAGCTGCTGATGCTGATGCGGATGATAGAGCTGCTGATGCTGGTGATAGAGCTGCTGATGCTGCTGATGCTGATGCTGATGATAGAGCTGCTGATGCTGGTGATAGAGCTGCTGATGCTGCTGATGCTGATGCTGATGATAGAGCTGCTGATGCTGGTGATAGAGCTGCTGATGCTGCTGATGCTGATGCTGGTGATAGAGCTGCTGATGCTGATGATAGAGCTGCTGATGCTGGTGATAGAGCTGCTGATGCTGCTGATGCTGATGCTGATGATAGAGCTGCTGATGCTGGTGATAGAGCTGCTGATGCTGATGCTGGTGATAGAGCTGCTGATGCTGCTGATGCTGATGCTGATGATAGAGCTGCTGATGCTGGTGATAGAGCTGCTGATGCTGATGCTGGTGATAGAGCTGCTGATGCTGATGCTGGTGATAGAGCTGCTGATGCTGATGCTGGTGATAGAGCTGCTGATGCTGATGCTGGTGATAGAGCTGCTGATGCTGATGCTGATGATAGAGCTGCTGATGCTGATGCTGGTGATAGAGCTGCTGATGCTGATGCTGATGATAGAGCTGCTGATGCTGGTGATAGAGCTGCTGATGCTGCTGATGCTGATGATAGAGCTGCTGATGCTGGTGATAGAGCTGCTGATGCTGCTGATGCTGATGCTGGTGATAGAGCTGCTGATGCTGATGATAGAGCTGCTGATGCTGGTGATAGAGCTGCTGATGCTGATGCTGGTGATAGAGCTGCTGATGCTGCTGATGCTGATGCTGATGATAGAGCTGCTGATGCTGGTGATAGAGCTGCTGATGCTGATGCTGATGATAGAGCTGCTGATGCTGATGCTGATGATAGAGCTGCTGATGCTGATGCTGATGATAGAGCTGCTGATGCTGATGCTGGTGATAGAGCTGCTGATGCTGATGCTGGTGATAGAGCTGCTGATGCTGATGCTGGTGATAGAGCTGCTGATGCTGATGCTGGTGATAGAGCTGCTGATGCTGATGCTGGTGATAGAGCTGCTGATGCTGATGCTGGTGATAGAGCTGCTGATGCTGATGCTGGTGATAGAGCTGCTGATGCTGATGCTGGTGATAGAGCTGCTGATGCTGATGCTGGTGATAGAGCTGCTGATGCTGATGCTGGTGATAGAGCTGCTGATGCTGATGCTGGTGATAGAGCTGCTGATGCTGATGCTGGTGATAGAGCTGCTGATGCTGGTGATACAGCTGCTGATGCTGATGATAGAGCTGCTGATAGAGCTGCTGATGCTGATGCTGGAGGCTGTCCAGATGCCACATTTTTACACATTTTTAAATGTGTAATAAGACTATCGCGTCTGATGAAGGTTGATGAACAGTAACAGCAGTGAAAATGTGGTGATTGCCTGCACTTCAAACCACACTTGATGATGATAAAATCTAAAACGTAGAAATAATAAATTAGCACAATTGTCTTTTTTACATGTTTAATACAGTGAATCGCCTGTGAATAGGTTGTGTGATGCCTTGCTTAAGAGCACAACAACATTAAGATCCTTATATTTTATTTTATATGTTTTACCGCACTCCCATCAAACACTATGGCCAGTGTGGGTGGAACAAATACCTGACAGACTCTACATCAGCCCTTGAAGAGTTATTGACATGTAGTATTTATATACTTGTTTTTAACTTTTAAAATTATTCAAACTAAATAATGTAATACAGAAAAACTAAAGCAACAATAACTGAAGTAAAGTATTTGAAATTAAGACTTCCCAAAGGTTTCACAACAAAATAAAATATTAAATTATTATTTTAAATGCTAGGAAGAAATTACTATGACATGCAAAAACAGAAATGTTCAACAAACATGTTTTTTCACACACAGGATAATTAAAATAATTCACATACCTTCTTGTTGCACTGCATTTCCCATGTGGTTAGCTACATGGTTTCGGAGCTCGTGTAAATGGTTATACACCGTTTTACAGAATGCACAATGAAATTTCATGCAGCACACTGTGCATCTCTCGACAGACCGCAGGGGGTCTTGTCCTCGGAAAAGTATTGTCGGATGCATTTGTAAGACTAAACAAATATTTAATTAAAATAAGTAACTACGCACCACTGTCTTCTTCTTCTTCTTTTGGATTTTTAATGGCGGTTGGCAAACAACTTTTTAACTGCGTACCTCTTGTGGGGGATGGGATATTTCTAATAGAGAATGAGGTGCATGCCGGGAAGGCGCCGCAATTTTAGGTGGAAACGCTATCGCCATGGTTACTTAGGTTTATTTATGATAATATTTATTATATATAATATAATTATATAATATAATCATGGAAGCGCGGGCGCGGTCATGTTTATCGCGAAAGTTAACCTGCGCCTGGGCGGCCCCGCCCACTAAATCCAGTGAGGTGAAGCCAGAGCCGTTGAAAAACGGGTCTGGGTGGAGCTAGAGCTCCAGCGAGGGGAAGAGCTGGAGCTCTAGCTCCTCCTATTTGGCTCTGCATCGAGTACCACTTGCTTTTTTCTGTGCTTTTTTTATTTTTGAAAAATAATATATATTCCTGTTTGCGCACAGCTTCCCTGTCAAACAAATATTTTTATTGAATAGTGTATCTAAATATCAGGTCAGGAGTTCTGAAGCGCCGATCAGAGTAAACGAGTCTGCTCTAGTGAGCTCGCGCTGCGCTGCCGTTTGGACTTTGAGCCGAGCGGATAAACAGTCCGTGAGGCGCGTGCGGTTCAAAGGAGTTCCGTTCCGCTTTTGGTACATTAACATTATCGAACATTTATCGAACTCGATATTGACTCGAACTTGATATTGTTTTATCGAAAAAATTATATCGCGATAATGAATGAATGAGCATATCAATAGAGGGGTTTCACGACGCGTCATCAATACGGAAGTCGGCCATTTTGGAGACACAGAACGTAAATAATGCCACTGAACTGAATGGACTCGCAAATTTGGCTGATTATTGCTGCTGAAAAATGGTCGAGTTTTGGTCTGTACCAATCGGTCACATCGGGAAAAAACATGTCGAGTGCTATAGACTGTCAAAAGTTAAAGAGAAGAGTGCAAAAAACTGATGAAAGAAGGCGTTTGTGGTTGAGAGAGGTACAGCATCAGACACGTGTAAATGAAGCGTTGACCATGGCTAAAATGTCTACGTAGTTAACTATGGCTACATTCACACTGTCAGTCCAAATCCGATTATCTTTGTATCAAATTGGAATCTGATCTAAAATTATGTCCACACTGTGTATCGCAACTGTTCAGATCCGACGTGTGTGTCCATGCATGTTATTTGGTAATATGGCAATGACTTTGCGTTGATGGAGGGGGTTGCATTTGCAATATAATGTTAGATGTTGTCTTATTTAAATGTTACAACATGGAAGTGTAGCCGCCGCGCTGGACTACTGCGGCAGAACTGTAGAAGGCTGGCATGTACTGCTTTTTTCCCACGCTCGTCTGCGCTGGTTCCAGAAATAATACTTTTCTGCTCGTCCGGCACTTTGCAACAACACAGCATTGTTTCGGCAGTGACTTTCAGCATGTTTCCTATAAATGACGTTTGCATTTTAAGACATACCACGCGAAATCCGATCGTTCAGACTGAGGCTGATGATATGTGATTTGAATAGGATTTCAAACCACATATGGATGTAACTTGAAACGGATTTCATGTGCTTTTTTGGACTGACAATCTGAACGTATCTTATTTCGGGATAATAAATAGATGGAAGAATTGCAGTAATGTTACGTGCTAGAGAAGCTAACTCATTCGGATCTTTACCACATATTAACTTTAGTTTGTCAAAATGTTGTGCTCTCTCCTGCTTCCCAAGTCCTTCTCTATATGATTTCGCACCTACCACGTGTTTTTTTCCCATGGTTTATTAGTGTAACAATGTGTTCAGTAGTAGGCTACATAAACAGTGCAATCCATGCTGTTGTTTACATCCGAGTGTTTCCATAATGGCCGCGCATCCGGGTTACCGCCCAGAACGTGATGTTGGTGAAACCCCTCTACGCAGAACCGATCACCGGTGATCAGCGCGAGATGCATGCCGGTTAGAAATGTGTCCGAGTGCGGTCCGCCTTGCTCTGATGCAGAGATGGGGACTCGAGTTTGAGACTCGGACTCGAGTGCGACTTAAGTCCCACACACAGTGACTTCAGACTCGACTTGAAACTCGTCCTCGAAAGACTTCAGACTCGACTCGGACTCGAGCTGCGGGACTCGTGAACAATGTTTATTTTTAGGAAACGTCTGATGAGCTCGCTGTTACCCCCCTCCCTCCGTTACCTATAACCTGCCTACGTAATCACGTACTACGTGGCCTATTGCTGGCAGCGCGCGCGCGACCGCACATGAGAGGATAACAAACAAAAAGTTCGACTGCATCGGCCGCTGCTGAGCCATTCATCGTTAGCTTTGGGTTCAAAAACTTCAAACAAGACGCGTTCAAAAGAAGCGCTCAATGCAAAATATGCGGTATCACGATAAAAGATTCTGGCTCAACTACATCTAATTTTATCAGGCATCTGAAAACGCACCCTGAGAGGTGAGTAAACATGTTTAGCTCAGCATTGACCATCTACCGTTAGCTTGCTTATTGCTTTAGCTACCTAACGTTACGGGAGGTTAACTCCGATTGTCTTCCTTATGAAATATGAATGAGCGTTTGTTTAATTGCCAAACTTGTGGTGGTCGATTAACGTAACGTTAATCATTTACGCTGGCTGCCCGTTGTCTACAAACAGGTTTATTGTTGATCATGTAACGTTACTGTTTCATTTAGTTATAATAACGTTACACTGGTTTGAGAGTCTGGGATGTGTTGACTTACAGTATATAAGCTATGATTAGTTGCATAGGCAATGCAGCCAGAAGAAGCCAGAAATGTTTTGTGGCCCATACCTAGTGTGTTAAGAGAAGAGAAGGTTAACCAGTCTGATCTCACCCTTTGGATTTTTTTATTTCTAAACATTTTGTTCATAACAAGTTACATGCCATAAGTTGGTCAGTTGCTTCACATTTACACTAAAGATTTTGAGCATTTTAATGTTTTGGAAGTGCACTGTAGTGTTAAAAATTTCATTTGGATGCAATAGTTTATTTGCATTTAGCTACACTGATGTTTTGCACTAAATAGGAGTGTGTCAATTTTAGTGTTGTGAGTTATATCATTTTCTATATTTGGTCTTATGTCTTGGTATGTTCAAGCTACATGGCAAAATAAAGAAATTAACTAAAAGTAAAGCATTCTTGGTGTTTTTGTCATGTTGCAATAGCCTGTTTACACTGATTATATACCAAAATCAAAGCTGATACTGTATGCTAATAGATAAAGGAGTCATAATAACATATGGTACCACTTTATTTTGATAATCCACTTTATACATTCTACTAACTATAAGTAACTTTGCAGCTGCATGTCAACTAACTCTCATTAGAGTATTAGTAGGCTGTCTGCTTAATATCTGCTAATTATATATTATAATATCTTATTTTGTTGGTTCCCCAACAGATATTCTACTGACTATAAGTAACTTGGCAACTACAAGTCAACTTGTTCTCCAAACCCGAACCCACATCATAACCTGACAGTCTACTACGGTCTACTAATACTTTAATGAGAGTTAGTTGACATGTAGTTGAAAATGTACATGGTTAGTAGAATGTCTAAAGTGGACTATCGAAATAAAGTGTAACCTAACATATTACATGCTTTGAATTCCTTATATAAAGCTATGCAGTGTTCTAAGCAACCTGGATGGGTCGCTGTACGTGATGCAACACTTATAACCACAAGAGACTTGAGACTTGACTTGGACTCTAGCTCAAAGACTTGAGACTTGACTTGGACTCTAGCTCAAAGACTTGAGACTTGACTTGGACTCTAGCTCAGAGACTTGAGACTTGACTTGGACTCTAGCTCAGAGACTTGTGAGCATCTCTGCTCTGATGTAATGCCGACGTATGTCAAAAAACTCTCGCGACCGCAAGGCGCACGTGTCGGATTCTGCAGTCGCGCGCAGTTGCTCTCCACCGACTGCGCTGATCAAAAGCATGATGGGAAACGACTTGCTGACGACACAGCTTAATGCTCATTGCTTTAAACAGCCGTGATGTATTGTTCTCTTTTAAAATGTTTGATTTTAAAACTCTGATATCATGTTTTATGTGTATAAATTATGTGTGGATATTCCCAAACTCTCTGACAGTGCGATCTATGTGATGTAATAAAAAAAAAAAAAAAAAAAAAAATCTGTATTAAAGAAAAAATGATTGATAAACATGTAGGCCTACACTCAAAAAAATAATTCATTGGATGAACATGATTTAATCATGCCACCTATATTCCATCTAAACAAACCAAGTTAAGTCAACCAACCTTTATCATGTTATTTGAACACAAAATAGATGCATTGGTTAAACATGATATTAACATTTCCATTAAACTCAATTGCATCTTTTTTGAGTTATGTGTTTTAATCTTAGTTAATTTAGTGAGATTACTTTTGAGTGTAGCTATTTGCTAGCAGCAGCACATATTAGCATCTTAAATGCTAAGATTTACACGCTCCTTCAACCAAAGCAGTAGAAAAAAATATAAAATAACACTTCATTTTAACATTTATTATCTCTTAATTCAACCATATGCAAAGCATGCTGGGAACTAACAAGCACCGCCCAGTTTCAGTCAATGCAACACAAATCAATCATGTAATCACATGTAATAGATATAGTTAAACAGATTGAACACAATCAAATTAAGTTAGGGCAAAATGGCAGTTGGCGTCGCACTATACTGCCACCCTCTGGATGTAAGAATTTTTTACTTAACATAAATAGTTTGTATTTAGACAACGCGTTAGGATTTTGTACTGTTAAGTTGAGGCATAATTATGTTGACCTTACTAGAAAAAAACATTTCAAGTCAACAAACACAATTATTATAAGTAAACTTAATATAAATATATTATGTAAAGTGCACAACCTTCCTCGTTCATTTTTTTGAGTGTATTTAAAATGGAATTAAATAAGTACTTTGGGTGTCTTGTTCATTATATTCATTTTCATATTCAAGCAACAAAACTTAAATTACATCCAGTTTATTAGCAACACCGTGCACGGGCGTGAATCCCGCCATTTATCCGCCTTTGATCTCACAGGTGTCAGATCCACTGCGAGAAGCGAGATCTGTCCGGCTTGCCTGCGCTTTTTTCACCCCCCTCCCCTCTCACTGCATGCAGCGGCCTACTCTCGACTTTCAGGCGAGGCAAGGCGCATCTCAAACAAGCCTAATTTAAGACGTGGCTAAATGTAATTTATGACCTTGTATGGAAAGTCCGGACATTTTTATGACTTTTTATGGCCTAAAATTCTTCTTATTAAAGTTAATTACTTACATACATCAAGAGTCTTTCCCCCTGAAATGTTGAAATCTAAATTGGTGAATTTAGAAGAAATCTACAGATGCAAACAGATGGAGGATAGTTTAAAATGGTTTAAAACAAACTCCATCTAAATGTGGATTTTGAAGGTTTTATTTGATGATGATGATACAGTCCTCCCTCAAATGTGAAACTAAGGCCCCATCCACACTACTGCGTTTTAGTTTAGAAACAGATAATTAAAACGAATACGATCTCCGTCCACACCAGCGTTTTAGCTGCGTATTAGAATTGATCTCCGTCCACATTAAAACGACTGAAAACGCAGATCAAGTGACCATTCACCAACACTGGGCATGCGCGCGCCGGTGTAAACACAACTTCATTGATAAAATTATCCCACCATGCTCTGGGTTAACCCCAAACCGGCACTCCATGTACGGTCAACGCCGCCGCTGCACACGGGTATTGTCACAGATCGCTCGAATAATAGCTTGACTCCGGCGCATGTAGGCAGTTATAGCGTTGTAAAATGCAGAATTTACTTGTACAACAGCTGCTAGCAAAGATATACGCCATGACTGATGACACCCAATCATAGAGCCGAGCGTGAGCCTCTACTACGTCATCGTTTCTTAAGTCCTCCGTTTTGACGCCCTCCGGAGATTCAAAACGAAAAACGGATCGGCAGCGTTTCTAAACTTCTCCGTTTTTGCCGTTTTAGTGTGGACGGGAGGTGCAAATGTAGCAAAAGGTCTCCGTTTTTAAACGAAAACGCAGTAGTGTGGACGGGGCCTAAGTCCATGTCACCATCAGGTGTATCATAGCCTACTTGATTGAAACTAGTAGCATAGAAAACATGCACATTGTGGCATGGTTTCCTTTGCTGCCCTATAAACCTATACTAAGGAGACCATGGTTTCTGTGTGAACTGAACTGACATCTTTTGAAAATGAAACAATTGCGTGAGTTTTTTTTTTTTTAAAGTCAGAGTTGTGTTAATATATATAGCCTACTTTTTTGTTTAAAAAAAGTAAAAAATAAAACATAATTATGAGAAGTGCCCTTTTTTTCACTTGAGCCCCTGCCCCTCAAAATGTCTGTGCACGTCCCTGAGCCTCCCCATATATGACAAAGTTGAGATATGTTTAATTTTATGCAAATGAAGAGCGACTTTCGGGAGCGACGCCGACAACCAATAGAAGTGAAGTCAGTGGAGCGCACGTGATCCGTCACTCTTCTGTGCCGAGTCCGAATCCGACCGAGGCAAGATGAATGAGAAGCTTATATTAGCAGTCAGAAAATGTCAGAAAATATGCAGTCAGAAAATATGTATCCGTGGAACTCGCCGTGCTGACTCCGAGCCTGAATGGTTCGTGAACTCAGAAAGACCGGCCTTTGCCCGTTTGCTGCAGTTAAATAGCTGCTATGGCAAAGAGCTGTTTATTAATAAGCTATTATGCATTTTATGTAGGCTACTGATTCCATTTATATTTAGACTTTTCCTTCCAAAATGTTTGTTTGTAGTGGCAAGGATTTGCTGTCTACAACATGGAGAAACGTGATTGTCACTCACAAACATTACTAGGCAACCAGTAGTGGGAACGCCCACGAACGCCTAGCTCACCGCCGGCCAATGGCGACATGCAGAGACGCTTGTAGTGCGCACGCAGCACGAGTCAAGATCAATAAATTAAAAAACGTAACAGCAAAGTAACCTTTCAACTTCTAGCACAAGTCCAATTCCCACTGTTTTGAAGAAACAAAATTTAATGTCTACATATCAAAATCCCGTGATTGCCCGCACTTAACTCCTAGTTTACTTTCACTTTCGTCCTTTGCAAAAATCCCCAATTCGTAGTTTGCTCCGCTCACACATCCTTGACTATTGCAGCATAAATGTTTACTTTTTCTTTGTTTTGTTACATTATAAGAGAAATTCAAAAGATTAATAATATTCCAAAAACATAAATTCAGTGTTTTCACGGTCAAAAGAATGTCTATCTCAAACCCTAATTCCTTCCTTCCTGTTCTTTTTCATAATTTCTTGCGCATACGTACCGCGTATAAACTAGTCAAAGTCAAGTGATACATTACAAAAAAACACAAAATATACATTTATCATTGATGAAACAGAAATAAAATATATAGCTATTATATATATATATATATATATATATATACACTCACCGGCCACTTTATTAGGTACCCCATGCTAGTAACGGGTTGGACCCCCTTTTGCCTTCAGAACTGCCTCAATTCTTCGTGGCATAGATTCAACAAGGTGCTGGAAGCATTCCTCAGGGAGTTTGGTCCATATTGACATGATGGCATCACACAGTTGCCGCAGATTTGTCGGCTGCACATCCATGATGCGAATCTCCCGTTCCACCACATCCCAAAGATGCTCTATTGGGTTGAGATCTGGTGACTGTGGAGGCCATTTTAGTACAGTGAAGTCATTGTCATGTTCAAGAAACCAATTTGAAATGATTAGAGCTTTGTGACATGGTGGAAGTAGCCATCAGAGGATGGGTACATGGTGGCCATAAAGGGATGGACATGGTCAGAAACAATGCTCAGGTAGGCCGTGGCATTTAAACGATGCCCAATTGGCACTAAGGGGCCTAAAGTGTGCCAGGAAAACATCCCCCACACCATTACACCACCACCACCAGCCTGCACAGTGGTAACAAGGCATGATGGTTCCATGTTCTCATTCTGTTTACGCCAAATTCTGACTCTAACATCTGAATGTTTCAACAGAAATCGAGACTCATCAGACCAGGCAACATTTTTCCAGTCTTCAACTGTTCAATTTTGGTAAAATCTTGCAAATTGTAGCCTCTTTTTCCTATTTGTAGTGGAGATGAGTGGTACCCGGTGGAGTCTTCTGCTGTTGTAGCCCATCCGCCTCAAGGTTGTGCGTGTTGTGGCTTCACAAATGCTTTGCTGCATACCTCGGTTGTAACGAGTGGTTATTTCAGTCACTGTTGCCCTTCTATCAGCTCGAACCAGTCTGGCCATTCTCTTCTGACCTCTGGCATCAACAAGGCATTTCCGCCCACAGAACTGCCGCTCACTGGATGTTTTTTCTTTTTCGGACCATTCTCTGTAAACCCTAGAGATGGTTGTGCGTGAAAATCCCAGTAGATTAGCAGTTTCTGAAATACTCAGACCAGCCCTTCTGGCACCAACAATCATGCCACGTTCAAAGTCACTCAAATCAACTTTCTTCCCCATACTGATGCTCGGTTTGAACTGCAGGAGATTGTCTTCTTCTTCTTCTTCTTCTTTAAGAGTTTTATGGCGGTTGGCAAACCAGCTAAAAAGGTGCATTTACCGCCACCAACTGGACAGGAGTGTGAAGCGTCAATAGCGTTAAGCAACTTATCAAAAAAAAAAAAAAAAAAAAAAAAAAAAAAAAAAAAAAAATCTATTTAACTATATCCTGTCAACCAATCCTGTTTCCCTTAGATATCTTATTAAAGCACTATACACCCTTTTCTCTTTCTGTGCGTTTTGAAATATGCTATCTAATGTCAACGTATTAATACCCAAGTATTCTAATGTTTCAATTAAATTGCTTCTTTCTCTATTGTATCCTGAACACTGAATCAACACATGTTCAACTGTTTCTGACAATCCACATTTATCACAATTCCCCGATTCTCTTTTCCCAATGATAAATAATGAGTAATTAAGTCCTGAATGCCCTATTCGAAGCCTAGATATAATAGAATCTTCCTTTCTACTTCCGTATTTCTTTCTCTCAACCCCAACTTTGTTTTGAATTTTATACAAATGTCTACCTTTTGTCTCCTTATCCCATTTCTCTTGCCAGATCTTATTTAGAGCAGATTTTATTAATACTTTAACTTCAGTTTTACTCAGAGATACATTAATGTCTATTACATTGCGTTTTAAAGATCTCTTTGCCAGCTGATCCACCTCCTCATTACCCTCTACTCCCACATGTGCTGGAACCCAAAGAAATGAAATACTTACTCCTATTCTGTATATTCTGTACAGGTTTTGTAACACTTCATACAAAATATCTTGCCTAGAGGCTGACTTTCCATTATTTATACTCATTAAAACTGAATAGGAGTCTGAACAAATCACTACATCCATTGGTCGAACTTCTTCCACCCATTGAAGTGCCATTAAAATCCCAATCATTTCTGTTGTATATACCGAAACATAATCTGTAATTCTCTTTTCAATACTATATTTAAAATGGGGAATGTAAACTGCTGCTGCTGTATGTCCAGTGTCTGGGTTCTTAGAGCCATCCGTAAATATCTGGATACTATTGTAATATTCCTGATTTAGATGCTGTTTCACCACTATATTCTTTGTAATGTATATTTCCTTTATTTGCATCTTTTCTTTCAATTTTAAATCTACATATGGTTTAGGGAAAAGCCATGGTGGTATAGAAGGTATTACCACTGTGGGACTAATATTTATATTACTTATTTCTATGTTCTGGGCTTCTTTTTCTACATTCCATCCAAAACTTTTTATTTCTCCTTTTCCATACTCCCAGCACTTTTCTAGGACCTTTTTCACTGGATGATTCTCTTTGTGTCCCTTTATAGTACTCCAATATGACATTTTTAATTGTAACCTCCTAACATCCAGAGGCATTTCTGCCATTTCTACCTGCATTGCTGGAATAGGGGATGTTCTGAATGCCCCACAACTTATTCGTAAAGCTTGCGACTGGATAATATTTATTGTCTTTAACCTGGATGCTGATGCTGAGCTATATACTATGCAACCGTAATCTATTACTGGTCTGATTATTGCACAATATATTCTTTTTAATGATTGCCGACTTGCACCCCAATCTACCCCTGCCAGACATCTTAAAACATTTATTCCTTTTTTACATTTATCAATTATTTTCTTTATGTGACTGTCAAATTTCAATTTTGAATCCATCCACAACCCCAAATATCGAATTTCCGATACTTGCTCCAACGTTTGATCATATAGTTTTAATTTTATTTGTGGGCTACTCTTCTTTTTTGAGAAACAAACAACTTGCGTTTTTCCTACTGACAATTTGAAACCCCATTTATTTACCCAATCTTCCACTTCCTCTACTGCTCTCTGCATGCTTTTCTCAACAAATTTAACATTCCGTCCTCTTTTCCACATGACTCCATCGTCTGCATAGAGGGATTTACCTATTCCTTGTCCTACCTGAGAAAATATATCATTGATCATTATATTAAACAAAATGGGGCTACAAACACTACCTTGAGGAGTACCGTTATCTATTGTATATATTTTTGAATAACTTGAGCCGATCTTGACCTGTATTGTACGCTTGAAAAGAAAATCCATTATCCAATTATATAACCTTCCTTTAATACCTATTTTATCCAACTTAATTAATAATCCCTCCTTCCACAACATATCGTATGCTTTTTCCACATCAAAAAACACTCCAACCAATACTTCTTTATTTACAAAGGCTTTTCTAATTTCTGATTCTAGACATATGATAGCATCCATTGTATTACGACCCTTTCTAAATCCACTTTGATGTGGGCATAAAAGATTTTTCTTTTCTATTATGTAATTTAATCTAGCTATTACCATTCTTTCCATGATTTTACACAAGTTTGATGTTAGTGCAATTGGTCTGTAGTTAACTGCTCTGGAATGATCTTTCCCAGGCTTAGCTATTGGAACAACTACTCCATGTTTCCAGGAAGAAGGGAGTTTTCCTGTCTCCCATATTTTATTAAACAAATTTAATATTAAATTCAATGATACATCTGATAATTTCTTTATCATCTCATTACATATTTCATCCTTTCCTGGAGATGAATTTCTTAAACCTATAAGTACCTGTTTTAGTTCATACAATGTAAAAACTTCCTCCATAGTACTTTCAGAGGGCCTTCTTTGGACCATGATATTAGGATTTTCTCTTATTGTTTGCTCTCTTATCCTTCTCATTTCCTCTGATATATTACAATTACTGTGAACCTTTACAAATGCTTTTGCTAATACCTCTGCTTTTTCACTTTCAATAGTTATACATTTATCCTCATCTATTATTACAGGTATATTCCTATTAAATGTATTCCCTCCCATTTTCCTAATCATACCCCATAATTCTCTTATATCTACACTCTCCCCAATTTCATCACAATATTGTCTCCAGTAATTTCTTTTAGCAGATCTAATTACTTTTCTAACCGCTGCCTGAGATCTCTTATATTTTATTACATCCTGAAATGAATATGTTTTCTTGACATTTTTAAACGCTTTATTTCTAACTGATATTACTTCACTGCATTCCTCTGTCCACCATGGTACACTTTTTCCTTTTCTTACTCTTAAACTTTTCCCAATTACCTCCTCAGCTGTACTACAAATGATCTCAATAATTGTATTATTTAATTCCTCTGGTTCTTGATTATCAATTACCATTCCTAACATTTTAGACTCACTAACTTCCTTAAACTTTTCCCAGTCTGCTGTTTTAAATTTCCACCTGGGGATTTCCTGTTTTATATTTTGTTCCACTTCTATACCTACTACACATCTGATGGGGTAATGATCACTACCTATTGTATTTTGATCAAGCACTTCCCATTTGCATTGTCTTGCCAGACTTTGAGACACTATAGTTAAGTCTATTGCTGACTGATGACCTCTTGCAACATCTATCCTAGTTGCTCTTCCATCATTTAAACACACTAGATCATTAACATCTAAAATATTTTCCACTATTTTTCCATTATGATCATTAGCTTCACTACCCCACATCGTATTATGTGCGTTAAAGTCACCACACCACACTAATTTAAAACTTCCCTCACCACAAGCTTTTTGTCTTAAATCTTCTTTAAGCCTATCACATGGATTATAAAAATTAATTATTCGTATTTTCTGATTTTTTGTACATACCTCCACCACTATCGATTCAACTTCTCCATTCACATCTATCTCCCGAAATTCGATTTCTTGTTTAATTAGAGTTACTACACCACCACCATTTATTATTTTCCTATCATTACGTAATACTGTATATTGGGGAACGACAAAGTTTAAATGAGGTTTTAGCCAAGATTCTTGTATGGAAATAATATGAGGTTTTTCTTCATATTCATCAATATATTTTTTAAATTCCTGCCCATTTGATATTAAGCTTCTTGCGTTCCACTGCAATATTATCAGTACCATTATACATCTCCACATGCAGCCTGCGAGTTTGTTATTTGCATCTTTAATTTCTCATTTACCTGTTCAACTGTTAATCCCTCTGCCTGCAAGTACTTTTCTGCTGCTCTAATTATTATTCTTATTCTCTCTGTTCGGCTTTTTGTTTGTGCTGAGCAATTTATTACATCCGCCATAAAGGTGATAAGCGCCAGTTTGTCTACATTGATGATGTTAGTAGGTCTACTTATTTCCTCTTGGGTCTGCCTCTGTATTCTTTGTTCATCTTCACTCTGTTGTGTATTCGTTTGTTCTGTTCCTTTGACTCTTTGTATGGCCTCAGCGTAACTTATTCCTTCTGTTATTTTAACATGTTGTATCTTAACAGCATTCTTCCTCACCTGACAACCTCCATATGCCGCACTATGCTCCTCTCCACAGTTACAGCACTTTAGTTTCGCACCTTCTTCACATTTCCCATACTCATGATTACCACTACATCTTGTACACCGTTGTGTCCCTTTACACACCGATGCCACATGTCCATATTTTTGACACTTGTAACATCTCAATGGAGGAGGGGTATATAGTCTTACTGAATAACTCATAAATCCTATAAACACTCTTTCTGGCATTTTAACCTCGTCAAAATTCAGCATCACCGACAAGCTATCCATTTTCTCCTTATTATTGATGTACTTTAGTCGTTTTACTTCGATCACTGAGGCGCCTGATATGCTTTTTTTAATTACCTCTTCAGACATACTAGTTGGAATTCCTGTGATCACCCCTCTCATCCATTTTTTTCTCTCCCATTACAGAACAATTTACTTTTTGTCCCATCAAAGTTTTTAGCCCTAGAGCTTTCTTTTGTTGATTGCTATCTTTACAGACCAGCATCAGTTTACTTTCCTGTAATCTCCTAGCATTCTCTATTTCTCCAATCGTTTCTTTCAACGCCTTTGACAGTTTTAAAGGATTCAAAGAGCTTATATCCCCTGTCATGAATTGTATCATTACCTTATATTCCTCTTTCCTCCTTCTCGTCATATGGGTTTTCTCTCTCACTATCCGTACCCGATACTTGGTTAACACTCTTCTTCCTTTTCCGATTTTCTACTAAATTCCATTCATTCTGTTTACAACCTTTAATCCCACCGCCAGTATCTTCTTCCATCTCCGGATCACTTCCGGAACTACCGTCACTTCCTTCCATCAACGCTCCAGTCACTGCCCAGTGTTTGCCAACCCCTTCTCGTCGGGTTCCCTGCCCAGATTCACAAGTCACCGTCACATTCAAGCCAGGAGATTGTCTTGACCATGTCTACATGCCTAAATGCACTGAGTTGCCGCCATGTGATTGGCTGCTTAGAAATTAAGTGTTAACGAGCAGTTGGACAGGTGTACCTAATAAAGTGGCCGGTGAGTGTATATCTTGACTATGTTTTATCATTTGCTTATGTTTTATCATTTAATCATTTAGACTATATCTTAAATATAATTTAATCAAATGTAATAATCATATTTTCAGAAATCATTATTATCATGTTGATGTGTTTCTCATAACTATAATGTTGATGTTTTTACCATTAT